>NC_082661.1:230417076-230725766 GCF_025265405.1 Mesoplodon densirostris
AAGCAGTTTGTATTAAAAGAGGCCAAGTTTTAAAAAGGAGATGTTATCAAGCTCCAGACTTTGGCCAGGACCCTGGGGAAGACAACATTCCCTCAGTGCTTCTGTGAGAATCTTAGGCTGGGTGTATTCAATACTGCAAGCCTTCTTGTCCATATATGGTCATTAGTCAGAAATTCTCAGGTGGCAGATACTGACAGGTCCAATGCTGGAGTCAGACACCAAGGTTAGAATCCCAGCTCTACCACTAACTAGCTCAATGAGCTTTGCAAACTACTTAACCACTTGAATACGTTTTCTCACCTGTAACATGGAAAACTGCCTACCTTTGGGGATTTTTGTGTACATCAACTAATATACTGTAAAAAAAGCGTGTAGAAAATGACAGATATAGGACATATTTGTGTATCTAATTGAGAGGTACATATTTGTTTGTTCTATTGGTTTAGGAAGGCTTTAAGATACCATTTGCCATTTGTTTGTTCCGTAGGTTCAGCTAAAAGCTTTAAGCACATAAAATTTCTTTGTCAGTTGTAATGTCAACTCTCTGAAACTTAAAGTATGCGAGTTTTTAACAAGTTCCAAATGCAGTACTGCTTCTAAAATTAAGCTATCCCTAGAATGATCCTTCCGCAGAATCCCGAAATGACTAAGTGGCTCTACCCCTAGATTCTGGCAACTGACACAAAAGTAGGTGGACGTTTCCCTCTTTTTTTTTTTCCTGTCTTCTTAGTCCAGCTGACTCCCCTATCCACTCCCAGGGAGAATCGGAGATGTTTGTGCAGATAAAGGTTCAGCTCTAAGGTAATGGCCTCTTACCCAGGCTTTCTTAAAGCTGGAATATAGTCAGCAGAACAATGTAGCAGGAGTTCCTCATGTGTTCTCAAACGACCTATACAGCTTGCAGAATCCTCCTTGGCCACTGGGCCACCCGGCAGCGACTGCACAACTTACACACACCTCGGCTTCATACAACCTTGTACCCTTGGTACCCATCCCAACAGCCCCGCCCCGGAAAATGACCAATCAGAGAGTGGGAAGTGAGCCGGATGGGGCGGGCCTATCTTGGCGTTGTCCACGAATCACCAACCTCAGACAGCGGGGGCGGAAGCGGAAGCCCTGGTTTGGCCTTGGTTCCGCCTTGGGGGACTGGCCAGTGGGAACCAGTGAAGAAATCCTGCGGCTGGTGGGTTTAAGTTTTCATCTTTTATCTATCAGCGGAATCGGCCTGCGAGCGCGGGAGGGAGGGAACTTCACCGCCCAAGAAAAGAGCGAGCGGGAAGGCAGCCGCGGGGCAGAACCGAACTGAGTGCAGGGTCTCTACAGGCCGGTCCGGCTCGGCGCCGCTCCCTTCGAGGCCATGCTGCAGGCAGAGCTCCGGGCGATTCCTAGGTGAGGGCAGCGGCTCTGCCGGGGATTCCACCGCGGAAGAACTGGGTAGATGCAAGGTGAGGAAGAAAGAATGCTGCCCGCACTGCTCCCCGGTAGCACCCTGAGCCGCCGCGTTTGTGGCAGCAGCAGCAGTAGCAGCAACAGAAAGCACAGCGTGGGCCGAGGAGGCGGTTCCAGCTGGTGAAGTCGCCCCACGGCTGTTTTTCCGTAGTATGCGAGTCGACAGAACAGCCAAAGAACAGGGCTCCCCATTACCATCTCGTTCGAGCTCTTTTCCCGTGCTACTCGGAGCTGATTTATGCGGAAACATGCCTTGCACTTGTACCTGGAGGAACTGGAGACAGTGGATTCGACCTTTAGCGGTGGTCATTTATCTGGTGTCCATAGTGGTTGCGGTTCCCCTAGGCGTGTGGGAATTACAGAAACTGGAGGTAAGAGGGTCCCGCACCATCCGCCTCTACCCTTTCTTCTACCGTCCTGCCCAGCTAAGGTAGCCTGTTTTTATCCCGGATGCTCCAGACTTGATATCCTGAAAACCATGTCCTGTAATGAAGCCGTGACATAACCTGTCTGGTTTCTGGTTGTTCACGGTTTTTCAAACCATGCTACTCGTGAAGGTAGGACAGAGAAAATAAAATATATTAAGATAGCTGCTTCGGAAAGCACTGTTTTGCAAACATTCATCAATATCCTGAAAGTAAGGTAACTTTACTTCTGAAATCTGATCTGTTTAAATATTAAGACTTAACTAGATCTGCTTTCAAGACCAGGTGTTGAATTTTATTAGCATTTAACTAGCTTCCTGAATTAAAGGATTCGAGTTGGTTTAACTTTGTTTTTACTTAAGAAATTAACTCTTAACAAAGGTTTTGAAAAAAGTCCCTTGTATATTTTTTGATGTCATATTTTTATTATGACATCAGTAAAGTACTATAAGCTGAAAGACGTCAAGGTAAATATTTAACTAAGTACTTTATAAAAATTGTAATGAACTTTTAAGTTTAAAGTTCATAAAATCCAGGGAACTATTTTTACTTAGAAACAACTATTTCACAAGAGTTATGACAAGACCATGGCTATTTTAGGCCTTCTGTGTGGAAACAATCTTTATGTAATTAAATGAAATGCATTTAATATATGTTTGTTTTCTGTATGTTCACTCAGTTTTTTTTTGGTTGACTTTTCTAAACTAGCATAGTCCATATAGTTATTCTTAAGATTACTATAATATTACACCACATTAAGTATTTCTAGTTTGTTAGATATTTAGGTTACTTCCATAATTTGTCTACCAGAATTCATATATAGACATCTTAATACAAATAGGGATTTCTTACTTTGGAGTATTTCTTACTTTGAAATATAGGAACGATTTTAAAGATTAATACTATGTATAATATCAACCTAATTTAAGACTTCTCTTAGTTGTGGGTGTCAATGACAAAAAATTAAGAAAGAGATGGAAAATTTTATTCAAGTCAAACTGAGGATTATAGCCCGGGAGACAGTCTCTCAGAGAGCTCTGAGGACTGTTCTGAAGAAATAAAGGGGGAAGCCAGTATATACGTGATTTTGGCAAAGGGTGTATGTGCAATCAAGCGCACATCTCGGTAGAAGGTCACACAGGTCACGAGGAACAGACATCTAAGTTAATGGTTTTAGCGCTTTTCTAAGTATGGGAAGATGCAAGAATCCAGGTTCATAAAAAATTTCTCCTGAAAATATCTATCTGAAGACAGGTTTTCCCAGAGCACAGAGTGCCTCATCCTGATCTTGCCCCAACACACACCCCGAATTCCTTTCAGGGTGTATTATTCCTTCCAGGGTGTATAGCCTCAGTGGCTAGTGATTTGATTCTTGTAGAACTGGATGGTGGGCAACAGTCTTTATTTTACAATCCCTTCCTTTTCGGTCTTAATTTCAGCCAAAGTTTGGGAGGCATTTTGACGAGTTTGTCCCATGTGGCTAGGAATGCTCATTCCCAGGTCAGGTGAGGATTTTGTTGATAGGCCACTCAATGTGCTATTACTGGACGAGGCTCTGTTAACAATAACCAAAAGCCTCTGGGCCACCTGTCTTACTAGTCTGTTACTGTCCAGGAAACGGTTCCCTCCTCTTGTTCCCTCTTCCCATATAGAAGAAGTTACATGATTACGGTTATGGATCTTATAGAACTATATATTTGGTCAGTTGTTTCAAGTGGCCTAATCATCATTAATTTTATCTGAGTCTCAGTCACACATTTGGTAATGCAAGAAACAATAATCTTGTAAAACAGGCAGAATACAAGTAATTTAGCTAGTAACATTAATAACGTCATAAGTATTAAGCTACGAACTTCGTTAGATGTGGCCCAGTATCTTCCCCAGGTCGTCTGACCAGTCTGTTCTGCACCAATCGCTGTCTTTAAGGGGAATGATATATTGTCATTGCACATAATGCTCACCAGAGATGTCTGCACTGACAAGGCTAGTGGTGGGTCACCGTGACACCTTTCAGAATTGAAAAAGGAATGTTATCTTCTAAGGAATTATGTGGCTGGTACCAGAAGGAGAAAAAGTGATCACTATGGTTGAGCAGGTATTTCTGCCATTGAGGAGGTCTGGTTAATGCATAATGCAGATGCGTGATGCATCTAGAGGGGAGGGAGGAGGCCAAAGGGCAGAGAAAAAGTTCTATGTGTAAATATTTCTTGTCTTGCCTTAAAATGTAAATTTTTATTTCATCAGTGATGTCAATTGTACTTTTTCAGTATGGGCTTTTAAGGACAATTTTAATCTGCAATCTCGACTGCTAACATCCTGAGCCAAATTCTCATCGTGAGGGCCTCCCTGGTGGCGCAGTGGTTAAGAGTCCGCCTGCCGATGCAGGGGATACGGGTTCGTGCCCCGGTCTGGGAGGATCCCACGTGCCGCGGAGCGGCTGGGCCCGTGAGCCATGGCCGTTGGGCCTGCGCGTCCGGAGCCTGTGCTCCGCAGCGGGAGAGGCCACAACAGTGAGAGGCCCGCATACCGCAAAAAGAAAAAAAAAAAAACAAAACAAAACAAATTCTCATCGTGTATTCCCTGGACTATTCTGAACATACCAGCCAGAGTATCCAGTTAAAACATAAGTCACATTATGTGTGTCCTCTGAAAGTTTTCCAGTCACTCCTAGTCCTGGATTAAAAGCCACTATTCCTGACTATGGCACTGGAGCCCAACATGATCTGACACCACCCCCACCTCACCGCCCTCCGACTCTCTCTCCTCAGTTCCTGGGCCTCCTCCACACTTGCTTTGCTCAAATGCAGGGCGGGCTCCCTCCTTAGGGCCTTTGCATGTCATAATTTGCCTTTCTCCAGACGGTATTCTCATTCCTTTGTGTCCTTCAGGTTTTTACCTCAGTGTCACCCAGCTGCTACCCAGTTTAAAAATCGCAAGCTTCACTTCCTCAACTCTTCATATCCTCTTCCCTTCTTTATATTTTTTTAGGACTCACCACCATCTAACAGGATACATTTTTTATCTTGGGTTTTCTCCTTCTTCCCAAATATCGGATACTTAATAAATGATTATTTGAGTCCCAGTGATACGTCAGGTTGGTATTCTGTATGGTTAGAGAGAGAAACATGGCACCTACTTTCATGGAACTTGGTGGTGGAGACAAACACAACCAGTAAAAACAAATCAATAATATAAAATTATGTAAAATGCTTTGAGGAAACTAAAAAAGATCTAAAAAGCGAACAAGCAGGGCAACGTTATTACACATCTTCAAAAGACAACTCCACCAGCCTATGGAAAACTAAGTGGAAGTGGAAGAAGCTAGAAAGTTCTTCAAGGTAGTTCAGAGGTAGTGGGTGCCTGGGCTACGATGACTTATGGCCCAAGTCAGAATAGCAGAAACAGACATGGAAAAGTGAATTTTAAGTGTCGTTGGAATTGAAGAAACAGGGCTTGACACTGGATTGGATTGGGGAAGAGAGGCAGTGAGAGAAAGGGGGAAATCAAGAACCACCCTGAGTTTTATGTCTTGAACAACAAGGTAAATGGTGATGCCCATTACCAAGATGGAAACTCAATAGATAAGGACAGGTTTGAAAGCATTTGAGTTCTGTTTGGGACACTTAGTTCAGGGTATATGAGAGACATTCCGTTCACATGGGCACGTCAAATATGCTGTTGGAAATGTAAGTCTAGAGCTCAGAAATGTTTGAGCTGCAGATATAAAAATGAGTTGTCAGAACAGGGATGGTGTTGAAAGCCATAAAAATGGATGAGATTATAAAGGGGAAGAAGAAGAAGAAAAAGCAGAGGATGTGGCACCAACATCTATAGGTCACAGGGAAGAATAGGAACTTTAAAAAGCAGCAGCAGCCAGTGGGGAAGTAGGATGCCAGGAGAGGGGTGTCGTGGAAGCCAGAACAGAAGGACAAAGTAGTGAACAGTCTGCTGCTGAGCCATCCATTGCAGGGTCATTTGTGATCCTCGTCATGGTTTCTATGGAGGTATCAGGGCCAAAACTAAAGGCAGTTGTTTGAAGAATAAATGTGGAGTGAAGAAGTGGTATCAGAATATGAAGACAGGGGCTTCCCTGGTGGCGCAGTGGTTAAGAATCCACCTGCCAATGCAGGGGACACGGGTTCCAGCCCTGGTCGGGGAAGATCCCACATACCGCAGAGCAGCTAAGCCCGTGCCCCACAGCTCCTGAACCCACCTGCCACAACTCCTGAAGCCCACGCACCTAGAGCCCGTGCTCCGCAACAAGAGAAGCCACCGCAATGAGAAGCCCGCGCGCTGCAACAAAGAGTAGCCCCCGCTCACCACAACTAGAGAAAGCCTGTGCGCAGCAGCGGAGACCCAGTGCAGGCAAAAATTAATTAATTAATTAATTAATTAATTTTAAAAATATGAAGACAAGTTTTTGTTCATTTTGTTTGTTTTGAGTATTTTTTGACTCAGGAGAATGAATGGCACAGTAGATAGGAGTGTGGGTTAAGGGAGGGTCCCCCACTCCCACCCCACCCAACCATTGTGTTTTGTTTGTAAGGTGTTAGAGACACTAACCACAGCATGCCCCTAAGATAAGGTGTAATTTTCTTTAATCTTCTTAAAAGTCCTGAAGCATAGGAATTAGCCCCGTTTTACAGATATGAAAACTGAGACGGGTAAGTGGCTAAAGTGACACTATGCTAAGTACTTAATATACAGTCATTCTTGTTATTCACTGGATGAGTTTATGTCTCTAAAATGCGTAACACTGGGCCCGGCACATAATAGGTGCTCAGTAAGCCTGAATTATCACTATTGTTTTTAAAATATCATCACTATTTGTTGCAGTGGGGCAACAGTTCTGTTCTCGTGGGATAGCATTTTCGGATAGCATTTTCATTGGGATTAGCTTCACAGCTGAACACCTAAAGCAAAGTTATAATGCATCTGATCGAGCACTAGAAAAAGTAATTGACATGTTTAGGGACAGTTTCGTATGAAAAATACTTGTCTTTTAAACATCAGAATCACAATGCTCACCCTGTGAGAAGTCAGTGGGAACTAAGGTAGAAAACTAGAGGTTCGGCTAGCCCATCCCATGCCCATCGGGCATATACTTATGACTGGAGTGGCCAGGTGACCATCTGCACTACTTACACACTCTCTCTCATTTTCTTACTTGGTTGAGCATGTATAAGTGAGGTCATGTAAGTTAAATGCACACGTAAGGGACTTCCCTGGTGGTCCAGTGGTTAAGACTTTACCTTCCAATGCAGGGGGTGCAGGTTTGATCCCTGGTCGGGGAGCTAAGATCCCACGTGCCTCGGGGCCAAGAAAACAAAACATAAAACAGAAGCAGTATTGTAACAAACTCAATAAAGACTTTAAAAATGGTCCACATCAAAAAAATCTTTAAAAAAATAAAATAAAAAATAAATGCACACATGATGTCACGCTGCTCTGCATTCGTTTCACCCTGCCCTGCTGGTCCTATGTTCCAAGTAGCTACTCTGTGGAAGTGCTCCCTTCTTGCCCTCAGGACAAGTGGGCCCAGAAAGCACTCTCCTGTTTCTCTTTAACTCTCTGCTCTGAAAGCCTTTGGCTGAGTGAGTTAACTCACTCCTGGAGGCTGGTCTTTAATGGTCTTTTTCTTTCCTCTCTGCTTTCTTCAAGTTACCTTAGGAAAAAAAAATCTACACTACTTATCTCTTTCTTGTTTTGTGAGCCCAAAAAACCTTACTAATGGCTGATAAGTTTAACATTAATCATATCATTCTATCAGTGTGTCTCAAATGTGAATAATTTAGAGATAAATGTAAATTAAAATAAATGTAATAATCATATAAATAATTTGTATAGATACCTAGAGTTGACTTATTATATATAATGTCACCTAAATATGTACACACATAAAATAGGTTCAGTTCTTACGCACACAGCTTTTTAAATAGCTTAAAAATCAAAACAGTTATAAGACCAGTGATTCAAATTAGTGGCATTAATGTGGATAGGTGATGTTTTTCTGAAACTGATTCATCACTTGCAATGTAAAACTGGTACTAACTCTATGATGCAAGATTTTTAAAATTTGGAATCACTATAGTGAAATGACCCAATTCTCCAGTCACTTTTTTTGTTTGTTTGTTTTGTTTTGTTTTCTTTAACATCTTTATTGGAGTATAATTGCTTCACAATGGTGTGTTAGTTTCTGCTTTATAACAAAGTGAATCAGTTATACATATACATATATCCCCATATCTCTTCCCTCTTGCGTCTGCCTCCCTCCTACCCCTCTAGGTGGTCACAAAGCACCGAGCTGATCTCCCTGTGCTATGCGGCTGCTTCCCACTAGCTAGCTATTTTACATTTGGTAGTGTATATATGTCCATGCCACTCTCTCACTTTGTCCCAGCTTCCCCTTCCCCCTCCCCGTGTCCTCAAGTCCATTCTCTAGTAGGTCTGCATCTTTATTCCTGTCTTGCCCCTAGGTTCTTCATGACCATTTTTATTTATTTATTTTTTTAGATTCCATATATATGTGTTAGCATACGGTATTTGTTTTTCTCTTGCTGACTTTCTTCACTGTGTATGACAAGACTCTAGGTCCAACCACCTCACTACAAATAACTCAATTTCGTTTCTTTTTATGGCTGAGTAATATTCCATTGTGTATATGTGCCACATCTTCTTTATCCAGTCACTTGTTTTATGATCATTTGAAAAAGAACTTTCTTCCTTATAGCACACGGAGGACACTTGACCATCATTAGTCACAAGCACATAATTTTTCTCTCAACTCTACCACCAAGTTCTACCTTTTGGCACTAAGGCAATCATAAAAACAAATGTGGGCATTAAAAGTACTTGGCACTACTGTCCTTAATGATCACCTTATGATGAAGATCTAGAGTATATTATTATTAAGTCATCATTAAAATGAGTACTGAATTTTAAATGAAACTGAGCCAAGGAAAAATCTCTGGAAAATTATTGTTCAGACGTTCTTTTCAGAATCTTCACCTCTGCGTATTTGCTTTTGACTTGCTGCTTTGATTAATCTCCAGCATTCAGCAAGACTTTTATTTGCTTTTCAAGTTTTCCATACAGTTGAATATAGAAATTCATTGTTGTAAAAATACGTTTGTTCTCTATACTTTTGTTTTCTACTTCTTTAATCTTTGACCCTTTATGAAAAAAAATCTTGTTTAAAACAGCAAAAACTACAAGTTGTGGACTTAAGTTCCTTTTCCATTAACTGTTCAAACTCCTCAAGTACTAAAAATAAATGCCCACCTTTTTTGCTTTAAAAAGTTAGCATTTGCATTTTTTTTTAATTAAAAGGATTCACGTTCTTCAAGGCAGGAGTACAAGTTAGCATAAAATTCATTCCCGAGGGCCCCTCAGAACAGAGTTTCAGCTAAATTTGTTTTTGCCAGAAAGTGAGTGGATTACTTCAGCTCTACGTTAGGATGAGGTAATTCAAAGTATATTTTTAGAAATTGAGATTTTAGAGGTTAAAATGTTGATCAGATATTGACCTAAGAAAGAAATTAGGGACTTCCCTGGTGACCCAGTGGTTAAGAATCCGCCTGCCAATGCAGGAGACACGGGTTCGAGCCCTGGTCCGGGAAGATCCCACATGCTACAAAGCAACTAAGCCCATGTGCCACAACTACTGAGCCTGCGCTCTAGAGCCCATGAGCCGCAACTACCGAGCCAGCGCGTCACATCTGAAGCCCACGTGCCTGGAGCATCCACAACGAGAGAAGCCACTGCAATGAGAAGCCCATGCACCACAAGGAAGAGTAGCCCTTGCTCTCCGCAACTAGAGAAAGCCTGCACGCAGCAATGAAGACCCAACTCAGCCAAAAAAAAAAAAAAAAAAAAAAAAGAAATTAGATCTTTTGAAAATATAATGTCCTGAGTTGATAATGTTGTATATAAGAGGGGCAGCCTATATTAGCACAGGTTCCTTGGACAGGAGTTGTGGCAGTGCTTAGCAAATGGGAGGGTCAAAAGACATGATGCATGTAAAGAACTCAGCAAAGTTATCAGGCAAATAGTCAGCAATCAGTAAGTGTTTTACTAACTTGTTGGGTAACAGTAAAATTTGCAGAAAACATTGACTTGCAGATTTTTATCCAGACATAAAAGCAGAGGAATAAACCAGAAGAAGATTTTTAGATTTGACTTGCAGAAATTTTAAAAACTTTTGTACACCCTCAATCACAATAATCAAATATAAAAGGCAAATAACAAGTTAGGGGGAAATGACATGATGTTAACATTCTTAATGCATACAGCACTGTTACAAAAGGCCATGTGAGGAAAAATCCACCCCCTCCTTCCACAAAAGCATAAATGGGCTGTTTATTGAAGAAGTAATAAAAATAGCCACTAGTTATTTGGAAAATATTGAGCCTCGATAATAATCAAATAAAAAGTTTTAAATATAAATATTTTATTTAGCTCTTTAGTTTTAATATCAGAGAATTTATACTAACATATTCTTTGCTGATTAAGGTTGGAATACACACCAAGGCTTGGTTTATTGCTGGAATCTTTTTGCTGTTGACTATACCTATCTCGCTTTGGGTGATATTGCAGCATTTAGTGCATTATACACAACCTGAACTACAGAAACCAATAATAAGGTAAATCTTTATATGTTTTGATTCTACTAGTGTTGTGTTGGCTTATCTCCTAAGTATGATGTAAACTGTTTTAAATTTATGTTTTGCTTTCCAAATAGGATTCTTTGGATGGTACCCATATACAGTTTAGATAGTGTAAGTATGCTTCATTTTATCTCATTAACGAAGAACTTGTTTGATGATGCGAACTGTAATTAAGGTAATAAAAGTAATATTATTTGGCAGTAAGGAGTTAGGTTAATAAGTGAAAAGCTTCACTTGTTTTTAATAGTAATAGAGAAGATAAAGTATCATCATAGAAAAGGCAGATGTTTTAACATTTCAGATTAGTAGCTCTTAGTTCTTTAAAGAATGTAATACTTAAATTACATTATCATCTTTTTAATTTATTATAATACTTATTTGGACCAAGACAGAAATCTTCCCCGGTGGATTCTAATACGTGCAGTTCTTACAGATAACTGCTTTAATTTGATTAAATATAAAGAAAATATCTTTAACATCATTTTCTGTGATCGTGTCAAGAAGTTTCAGATTATATTTAAGAACTCAAGTACATAATTTAACTTCTCTCTTCATAGTCATTATTTACCCCCAACACAGATGTTTTTGTTTACCAATATCCAAGATGTTTATTGCTTTTAAAAATTCACTTCACAGATTGGTAGCCCTCGTAATGATAAAATTTAGAAAGTTTGATCTAATTATGTGAGTACCATGAATTGGAGTGGTAATTCATTTTAGCATAGTTGCAACTGTTTTTAACATCTGTGCTTCTTCATAGTGGATAGCATTGAAATATCCCAGCATTGCAATATATGTGGATACCTGCAGAGAATGTTATGAAGCTTATGTCATTTACAACTTTATGGGATTCCTTACCAATTACCTAACTAACCGGTATCCAAATCTGGTATTAATCCTTGAAGCCAAAGATCAGCAGAAACATTTCCCTCCTTTGTGTTGCTGTCCACCATGGACTATGGGAGAGTAAGTATGTTTGGTTTTAATTCGTTTATGTTTGGTTTTATTTAAGTGGGTTTAACTATCATTTCTCTGCAAAACAGTGTAAGTACTATATGCAGGACGAAAAGTATAAGACAGAGTCCGTACCCTCATGTAATTCATAGTCAAGTGTGAAGACTAAGAAAACACATTTTTATAACCCACACATATAAGGTAGTTTCTTTTACATTATTCACCCTAACTAGAAAATTTTAAGTGTTGTGGGGAAAAAACCTTAGAAATCATTTAATCAACATCCTCTTACAGTTGGGAACCAGGGTCTGCAGAGATTAACTTACTCAAGTCACGCGGTGAATTAATGGCAAAATCAGGTCTAAAACTCAAGGAGAAGGTAGTCTAGGTGGGGAAACAGCATTTGATACGAAATTAGAGCAACAAATAGCAATGTTTATTCTAGTAATCTGTAAGTTGGCCTTATTATACATTCATGTAGGACAGTAAAGGAAAATAAAGCCTAAAAGGTTAAGTTGAAACTAAGATTGCATTTACTCTATGAATTTATTTTTTGGCAGGAAACGTTTGAAGCCAGCATTTTAGAAAGATTAATTTTACAGTACTATACAAGATGCATTAGGGGTAGAAGAGTCCAGAAGGGGAAATAAATTAGGAGGTTATTACAGTAGTTCATTTGTGATATAAGCTGAAGAGGAGTGTGAAACTGGAATAGAAAGGGGAAACAATAAGAGAATGCAACTGGAGAATCAACAGGACTTGATCACTGATAGAAGGGGATGTAGGTGGAAGTTGTAAGCCAGTGTAACTGGAGTGACTTCGAGGAATCAGTGTAGATACATGGCCTAGGGTTAGCTCCATTGCCTTCCTTGCAGTACAGAATCATTTCTACAACATCACTAAATGGAGCACCTAGTATGTGCTAGTATATAGATATAATACATATAACAGATGTGGAACTTAATGGAACTTAACAGCTTGGTTAGGAATTAAATGAAGACACAAATATATAGTTACTTGTTTCAGGAAATGCTATGAAGGAAAAAGAACAGGAGTCTATGAAAGAGGGTAGTAAGGAAAAAGTAACGTAGGTTGGGGATCAGGGGAGAGATATTGTGCTCAACTCCAAGTAAAACAAGAACAAATAGGGATTTATAGCCAAAGAAATTGGGGTGGTCACTGGATGGAAAATTACTAAGGAGACATCAAGGGTAGGGGGATTCTCTCTAAACTGGCCTGACAAGAATCTTACTAAAGGCAGGCCAAGTAAACATCAAGAGTGAGGGATGAGGAGCTTGATCGCATTTCCAGGGTAATCAGATACTGGGGGTGGGGTGTGCTGGTGATGGGTGTCTTAGTAGGATTTTTTGCTCAGACTGACTTCACAGGCCAAGGACAGGGCCTAAGGATGATGCCTAGTTGAAAAGAAGGCTCAGAGGAGCCCTGTCTAAAGTTTGATCAAGGAGAGAGATTGTCAAGTGAGAAGCCATTATAGGATGTTAAGCAGAGGTCTGGTATCCAAGATTACTTGTACTCTTTGTAGACTGAACCGGACGTGGGCATAAATGCAAGCGATTGCAGTGGTCCAGTAAATATGATGATGATGATGGTTGTGGTGGTGGTAGCGGCAGCGGCAGCTTGGCTTTGAGCAGGACTCTTCTATTAATACAGAACCTGAGATGAGGCTCTAGCTGCCTCTTCAGGCTGGCTCATGACAGTTAGCAGGTGGTCAACCCCAAAGCTTTTTCAAATGATGCTATAGGTCAAAATTTCCCTTTTCTGTGCTTGTGCAATTGATTTATTCCTAACTACACAAGCAATTACATTTTTTCTTGTTAAGACTCGGTGTTGGTTTCATTTTTTTCCCTGAGACTCAGGTTCTGACAGCTGCTACCTGAATAATATCAGCAGTGCATCCATAACTGTAACCCAGGTTTTCTTTCCTTTGAAGACATTAAGCATTTACCAAATCCATGCCATTTGGGGGTATGGTTTTAGTAATATAAAACTTCTCATTCTCTTGTATATAAGTACACTTTAGGTTACCAGTCTCCTTCTGTTAGATAACTGGTGTTATATATATGATCATTACTCAGAATATTGCTGTTGAGGATAATTCAGTATAATGCTTTGGTTTTTAGATGCAAATGCCACGGCAAGTTTCTAGTCCTTAGATGTTAGAATTAAGTCTGCTTTTTGTACTCTGATTTCTGTGACATAAGCAGTGAGCACAATGAGGTTTTTTTTTTTTTTTTTTTTTTTTTTTTTTTTTTTTTTTGCGGTACGCGGACCTCTCACTGTTGTGGCCTCTCCTGCTGCGGAGCACAGACTCCGGACACGCAGGCCCAGCGGCCCCGGCTCATGGGCCCAGCCGCTCCACGGCATGTGGGATCTTCCCGGACCGGGGCACAAACCCATGTCCCCTGCATCGGCAGGCGGACTCTCAACCACTGCGCCACCAGGGAAGCCCACAATGAGTTTTCTTTTAATGAATGTTAGATTTTATGTAGGTGAGTTTGTGAGAGGAGGGGAACATTTTACCTAGTGATTTAATACTGTTATGAAACAAATGTGTTCGTGAAACAGTACTAACTCTTACTATGTATTCCCTTCCTCCCTCTTGTTTCTAAAATTTGGGTCACAGCCTACTAAATTACATTTGACACAGTTTGAAAAAATTTGCCCTCGGGTATGTACCTTGGAGTGGATATGCTAGGTCTTTAGGTTTTGTGCAACTTGGTGATAAATTGATGGCTGAAGTGGCAGTACCAAATTACTCTCCCATTAACAGTAGAAAAGATTTCTAATTGAACCACAGCCTCCCCTATATTTAGAATTACCAGGAGTTCTTTATGTTTGCCTGTCAAGAGGGTGTAAAGGATTTCCCTGGTTAGTCGTGAGGTTGAGCAACTTTTCATATGTTTATTAACCATTTGTGTTTCCTTTCTGAGGAATGATTGCTTCTGTTTCTCATTTTTTAATGGGTTGTCTGTACAGGATCTTGATATGTTTAGATACTAATTCTTTATTTAATGCATGTTAAAAATATCTTTTTCTAGTTTTTGGCCTGCTTTGGCACTTTTACTATATCTTTTGATAAATGAAAGTTGTGAATTTTTATACTGTTGAATTTATCAATCTTATTTTATAGTAAGTACTCTGCGTCTTGTTCAAAAAATTCTTCCTGACCCCAGGATTATAAAAACATTCTCCTGTGCTTTTCTTCTAAGCATTTCATATTTTTTCCATTAAAGCTTATAACAGGGACTTCCCTGATGGTCCGGTGGCTAAGACTCCGCGCTTCCACTGCAGGGGGTGCGGGTTCGATCCCTGGTTGGGGAACTAAGATCCCGCGTGCCATGCAACACGGCCAGAGGAAAAAAAACAAGACTTATAAACATATATTGATTTTTTTTTCATATGTTGTGTGAGGTAGGAATGCAGTTTCATTTTATTCCATTGGCTTCCTGACCTAGCACCATTCTCTCTCCTACCTCACTTGTCTATGTAGCCATCTCTACCGTATATAAAGGTTCCATATGTATGGGTCTATTTGTGATCTTCGTTTTTTCTGTTTTATTGGTTAACTTCTCTATCCCCGGACCAATTCCATACATAAACTACTATAGTTTATTAATAAGCCTTAAAATAGAAGGGCAGGTGCCCCACCCCTATTATCTTGGCTATTCTTGGGTTGATGCTCTTACATATACATTTTAGATTCAGCTCGTCAGGTTGTTTGAAAAGCCCTATTGGAGTTTTTTGATTGGAAGTGAATTCAATCTTCAGTTTATTGACATTTTTATGGTTTTGAGTATTCTTATCTATGAATATTGTCTACTCTACTTATTTAGCTCTGCATTTATCTTTTAATTAAGTATAGTTTTCTCATAAAAGTCTTGTAAATCTTTTGTTGACCTTATAAACATCTTATATTTTATTGCTATTATAAATGGCATCTTTTTAAAAGATTAGTTTAATTGCTGCCAGTGTGTAGAAAGGCAGTTGATTTTTGCCTATTGAGCCTATATCCAAAAATCTTGTTAAATCTGCTTATTCTGTAGATCTTAATAAGTTCTCTGTAGCCAGTCATCTTCAAAAGAAGGATTTGTTTGCTTTCTAGTCTTTATACCACACATTTCTCTTTCTTATCACTGTGTTGATGAGTACCTCTAGACTTTCTTGTATCATTCCTGGTTTTAAAGGGAGTTTTTTTTTTGCGGTACGTGGGCCTCTCACTGTTGTGGCCTCTCCCATTGCGGAGCACAGGCTCCGGACGCACAGGCTCAGTGGCCACAGCTCACGGGCCCAGCTGCTCCGCGGCATGTGGGATCTTCCCAGACCGGGTCACGAACCCGCGTCCCCTGCATCGGCAGGCGGACTCTCAACCACTGCGCCACCAGGGAAGCCCCTAAAGGGAATTCTTATAAAATTTCACATTTGGATTTAATGTTTCTAAAGGTGTTTTGTAGGCATCCTTTATTAGGTTAAAAAGCTCCTTTTTACCCCTAGTTTGTTAAGAGTTCTTAATCATGAATAAGTATTGAATTTCATCAAATGCTTTTTCTATACCTATTGAGACAATCATAATTTTTTGCTTTTAGCCTGTTAATATAGTGAATTAGATTAATGGCTTTTCCAATGTTAAAATCCCCTTGCTTTTAGAAGATAAATTTTAAGTGGTTATGATGTATCATCAGCTTTTCTACATCATAAGCTTTATAGAATTTTTACACCTTTGTTCATGAGAAAGATTGGGTTATGATTTTCCTTTCTTATACTGGCCCTGTCTGGTTTTCACATCCAAGTTTTGCTGCCTGAATAGGAGTTACTGCCTTTTATTTAGATATCACAGAAAGAGATTATATACTATACCTTGAAAGATTAGTTCTGGACTGTTCTTTGTGGGAGGACAATTATAGAACTGTTTAGGCTTCCCGTTGTTTCTGGAATAATTTTTTTTTTTAACTATAGCATTTAGGAATTAAGCAGAATAGACAAAGTTTAAAAATATATAGGTAGGGGATTTCCCTGGTGGCACAGTGGTTAAGAATCCGCCTGCCAATGCAGGGGACATGGGTTCGATCCCTAGTCCGGGAAGATCCCACATGCTGCAGAGCAACTAAGCTCATGCGCCGCAAATACTGAGCCTGTGCTCTAGAGCCCATGCGCCACAACTGTTGAGCCCACGCACCACAACTACTGAAGCCCACGCGCTCTAAGGCCCACATGCCGTAACTACTGAGATTGTGTGCTGCAACTACTGAAGACTGTGCGCCTAGAACCCATGCTCCACAACAAGAGAAGCCACCACAATGAGAAGCCCGCCTACTACAATGAAGAGTAGCCCCTGCTCACTGCAACTAGAGAAAGCCCGTGCACAGCAACAAAGACCCAACACAGCCAAAAAAATGTATAGGTAGGGATTCCCTGGTGGTCCATTGGTTATGACTCCATGCTTCCACTGCGGGACGCAGGTTCGATCCCTGGTTGGGGAACTAAGATCCCACGTGCCACATGGCACGGCCAAAAAAATAAAAATAAAATAAAATGTATAAGCATATATTAGTTTATATCTTAATCTCTTTTGAATCTGTCATTATGACTGCTTTTCCCTTTCTAATGTTACTAGTATCTCTATTTTTTCCTTGAACAATCTTGCTGGAAGTTTGCCAATTTTTAACTAGTCTTTTTAAGAACTGACTCCTGGGCTTCCCTGGTGGTGCAGTGGTTGGGAGTCCACCTGCCGATGCAGGGGATGTGGGTTCGTGCCCCGGTCCGGGAGGATCCCACATGCCGCGGAGCGGCTGGGCCCGTGAGCCATGGCCGCTGAGCCTGCGCGTCCGGAGCCTGTGCTCCGCAATGGGAGAGGCCGCAACAGTGAGAGGCCCAAGTACCACAAAAAAAAGAAAAAAAAAAGAACTGACTCCTGGTTTTGTTAATTCTCTGTATGTTTGTTTTCTATTTCATTCATTTATACTCTATTTTTACTTCATTTCTCCCATTTCCTTTAGTTTACTCTGTTCTTTTTCTGAGTCTTAGCTCATTAATTTCTAGCCTTTCTTCTTTTTCAATACTGCATTTAAAACTATACAATTCCGTTCATGTTCTGCATTCACTGAATCCCTGTTTTTGTTGGGGTATAATTGACATGCAACATTATATTAGTTTTAGTTGTCCAACATAACTTCAATATTTGTATATACAATAAATGAAATGACCACCACAATAAGTCTGTTTAACATCTATCGCCCCATGAATCCGTTTTCATATTTAACATTTTCATCATCATCCAGTTTATGGCTTTTAAATTTCTGTTTGGAGTTTTTCTTTACCCAAGTTATTTTGAAGTATTTTAAAATTTCCAAATATGAGGATTTTTTTTTTCATTTTATTTATTTGCATTGTAGTCAGAGAATGTATGAGACAGTCTCTGAACTTGGTTAAGATTTATTTCATGCCCTCTGGTACATGATCATTTTTTATAATGGTTCTCTGTGTGCTTGAAGAGAATGTGTATGCTGTATTAGTGAGTGGCTGTGTAGTGTTTATCTCCATGAGGTCAATCTTATTTTATTATGTTATTCACTTTGTCTACATTTCTGTTGATTTTGGCTACTTGTTCTATCAGTCAGTGAAAGAGACGTTGAAATTCTGCCACTGATAATTTGTCCATTTCTTTGTATACTTCTGTCAGTTTTTGCTTTATGTTTAGGTACTGTTTCTATCCAAAAGATCTTTTTTGTCTTGAAGTTACTTTGTCTGATGTTAACAGGTATCCTATCTTTCCTTTGTTTAGTATTTTCCTGGCTTACCTTTCACTATCTTTCACTTCCATCTTTTCTGTGTCCTTATGAGGTGTATAACTTTTTATTTTTAAGTTTAATGTTTTTTTAAATTCTAACCTGATACATCACTTATACAAGGTATGCTATTTATATTTTTGTGATTATTGTTATATTCATTTATACTTTTTGTGACTTTTTGATCTGTCTCACTTCTTCTAGTTTCCTTTTTTCATTGATTACACTTTTAAAATAAACTTATTTTGGAATAATTTTAAATTTACAGAAAAGTTGCAAAGACAAGACAGAGATTTCCTATTACCCTTCATCCAGCTTCCACTAATATTAACATCTTTTGTAATCCTGGTACATTTGTCAAAAGTAAGAAATAACATTGGTACAATACTATTAACTGCAGACTATTCAGATGTCCTCAGTTTTTCCACTAATGTCCTTTATCTGTTCCAGGATCCAATCCAGGCATCCAGATTGCATTTAGCCTCTTTTTAAAAATATAAACTTTCATTTAATACTTTGAAAAAGGTATAAGGAGTTTGAGAAGCTCCTTCTAATTATTTAATAAAGATTTTAATAAATAATTTTAAAGTTTTTCAATCATTTCTGGGATACAAACAAATTTAATAAATGTAATAGACAAATCTATTTATACCACCCACATTGAACAAAAGTTAATACATTACAGGTCCGTGATTCCATATTTGCAATTGTTAAAAAATGTATATATATGCACAGAAAGCCTTGAAAACCAAAAGTTTTTTCATAGCTTATCTAGTGATAAAACTTTATTTATAATCTTTGAGTATTTGTAGTTTTAATGTGACTATCTTACTGTTTATGGAGTACACTGCAGCTGTATCAATGTTGGGTTACAGGTGCTACTCCAAATCTCACTGATAGTTGATTACATTATTTTGTTGCTGTTTTTCTTATTCCATTTTCTTCCCTCACTACTAGTTTGGAAGTTATAGTTTCTATTTCTAGTCTTATTATGACTGTTGAAGCCCTATTTTAATCTTAAAAATTAGATACCAATTTTTGGATAGAATTTAAAAAAATTTTTGTGTTAATTCTTTTATAGATTTAACTGTAGTGCATCGATTTATTTGTTCCTTACTCCTCTTGCATCTCAGATCTTCTGACTTGGATCAGTTCCTTCTTTCTAAAGTATGGCCCTTGAAAGTTCATTTAGTGTCAGTGTATCAGTGGCAAATTTTCTCGGATATACTTAACCAAAAATATCCTTATTTTGCCCTCATTCTTGAACGATAGTTTTACTGGATATAATCCTTTGTTGACAGGAATTTTCTCCAAACATTGTGAAGATTTTGTTCCACCTAATTCTGGCTTCAGTTGTTACTGTTAAGCCTCTACTGTTAATCCAGTTGTCATTCCATTATAGTGACCTATCTCCAACTGCATTTTTTTTTATGAAGTTTTAAATTTTATTTATTTTTTATACAGCAGGTTCTTATTAGTTATCCATTTTATACATATTAGTGTATATATGTCAATCCCAATATCCCAATTCATCATACCACCACCGCCCACCGGCCACTTCCCCCTCTTGGTGTCCATACGTTGTCCTCTGTCTCTGTCTCTATTTCTGCTCTGCAAACTGGTTCATCTGTACCATTTTTCTAGGTTCCACATATATGCATTAATATATGATATTTGTTTTTCTCTTTCTGACTTACTTCACTCTGTATGACAGTCCCTACATCCATCCACGTCTCTACAAATGACCCAGTTTCGTTCCTTTTTATGGCTGAGTAATATTCCACTGTATATATGTATCACATCTTCTTTATCCATTCATCTGTCGATGGGCATTTAGGTTACTTCCATGTCCTGGCTATTGTTAATAGTGCTGCAGTGAACATTGGGGTGCATGTGTCTTTTTGAATTATGATTTTCTCAGGATATATGCCCAGTAATGGGATTGCTGGGTCATATGGTAATTCTATTTTTAGTTTTTTAAGGAACCTCCGCACTGTTCTCCATAGTGGCTTTATCAATTTACATTCCCATCAACAGTGCAAGAGGGTTCCCTTTTCTCCGCACCCTCTCCAGCATTTGTTGTTTGTAGATTTTCTGATGATGCCCATTCTAACTGGTGTGAGGTGATACCTCATTGTAGTTTTGATTTGCATTTCTCTAATAATTAGTGATGTTGAGCAGCTTTTCATGTGCCTCTTGGCCATCTGTATGTCTACTTCGGAGAAATGTCTACTTAGGTCTTCTGCCCATTTTTTTATTGGGTTGTTTGATTTTTTAATATTAAGCTACATGAGCTGTTTATATATTTTGGAGATTAATCTTTGGTCCATTGATTCATTTGCAAATATTTTCTCCCATTCTGAGGGTTGTCTTTTCGTCTTGTTTATGGTTTCCTTTGCTGTGCAAAAGCTTTGAAGTTTCATTAGATCCCATTTGTTTATTTTTGTTTTTATTTCCATTACTCTAGGAGGTGGGAACAGAGGAGATCTTGCTGTGATTTATGTCAAAGAGTGTTCTTCCTATGTTTTCCTCTAAGAGTTTTATACTGTCCAGTCTTACATTTAGGTCTTTAATCCATTTTGAGTTTATTATTGTGTATGGTGTTAAGGAGTGTTCTAATTTCATTCTTTTACATGTAGCTGTCCAGTTTTCCCAGCATCACTTATTGAAGAGACTGTCTTTTCTCCATTGTATATCCTTGCTTCCTTTGTCATAGATTAGTTGACCATAGATGCATGGGTTTATCTCTGGGCTTTCTGTCCTGTTCCATTGATCTATATTTCTGTTTTTGTGCCAGTACCATACTGTCTTGATTACTGTAGCTTTGTAGTATAGTCTGAAGTTAGGGAGCCTGATTCTTCCAGCTCCATTTTTTTCCCTCAAGACTGCTTTGGCTGTTCGGGATGTTTTGTGTCTCCATACAAACTTTAAGATTTGTTTTTTTTCTAGTTCTGTAAAACTGCCATTGGGAATTTGATAGGAATTGCATTGAATCCATAGATTACTTTGGGTAGTACAGTCATTTTCACAATATTGATTCTTCCAATCCAAGAACATGGTATATCTCTCCATCTGTTTGTATCACCTTTAATTTCTTTCATCAGTGTCTTATATCTGCATACAGGTCTTTTGTCTCCCTAAGTAGGTTTATTCCTAGGTATTTTATTCTTTTTGTTGCAGTGGTGAATGGGAGTGTCTCCTTAATTTCTCTTTCAGATTTTTCATCGTTAGTGTATAGGGATGCAAGAGATTTCTGTGCATTAATTCTGTATCCTGCACCTTTACCAAATTCATTGATTAGCTCTAGTAGTTTTCTGGTGGCATCTTTAGGATTCTCTATGTATAGTATCATGTCATCTGCAAACAGTGACCGTTTTACTTCTTCTTTACCAATTTGTATTCCTTTTATTTCTTTTTCTTCTCTGATTGCCATGGCTAGGACTTCCAAAGCTATGTTGAATAATAGTGGCGAGAGTGGACATCCTTGTCTTGTTCCTGATCTTAGAGGAAATGCTTTCAGTTTCTCACCATTGAGAATGATGTTTGCTGTGGGTTTGTTGTATATGGCCTTTATTATGTTGAGGTAGGCTCACTCTATGCCCACTTTCTGGAGAGTTTTTTATCATAAATGGGTGTTGAATTTTGTCAGAAGCTTTTTCTGCATCTATTGAGATGATCGTATGGTTTCTATTCTTCAATTTGTTAATATGGTGTATCACATTGATTAGTTTGCATATATTAAAGAATCCTTGCATCCCTGGGATAAATTCCACTTGATCATGGTGTATGATCCTTTTAATATATTGTTGGATTCTGTTTGCTAGTATTTTGTTGAGGATTTTTACATCTAAATTCACCAGAGATATTGGTCTGTAATTTTCTTTTTTTGTAGTATCTTTGTCTGGTTTTGGTATCAGGGTGATGGTGGCCTCATAGAATGAGTTTGGGAGTGTTCCTTCCTCTGCAATTTTTTGGAAGAGTTTGAGAAGGATGGGTGTTATCTCTTCTTTAAATGTTTGATAGAATTCACCTGTGAAGCCATCTGGTCCTGGACTTTTGTCTGTTGGAAGATTTTTAATCACAGTTTCAATTTCATTACTTGTGATTGGTCTGTTCATATTTTCTATTTCTTCCTGATTCAGTCTTGGCAGGTTATACCTTTCTAAGAATTTGTCCATTTCTTCCAGGTTTTCCATTTTATTGGCCTAGAGTTGCTTTCAGTAGTCTCTTAGGATGCGTTGTATTTCTGCAGTGTCTGTTGTGACTTCTCTTTTTGCATTTCTAATTTTAGTGATTTGAGGCCTCTCCCTCTTTTTCTTTTCTTTTTTTTTTTTTTTTTTGCTGTACGCGGGCCTCTCACTGCTGTGGCCTCTCCCGTTGCGGAGCACAGGCTCCGGACGCGCAGGCTCCGCGGCCACGGCTCGCGGGCCCAGCCGCTCCGCGGCATGTGGGATCCTCCGGGATCGGGGCACGAACCCGTGTCCCCTGCACCGGCAGGCGGACTCTCAACCACTGCGCCACCAGGGAAGCCCTCCCTCTTTTTCTTGATGAGTCTGGCTAATGGTTTATCAATTTTGTTTATCAAAGAACCAGCTTTTAGTTTTATTGATCCTTGCTATTGTTTTCTTTGTTTCTATTTCATTTATTTCTGCTCTGATCTTTATGATTTCTCTCCTTCTACTGACTTTGGGTTTTGTTTGTTCTTCTTTCTCTAGTTTCTTTAGATGTAAGTTTACATTGTTTATTTGAAATTTTTCTTCTTTCTTGAGGTAGGCTTGTATTGCTATAAACTTCCCTCTTAGAACTGCTTTTGCTGCATCCCATAGGTTTTGGATCGATGTATTTTCATTGTCATTTGTCTCTAGGTATTTTTTGATTTCCTCTTTGATTTCTTCAGTGATATCTTGGTCATTTAGTAGTATGTTGTTTAGCCTCCATGTGTTTGCATTTTTTACAGATTATTTCCTGTAATTGATATCTAGTCTCATAGTGTTGTGGTCGGAAAAGATATTTGATATGATTTCAATTTTCTTAAATTTACCAGTGCTTGATTTGTGACTGAGGATATGATCTAACCTTTGAAATGTTCCATGAGGACTTGAGAAGAAAGTGTAATCTGCTGTTTTTGGATGGAATGTCAAATATCAATTAAATCTGTCTGGTCTATTGTGTCATTTAAAGCTT
This sequence comes from Mesoplodon densirostris, assembly GCF_025265405.1. NCBI lineage: Eukaryota > Metazoa > Chordata > Mammalia > Artiodactyla > Ziphiidae > Mesoplodon > Mesoplodon densirostris. The sequence goes on from NC_082661.1 coordinate 230,440,558, forward strand.
GTGTTTCGTTATGATTTTTCTGTTTGGATGATCTGTACATTGGTGTAAGTGAGGTGTTAGAGTCCCCCACTATTATTGTGTTACTGTCGATATCCTCTTTTAGAGCTGTTAGCAGTTGCCTTATGTATCAAGGTGCTCCTATGTTGGGTGCATATATATTTATACTTGTTATATCTTCTTGGATTGATCCCTTGATCATTATGTAGTGTTCTTCCTTGTCTCTTGTAACATTCTTTATTTTAAAGTCTATTTTATCTGATATGAGTATTGCTACTCCAGCTTTCTTTTGATTTCCATTAGCATGGAATATCTTTTTCCATTCCCTCACTCTCAGTCTGTATGTGTCCCTAGGTCTGAAGTAGGTCTCTTATAGACAGCATATATATGGGTCTTGCTTTTGTTTCCATTCAGCAAGCCTGTGTCTTTTGGTTGGAGCATTTAATCCATTCATGTTTAAGGTAATTATCGATATGTATGTTCCTATTACCATGTTCTTAATTGTTATGGGTTTGTTTTTGTAGGTCCTTTTCTTCTCTTGTGTTTCCCACTTAGAGAAGTTCCTTTAGCATTTGTTGTAGAGCTCGTTTGGTGGTGCTGAATTCTCTTAGCTTTTGCTTGTCTGTAAAGCTTTTGATTTTTCTGTTGAATCTGAATGATATCCTTGCCGGTAGAGTAATCTTGGTTGTAGCTTCTTCCCTTTCATCACTTTAAATGTATCATGCTACTCCCTTCTGGCTTGTAGAGTTTCTGCTGAGAAATCAGCTGTTAACCTTATGGGAATTCCCTTGTATGTTATTTGTCATTTTTCCCTTGTTGCTTTCAGTAATTTTTCTCTGACTTTAATTTTTGTCAGTTTGATTAATATGTGTCTTGGCGTGTTTCTCCTTGGGTTTATCCTGCCTGGGACTCTCTGTTCTTCCTGGACTTGGGTGGCTATTTCCTTTCCCATGTTAGGGAAGTTTTCGACTATAATCTCTGCAAATATTTTCTTGGGTCCTTTCTCTCTCTCTTCTCCTTCTGGGCCCCCTATAATATGAATGTTGTTACATTTAATGTTGTCCCAGAGGTCTCTTAGGCTGTCTTCATTTTTTTCATTCTTTTTTCTTTATTCTGTTCTGTGGCAGTGAATTCCACCATTCTGTCTTCCAGGTCACTTATCTATTCTTCTGCCTCAGTTATTCTGCTATTGATTCCCTCTAGTGTATTTTTCATTTCAGTTATTGTATTGTTCATCTCTGTTTATTCTTTAATTCTTCTAGGTGTTTGTTCTTTAATTCTTCTAGGCCTTTGTGAAACATTTCTTGCATCTTCTTGATCTTTGCCTCCATTCTATTTATGAGGTCCTGTATCATCTTCACTATCATTATTCTGAATTCTTTTTCTGGAAGATTGCCTATATCTACTTCATTTAGTTGTTTTTCTGGGGTTTTATTTTGTTCCTCATCTGGTACAAAGCCCTATGCCTTTTCATCTTGAGTGTCTTTCTGTGATAGTGGTTTTTGTTCCACAGACGGCAGGATTGTAGTTCTTCTTGCTTCTGTGTCTGCCCTCTGGTGGATGAGGCTATCTAAGAGGCTTGTGCAAATTTCCTGATGGGGGGTACTGGTGGTGGGTAGAGCTGGGTGTTGCTCTGGTCGGCAGAGCTCATTAAAACTTTAATCCGCTTGGCTGTTGATGGGTTGGGCTGGGTCCCCTCCCTGAGGCGACCCAACACTGGAGCCTACCTGGCTCTTTGTTGGGGCTGATGGAGGGCTCTCGGAGGGCTCACACCAAGGAGTACATCCCAGAACTTCTGCTGCCAGTGTCCTTGTTCTCATCGTGAGCCATCCGCCCCCTGCCTCTTCAGGAGACCCTCCAACACTAGCAGGTAGGTCTGGTTCAGTCTCCTATGGAGTCACTGCTCCTTCCCCCTGGGTCCTCATGCACACAGTACTTTGTGTGTGCCCTCCCAAGAGTGGAGTCTCCGTTTCCCTAAGCCCTGTCGAAGTCCTGCAGTCAAATCCCACTAGCCTTCAAAGATTGATTCTCTAGGAATTCCTCCTCCCATTGCCAGACCCCCAGGTTGGGAAGCCTGATGTGAAGCTCAGAACCTTCACTCCATTGGGTCGACTTCTGTGGTATAAGTGTTCTCAGGTTTGTGAGTCACCCACCCATCAGTTATGGGATTTGATTTTATTGTGATTGTGCCCCTCCTACCATCTCATTGTGGTTTCTCCTTTGTCTTTGAAATGGGATAACTTTTTTGGTGAGTTCCAGTGTCTTCCTGTCGGTGATTGTTCAGCAGTTAGTTGTGATTCCAGTGCTCTTGCAAGAGAGAGTCCAACTGCATATTTTAAGACCCTCCCTGTCTTTGATGTTTTGTAGTTTCCCTACCAAGTTGTTTTTTGTTTTTAGTCCAGCTTCATTTATAGCGTACCTCAATCTGTTGATTTGTGTCTTTGATCAGTTCTGAAAAGTTCTCAGCCATAATCTTCCGATTTTGCCCTTCCTCTACTCTCCTGTAACTTTTAAGTATGTTAGACCTTCTGATTCTGTTCTATTGTTTGTAACTCTCTTTCATGTTTGTCTCTTTGTCTCAGCCTTTATTACATTATGGCCAATTTCTTCAGATACATCTTCCAGTTCATTAGTTCTCCACAGCTTTCAAAGGTATCTAATTGACTACTTAATACATTTGCATAGTCACCCTACTGGTCTCAGGTTTGATTTGACAAAATCAGCTCATAGAACACTACAGGTTTAACCCAACTTCTACTTAATTTAGCTTTGTAAAGAGTATGGGACCGGAAGCACAGTGTAGCCCAGGCATGTTCATGAAGAGGTCTTGCAACAAGCCCAAGTGCAGCTGCCACGCCCACCTCCACAGGGGCACACTTAGTTGTCAGTGGGCGTGAGCCGCTTCAGCACAGAGAAGGCTCTCAGCACATAGAACCTGATCAAGGCTCTCAGCACATAGAACCTGATCAGTTTTTTATTCAGTCCTAGTAACCCAGTGCCTCAGGGTCTGTATGTCAGGCTCATTCTTCTCAGTCTAGATGTAGTTCTTAAATTAGGGGATTTATAATACATAAACTTGATGGAGGAGTGCTAAATAAACATTTGCCCTCAGAGCATCGTTGTCTCCTAAGGAGGCTTACGCAAGGTGGTCAAATAGCCTTTTTTTTTTTTTTTTGCGGTATGTGGGCTTCTCACTGTTGTGGCCTCTCCCGCTGCGGAGCACAGGCTCCGGACGCACAGGCCCAGCGGCCATGGCTCACGGGCCCAGCCGCTCCGCGGCATGTGGGATCTTCCCAGACCAGGGCATGAACCCATTTCCCCTGCATTGGCAGGCGGACTCTCAACCACTGCGCCACCAGGGAAGCCCCCCAAATAGCCTTTTTTTGATAGTTGTTGTTTTGGGACTTTTTTGCTTTGTTTCTGTTTGTTACTCCTTGTGAATTTTCCCCTACATTAAGTGACCTCAGTGATAAAAACTGTTTTATGTAGGATCTCTGTTTTGTTCTTTCAGAGTATCTAGTCAGTGACACTCTCTGGAATTATATATATATATATATATATATATATATATATATATATATATATATATATATATAAATCCAAACTTGAAACTGAATCCTAAATGTAAATAATATTTTCTAAATATGGTTTCATATATGCAACCCTACACGTAATTTACTTGTTACTTGGTTTTTCTTCCAGAAATACACAGGGACCCACTTCCATTCTTTTTGTTCCTGTTCTGTGCTGCACTATTCAGGAATTTGAGACTGGACATAGGAAGGGAGATCTTTCCGAAGATGTAGTTGTTACACAATTTAAAAAACAGTATTTAGATAATTTGTATGCTACCATCCACATTCTTCTCCAGTAGCCATTTAGATTGACTAAATTAAAAGAATTAAATATAAATGTGGCATCATTTGTGAAAGTGATTTAATTTGGGGGCTTCGGAGAAAACTTGATACTAGTGAAATGAGTTGGTGAAATGCTAAGTTCTTTTTCTTTGGCAGAGTCTTGCTGTTCAGATGCAAACTGGGTGTATTACAATATACAGTTGTCAGACCATTCACCACCATCGTTGCTTTGTAAGTGCACAGAACTTCTATTATTATTTATTTTTCAAAAATTCTCATGCTTTTACTTAGGTGGGACAACTGAGTAGAAAAGCATGTAAAGAGCGTTACTTGTTTATAACACATCTAGTCTGGTATAAAAACACAGTATATAGAAATCCTACTATATTATAATAAATAAGGTGACCATGTATAGACAAGGAATCACCACAGGATTATTCTAAGTAATACTCTCTGGAGATTTCTGGCAAGCATTATCAAATATTCTTTTTCAAGTTATTAATGTTCACACAGCTTTATAGAAACATCTAATACGTGAAGTTAAAGTATACCACTATAGATTCATTACATGCTTTTATTTTCTAAATGAGTACTGTATTCTAAAGAAGAAAACATATTTTTCTTTTTAAAAAATTGTCAAGTCTTAGCACTTCAGGTAAAATGGGGTATCATTAAGCTACCTGGTAAAACTATTCCCTAAAAATTTAAGTACATCAAATAGTTTAAAGCAGGTAGAGTGTGTATTTTATCTGCTAGCTATACTAGCATTTTGTCTGTTAACAGAGGAAGAATGGAAAGAAAGGTGAAAGAAGCATTCAATTCTTGCTTTTTTTTTTGCATTCAATTCTTTATTCTGCTTCTGTGCTAGCAATTCTTTAGTGAGATTTGCCTTGGAATTAAAACTAATTCACTTATTTATGAAGGCATGCTTTATTTCTCTGCTGTTTAGAAATGGGATAATCAAGACAAGTTAATACTTAGATCTGGGTCATCATAAAATTTGCCTCCAAGACAAATTGGGAGAAAAAATTATAGTTGTAGTTATAGAGTTGCATTATATGTTTTTTTTTTTTTTTTTTTCTTTTTGCGGTATGCGGGCCTCTCACTGTTGTGGCCTCTCCCGTTGCGGAGCACAGGCTCCGGATGCGCAGGCCCAGCGGCCATGGCTCACGGGCCCAGCCGCTCCGCGGCATATGGGATCCTCCCAGACCGGGGCACGAACCCGTATCCCCTGCATCGGCAGGCGGACTCCCAACCACTGCGCCACCAGGGAGGCCCGCATTATATGTTTTTAACAATCTTTTTAAAATTAGGCAGCATCATTTTTTTGAATCTAATAATTACCCTTTCTAGTTCAATGTATGTGTCTTCTGGATTTCCTTCAAATTGGAGGAACAGTAATATGGTAACATTTCTAGAAAAATGTTTTTCTTTTAATTTTTGAACCACCTCTATGGCCAAAATCAAGTGACTATCTACAGGATCTTTGAAATAAACTGACTTCTAAATTTAAGCATTGCTGTCATTGCTGTATTTTAAAATGTATTTTTGATTTAGTTATTCATAAAGTTGTCTCATTTTTACCATTTTTTAGAATCTGTGAGCTGCTTGGTATATATGATGAAGGGAACTTTAGCTTTTCAAATGCTTGGACTTACTTGGTTATAATAAATAATATGTCACAGTTGGTAAGTAAATATTCATCTTAACTGTATTAAATTTAGATCTATAACTCTAAATTTTTTTAGGGAAAGTCTCTTCTGGAATAAAGCTTAATTGTAACTTTAATATTGAACTTTATCTGTAGGAAGAACTTGAAACTTTAACATATATAAAGATATAATATCTTTGTTGATTATCTGGTGACTTATACACTGACTCGTTGATTATGTTTTTTCATTTGGTCCTGGTATTCATTGCATAGTTATATGGGTATGTCATAAATAAAAGCACAGTGCTCTCCTTTAAAAAAAAGCACATATCCTAGGCATATTCAGTAAGAAGAATGTTTTATTGGTATATGACAGTACAGTGTTTGAATAAAAATGGGAGAATAAAATTCTCTCATATATTTGGAATTGAAAATTGAGAATGCCAAGTTTTTAAAAATGATGTTACAGAATCTGAAATGCTCCAAAGATATAACTATTGGATCCTTTCAACTTAAGAATGTGCACTTTATTGAAAATCTTTCATTAATGCTTTCAGCAGAATAATAGTTTAGGTGCAGTGGCATGCATCTGTGGTATTAGAAATTTATAATAAAAATCAAACGCTTGTGTATTCAAAGCTTTTCCATATGTTCATATTCCCTGGAACCGGTAATTCCACTTCTGGGAATGCCTCAAGAAATGGCCAGAAGTACTTTTACTTTCAGTTTGTATATAAAGCCTATTGTTTGTTAATTGCAAAAGCCTGGAAACGGTCCAACTAGTTAAATATACTATGTTCCTTCCATTGGCCAAAACATTAGGCAGCTATTTAATGAAATATATGGAAAAGAGCACTTTAAGTGGGAAAAATATCAGGCAACAAAATTTTATATTTAATTTATTATACCCACCTTATGTGTAGAAAGAAATGGATGATGGGACTATGAACAACTTTATACTTTACTGCTTTCATATTCTATAATAATTTAAATGAGCATTTTATAATAGGGAAAAGTAAACTTTTAGGGAAGTGTTCATTGTTATGCAACACTACGCTCATTACAACTGATTTCTAAAAATAGTTAATGTCTTGAGCATTTATCTTTAATAAGTAAATTCAGCTGGATTAACATACTGCCCTCAAGAAAAATGGTTTCCCTGATTCCTTACTTTCCAATTTCATGGTGACAGTTTTATTGAAGTGTAGTACTTATTTAATGTGTTCACTTATAAATAATATGCATACAATTAGTAGTTAGTAAGCTCAGCCCTTATACAATGAACCGTAATTTGTGTATAAAAGCCATTAACAAGCAGATAGATGTTTTTATTTTGGTTGAATGAGAGCCTTTTCTACCATTCATGGCAGTCACTTGTTCATTGTGTTCTTTGTGGGCTCCAGTAAGTGAACACTTAAAACCATTTTCAGGGAAGATGTTATACATCTCTTCTGAGAAATTTCATACTGTATACATTCATCCACAGTAAACTATAAAAGCTTGTTGTCAATCTAAAAATAGCAAAATAAAGCGTAGCAAATTTTGCCTGAAATATTACTCTGTACCAGGTCTCTGGTCTATAACTTTAATATCAATATCTCTAATACCATATTTAGTTATTCTTATTTAAGAACTTTGTTTGTTTCTAGTTTGCCATGTATTGTCTCCTCCTGTTTTATAAAGTACTGAAGGAAGAACTGAGTCCAATCCAACCTGTTGGCAAATTTCTTTGTGTAAAGCTGGTGGTTTTTGTTTCTTTTTGGTAAGTGTTGCTTTCTCTTAAATGTTCTCATTTTCTAAAGGGCAATAAAACTGTTGATTCGGAAGGATTTTTAAAAGTCTTAATATGGAAGATGAATTAAAATGTCTACTTAGCTTTCAAAAAGTTCATTCTTTTAGCCCTTCTTGGTTTCTCATAAAGAAATAATTAGATGGTCACTGTAACATTTTTAAAAAGAAAACAGTTTGAGACACTAAATGTCTCCACACTAAGGGAATCATTAAAAAAAATCATGGTCTCTTTATATAAGAGAATACAGTTTGGAAGATAAACATCATGTAGAATATTTAATGTGAGGAAATGTTCATTAGTAAAAATACTGTTTAAAACAGAGGGCAAAACTATACATGGTCCCAGTTTAGTAAAGGCGTGGGTGATAGGGGCCTAGAAACAAATACACCAAATTTAACAATATACAAATAATACAAAAAGGGGGGAAAGAAAAATCCCTGAAATCCTACCACCCAGCATGAATGATTGGCATTGTGGTCCCCGTCATTTTATATAACTCCACAGAAATACATACTATAAAAACTTGTAGAACTCAATGATATGTTTAGTATATTGCAGTCATAGTTCTTTGTAAGTACAGTGAGGATGTAATTTTGTTGTTTGGGTTTTTTGTTTTCTCCTCATATAGTATTCTGATATGTGGATAGAACTTTTTAACCAATCTCCTATTGACATTTAGGTTGTTCCTAATTTTTTTTTTACCATTACAAGCAATATTGAAGTGAATATTCTTGTATATAGATCTATGAAAGCTTATCTAACTATCTCATTTTAGCTGTTTAAATTTAACCTAGGGGCAGATCCCTATATTTGCTTGAAATGCTCAGTTTGACTCCCCATCTTGGAGTCAGACCCCTTCTGAGTTTGTCTCTAGTTCCAGGACTTGAAACAAGACTGGTTTCAAAATGTTCTTTAAAATAATCTGAGTAATCAATTGATACATGCATAAATAACATTTAAATATCTGTTCTTTATTTCATTTTAAATTCCAATTGTACAAGGTGTTAGGCATTGTCTATGTGTAGGAAGAACTTAAAAGCTAATTACTGTACACACTTTCAAAACAAAAAAAGAGTATAAACCACGTACTGAAGTTCTAAGAATACACAATCAAAATTCATGTGATGAAACTGTACTAGAATTTGTAAAACAAGTATATTTAATACAGATACACAGTGTCTTCAGGAATATGCTGTAAAGGCGGGGTGGTGGTGGTCCACAGGTTGTGCTGGGGTTTAACTTTTTAAATGGCATATTTTTAAAGCAACTGCTCATTTTATGCTTGATATAGATTTGGCGTTTACCTTTTCCTAACATATAGGCAAGCAGTAGTTATTGCTTTGTTGGTAAAAGTTGGCGTTATTTCTGAAAAGCATACATGGGAATGGCAAACAGTAGAAGCTGTGGCCACAGGACTCCAGGTAAGTAATGCTCTCTCTGAATTCAATAGAACTTTACTATTTGTTAAGCATTTTTACATGTTATCTCCTCAGCCTGACCACATGCAGGCTATGGAGCTACTGCTGTCCTCACTTCACATGTGAGGAAATGGGGGAACCCTAGAAAAATTGGTCACAGTTACTAATTTGTAGTAGAACCAGGAACAGAACCTAGATTTTGTTATTCCTACTCTATTTCACTTTCTGCATTTCTCCTCTAAGTCCTTGGACAGTGCAAGAGAATGCATTGTACTTGGCAAAGAAGTACTTGATTGAGGTAGTGCAAAATAGAGTTAAACGTTTGGCATTTTGTGGGGTTTTTTTTGAAGAGGTCAAAAATCATTATTTTGGAAAATGAAAAAAATGAATACAGTCTTGTGGGAAAAAAACAGCTGTTGGGACTTAAGTACTTTTGAAAAGAGAGAAAGATAGTGCTTTTCCTTTTTACCTGCAAAACTAGATTTAAACTCCAACATGGCTGATATTGTTGATATTGTTGTTGTAGGACTTTATTATCTGTATTGAGATGCTCCTTGCTGCTATTGCTCATCACTACACTTTCTCATATAAACCGTATGTCCAAGAAGCAGAAGAGGGCTCATGCTTTGATTCCTTTCTTGCCATGTGGGATGTTTCAGATATTAGGGATGATATTTCTGAACAAGTAAGGCATGTTGGTAAGTACCAGCCATTTAATTCATTCGAATAGGCTATTGTAGTTCTCCTATCAGGTCTGTTTAAGAGGTGAAAAGACTCTGTGTAAAGCAGTACCACAGTAAGGCTCTCCAAATTGGGAGGAGGGAGGCGGGGAGCTTATTTTTAGCATGGCAAGTTTATAGTGGTAAAAATAACCAAACTTTCGGTGAACTCAGAAACCTTTATGTTACTTTAAAGGAAGGACAGTCATGGGACATCCTAGGAAAAAGTTTTTTCCTGAGGATCAAGATCAAAATGAACACACAAGCTTGTTATCATCATCATCACAAGATGCAATTTCCGTTGCCTCTTCTGTGCCACCTTCACCCATGGGTCACTATCAAGGGTTTGGACACACTGTGACTCCCCAGACTACACCTACTACAGCTAATGTATCTGATGACATATGTAATGATACTACAGGAGAGAAAAAAGAACCTTCAGATACGTCCGTGGCCTTCTGAACAGTGTGCAGAAGCTGTGCTACTCCCATATTATTTCATTACCTGGTATCCCATTGCTCAGGATTTTGGGCTTGGGACAGGCCGTTAATGACGGAAAATTTCAACAAAACAGCGAAAACCAGGTACAACTACTGGATTCATACAACTAGGTTTTGTATATCACAAATAATCAGTCTAAAAATCCTAGACTTAGACTTGACTTCTTAACACTATAGAGTATCACATACTCAAATGGAGGAAATGACTTCTTAACACTACAGAGTATCACATACTCAAATGGAGGAAATGGCTACTAAACGTTCTTGACCTTACAGTGCTCTTTCAAGAGGAGGACGTTAAAAAAAAAAGTGCTTTCTACCACTGCTGCATGAATATAATGCTCTGGAATTAGCAGAAAGTGTAATTCAGAAATATGAATTAGTGGAACTTAATCATAATCATGTGCCATATATGCTTACCTAACAATTATTTCTCTATTTCTCAACTGGATGTCTTTCAATAAATAAGAATTTATCATTTATTTTCTGCAACTTTTTTTATCTCTCATTCTTTCAACATGGACCCTTAATGTTATAACAAAAGTTCGTGATTAGAGGCACAGCAGAAAAAAATTAAGTCCAAAAAATTAAAGGGTGGAAAATCATATACCTACAATGAAAGAGGCCTATATCTTACATTCCTACTGGGAGAAATATCTGACCTAATCTATTAATCTTAAAACAACTACTGTCTAAAAATCATATTTGCACCAATGTGAACAGATTAATAGGTTATCCAGGACTTAGAGATGAAAGGAATAAAGTGGATGGAAGAGTGGAAGAATAAATAAGAACCTTGTGATAGAAACAGAGTCTGCTTTTCCTCAGTGCTACTAAAGGTGTCAGCAAATGTAAATCACAGCTGAGTAGTCTTAATTATTTATATCAAACCACAGTCAGAAGACTTATAGATGCTCTTTGGGAGAAATTTATTACTTAGGATGGAGTTCCTCTAACTGTTAATCACAGCCCATTGGGTCTAACATTTTACACTGGAAATAAATACAGAAAGGGCCAGAGCGGTATGTTGCAAATAGCAAGGATAAGTATCATTTCTCAAAACCTACGCTTTATATATTTAAGCGCATATACATACACACACACACATACACAAACATACCTACTGGTTCACAGTAATTAGATACAAAGTTTTTATTCTGTCCGTTATTATAAACTAAACATTTCTATTGGACATAAAGTTGGGCGGTATAAGAGGCAAGGGGAATAGGCAGTGTGAAGAGAAGGTGCATCTTATTTTCTGTGTGGCTTACCTGCAGAGAGCACACAGGACATACAAGGCAGGATAATCTTCCTAATTCATCTCCCTATTTCAAGTCTTTAAAATCTGGACTAATTATTTTTTTCTTTCTGTGTATCTAAATCAAAACTTTGAAAAATACTGGTTTAGGTTTAACTCTTCCTTGAACTTAATTTATCAGCTTTAAATTTTTTCTTCGCCAAAGGCAGACCACGAAAAATGCTGCCTCCTAAGATTTTATTTTGTCCCTCTTTTACTCTTTAAATTACATTTAGTCTAGAGCTTAAATTCTTACTCAGGTTTGCATACCCAAAACACAAAAACTGAGAAGGAGGTTCAGAAGTATTTCACTATTTACAAGAAACAAGCTTGGAATTTACAGGTAACCATAAACCCTCAGTCTAAAGTGGAAGCCAACTTTTTGAAGTATCCCCACTGTAAGTTTGGATTTGAGAAAAATAGCCAAGATGCCTAAAAACTGAATATGAGACTCAACATTCCTTGTATTTATAGCTTTAGAGTACAAACTAACAGGTTTGGCAAAATTTAATCTATAGTAAGTAAAACCAAGCAATAAAAACAGTTTCCTAATTTGAAAAATGAATGACAGCCTTTTCCAGTAAGGAAGTCTGCAGCAATATTTTTCTAATAATGCTACTCTTTAATTTAGAATCTTTTAAAGACACTTTATTAGTGTCAGTTTTTAAAAAACATTTGGCCATTACAAGGACCTAAATCTTTGTACTGCATTTTATGATGACAGTCCCGCTACTCATTCAGACTAGAACTGTGTACTTCTGCTCGACTTCCACCTTTTTTCATGAGAAAACTGCTCTTCATTGCTTTACTGTGATGCTGACGTTGCTTTTGTGGTGCTGGACGTTGAGTACAAGTTCGTCTCCCATTTCCACCTGGATGGGGTTATCCAAAACAACGGCAGCTTGTTTCCAGTGGGAAGCTTCACTGGAAGTATCCAACCTAATCTCATCGTCAAGGTACATATGATACCAAAAGGGAATGGCAGTCACTTGTCCAGATTTACAGATGCATACCTATGGAAATTAAGAAATCATGAAAATTTCATCAGAGTACACAGAGCAGACTTGGATAAGTCTTTGTCTTTTTAGCTTTAGATCTAAATTTTATAAAGGAATATATTTAATCACCCAATTCAAATTAATACCAACCTGTTTTATTCACTAATATTTACCCAAGCCCATGTTTGGATATTGTTCAGAAAATTTAAGCCTGCAAAGGAAGTGGCTAAAAGTATTTTATGTATGTAAAGTAGTATATAGTTTAAGATAATTCTGAATACAACAAGAGTAATCATTTTATATTACCTTTACTTCTCTGTTAGAGGTGTTCAAATATGGCGTCATTAAGTCTAGTCTTAAGAGTTCCACTGGTTTGCTTAAAGGTATACAGGGCAGTGAGGATAGGTCCAGAAATACACGTATAGGTACCTAAAGAAAGTAGAAAATTTTCACGTTTACTCAATTCTTTTTTTGACCAAGTCTCGTTAAGTTTCCTGCTTTGTACTTCGCTCAGTATGATATAGTGCTTTTGACATCTATTACCTCATTTAATTCCCATACATCAACCTTAAGGCATAAGGACTTCCATGATTCCGTTTTACAGGAGGAATGAACAAACCAAGGTTTTAGGCTGGTTAAATAATTTTCTGTGATTTCAGTTATCTATAGATTCTTCACTTGGATGAAAGCAAAGTTTTACTTAACCAGGCAGCTCCAAAAAGTTTAAGCCAAGGATGTGCTTACGTGTGAAAGATGAACTAATAAGCAGATAGTAAAGTAAGCCCCCTACGTATGATCAAGTTCCGTTCCAAGAGCACATTTGTAAGTCCAACCAAGTTAGCCTAGGTACCCCACTAACACAATCAGCTATATAACATTGTACTGTAATAGGTTTATAATACTTCTCACACAGATAATGCATAAAAAACAAGCACAAAAAATAGAGAACATTTTTAATAGTACAGTACAGTACCTTGAAAAAATGATCCAGTAATGTCTGGGTAGCAGCTCTTTTTTTCACATCACAGATGAAACAGTAGCACTGGATTGCATTCTGAACGGCAGCTGCAACCTTCGTGGTACTGTTCTACATTCAAGTCCTGTGCCTCAAAAACTAACAGTGCCCCCCCCCCCCAAACAAAGAAGATCCCCTTGCCACTTCCTGCACTGTGAATCTCTTCGGTTCTTCAGTCTCTTCTTTCTCTTGTCTCTCTGTCCTTTCTCTGGGTCGAAGAGAATTCAGGAAATTCCCGGGCAGCTACCGTATCTCTCTCTACTCACTGCCTTGCCACTTTTACACTGTGAAGGTTGGCTCCAGCCTTGAACCGATGAAACCAGCCACGGCTGGCATTAAAAAGATGCGCCCTCTGATTCTTCGCCATGTTTCTTCTTCAAGTCTTCATAAAGGCTTCTAACTTTCTCTTGCATTAGCATTAAGCTGAGCAGGACTCGACGCTGATGCTGATCCTGCCTCCACACACTGAGAAGTTTCTTCATCTCCTCCATCACTTTTCCATGCTTCTCCTTCGATATTATTGACATACATCATCGGCACAGCAGACTTCACATGTTCCATGATCTTGTCCTTGTTCTTTAGAATCATGCTGATGGTTGAACGATTCACGTTATAAGAATGAGTGATGTCTTTTCGCCTCACTCCATTTTCAATTGTTTTCTCTTTTGTTTCCATCGTTATCGCTTGGTGCCTTCTTAACAGTACCAGTTACATCACTGCTGCTTTTACGCTTGCTTTCAGACATCTGGGCTTGAAATAAAGGTACTGTACCACTGTACTCTATACAGTACTGTAAAGTACACAAAAGCACAACCACTTGTAGAGGATGCACGCACATGACAACATACGCCAGACAAACTTGCGTGATTGGACATGCGAACGCATGTTTGCATCTTTGAAAGTTCGCAACTTGAAGGTTCTTATGTAGGGGACTTACTGTACAACATTAATTATTGAACTGTTTGAGCAAATATGCCAAATTCAACCAAACAGCTAATAGTGGATTTCATTTTAAAAATAGGTTATTTATCTAGAAGGCAGTGGTTCTCAACTCTGACTGCAAATTAAAATCACCTAAGGAGCTTTGAAAAAGTCCAACTGCTCAGGCCACACCTCAGATCCATCTGGAGTTGGGATCCACATACCAGTAGTTCTGAGAGTACAGTCAAGGTTGAGAACCACTGCTATAAACTGTTCCATCAATTTTAGTAGCAATGGAAACTTCCTACTAATAACTTTTAGTATATTCTCATTTGAAATAGAAAGGAAACTGTTTAAAAAGTGTTCTCTGTCTGCCTGCCGATGCAGGGGACACGGGTTCATGCCCCGGTCCGGGAAGATCCCACATGCCGCGGAGCGGCTGGGCCTGTGAGCCATGGCCGCTGAGCCTGCGCGTCCGGAGCCTGTGCTCCTCAACGGGAGAGGCCGCAACAGTGAGAGGCCCGCATACCGCAAAAAGAAAAAAAAAAAAAGTGTTCTCTTTCCTTTGAATAAAATATTAGAGAGCAACTGTTCATGGTGAGAAAGGACACAGATATGTCAACCTCTCCCTGGGCATCCTTGAAGGCATCCAACCTTTCCTCCACATAAAAACAGCAATTCCATGCCATTTCCAGGACTCTTGCCCTATATCCCTATTTGTATCAGTCACCAGAAGAACAGCCCTAGATTCCTGTGTCACCTCTCATCACCTGCACTCTAATCCCCACACAGCTGTACCCATCCCTCGTCATCTGTCCTCACTTGTTTCTTAACCTAGCCTACTGGCCACTCCTGTCATCTTTGCTAATTCCTTCTTAGATTTCCAATGTCGAGCTCATAACTTGGTGAGTTCTCTAGAATTTAGTTCTCAGCCCTCTTCTCTTTCTACACATCCCCAAGGTGATTGCATCCCATTATTCTGGCTTTAAATATCATCTACCAAATCTGACTGCCAAATTTACATCTCCAGGCTAGCTATTTCTCTGCATTCTTATCCAACTGCTTAATGACCCCATAAAAACGTAAGCACAACCTGATCCTCCTGTTATTTTTCCCCATATCAGTAAATGGCAACTATCCTTCCAGGCGCTTTCTCATACCCCATGTCCCATCTATCACAAAACCTACCTTTAAAATACATCAACAGTCTGACCACTTTGCACCACAATCATTGCTACCACTCTAGTCTAAGTCACTACCACCTCTCTCCTGGATTACTGCAATGACCTTATGCCTCTGCCGGCTCTCCATCGTGGTCTACTCCCAATACAGCAGCCATAGCAAGCCTTTCAAAACAAGTCACACCTTATCACTCCTCTGGTCAGTACCCTCCAGTTGTTTTCCACCCCTTTCAGAGTAAAAAGCCAAAACCTTCACCACAACCTCTACAGGAGGCTCTACAGGATCTGGCCCCCCAATACTTTTCTCACTGCATCCTTCATCCGACTCTCCCTCATGGTTTCCTGCTGTTTCTGAATACTTGTTGATCCTTTGACTTGTATATGGTTTGCTTCCTTATTTCTCTCTGGTCTCTGGTTAAATATCACTTATCCTTGAGTCCTTTCCTTAGGCAGTACCTAAATAAAATAGAATATCCCATCCCTCCAACTCCCATTCTCCTCTAGCCTTCTCACTTCTCACCATCTATCATACTAATCTTTCTACTCCTTTGTTTACTGCCCATCTCTTGTCTTTGTCGTCAATTTGAATGTTAGCTCCAGATAGGTGAAAAATATATCAACCATGAAACATAAGCTGTGAAAGAAAGGAGGATATGAGATGGGAAGCAGGGTGAAAAGATGGCAGGATTAAAATATCATAGATTCTGATGGAATCGAAGAATTGCTGATGTCAGGATCAGGAGAGAATAAGCTAGAAAGATAGGAGATGGTAGTATTTTGGGACCACACAAAGAAATAATTTAAACTTCTCTGTCTTCTGGTAAGTGTATTTTGTTTATTAAACGCTCCAGAAAAACTAAAAGTAAATAAACTCTAAAACCTTAGTCTGCTCTGAAAAAATCAGTTACTCAACAAATTTATATTTGTTTAGCAAGTATTGTTCATGGAAGATCTAACAATGCATATTCAAGAGCTTACCATCTATAGCCTTTTGATAAAAGGTTTAGATACCACTCCTTTAATTCGGTACTCAACATCCCACTTCCCAGGATGCCGCTTTGGCCTACACAGCAGATTCCACCTATTTCCAACCCCACGCCTCTTCCCTAGACATTCCATCCACTCCCACAGTTATAACTCACACATTTTATTTTGCTGCCAGCAGCTCTGCCAGCACTAAATCCTTGTTTTTCAAAGAGCAACTAACCCCTTTCCTAGGCTCCTCCATTCTGGCTCCCTGCAGCCTGACCGCCCAGATGTGAACTGCTCACACCTCTCACCTGCCAGCCCGAAGTCTCAATGTGATTAAGGGTTCATGTTTAGAACAGATGTCTCCTGGAGGCTGCTTTTTTAGACAAGGAGCACACTTTTTCATAAGACTAAACCCAGTACCCTATTTTCCATTTACAACACTGGTTCCGAGCAAAATCTATAGACTTTTGTCAGTAGGAACAAGAGAATTGCTTGGCTATACTAACCCCTAGGTTGATTTTTACCAGTAGTAAGTTCCTTGGCTACAGAAAACTGATTACCATCCCAATCCACCTAAACATAGTGACTATAGAACTACAGAAAGAGATAAGGCAGACTGTGGGCGACAGCCAAGTGGTTGAACTTCTCTTCAAAACACTTACCTGAAACTGGTTAATAAAAGGTGCTATATTAAATCCAAGAGTTCGTTCTGTTCCCTGCACAGCGCTCTCCTCCACCAGTGTCTGCGATTCCACGAGCAACCCAAACATCAGCATGTACTGGGGAAAGATCTTACCTCCAGACTGTAGCAAACACCTGGAGGAAGGAAAAATGCTTTAAAAAGCATCCTGATTCTCCACATTCTATAAGTATCAATAACTAAATCATGACTAATTGGGGAGGTACAGATTGTATATAATCTAACACACTTTAGACTGGTAGCTGGCTGGTAGCTCAGAATGGCTACCAGCCGTTACTTGAAAAGTAACCAGTCAGCTGGATGGATACAAGTTTTTACATTAAGGAAGAATCATCAATGGCTATTAAAACTAGTGGGTAAGGGGGACTTCCCTGATGGCACAGTGGATAGGACTCTGCGCTCCCAATGCAGGGGGCCAGGGTTCCATCCCTGATCAGGGAACTAGATCCCACATGCATGCCGCAACTAAGAGTTCGCATGCCACAACTAAGGAGCCTACATGCTGCAACTAAGGAGCCCTGGAGCCACAACTAAGGAGCCTGCCTGCCACAACTAAGGAGCCCACGTGCTACAACTAAGGAGCTGGCGAGCTGCAACTAAGGAGCCCACCTGCTAAAACCAAGACCCAGTGCAACCAAATAAATAAATGAATAAATTTAAAAAAATACTAGTGGGTGAGGGACTTCCCTGGTGGTCCAGTGGTTAGGACTCTGCACTTCCACTGCAGAGGGCACAGGTTCGATCCCTGATTGGCGAATTAAGATCCCGCATGCCAAGCAGTGCAGCCAAAAAAAAAAACTAGTGGGTGAAAGTTTGATTAGGAAAAGGATATTTACATAGTCTCAAAGTATCACCCCCATAAATGACTTACTTATTACAAAGGGAAAATAGCAACTTAGGGTGGAAAAACTTAATGGATACAACTTAAACTAACTGATCTAAATTCACATCAACAATATGGGATAAAGCAACACCATGTGCCTTTGTGACAAAACTTCTGTGGTATTCCTCTGTAAAATGGGTAATCTGACTCTAGTAAGAAACATGAGAAACATTCCACAAAATAAAAGGCCTGCACTTTTCAAAACTGCGAATGTCATGAAAGACTGAGGAACTCTGCGCATATACCCAGAGAAAACCATTAATTCAAAAAGACACATGCACCCCAATGTTCACTGCATCACTATTTACAACAGCCAGGTCATGGAAACAACCTAAGTGTCCATGAACAGACGAAATGAATGGATAAAGAAGATGTGGTACATATGTACAATGGAATATTACTCAGCTATAAAAAGGAACGAAATTGGGTCATTTGTAGAGACATGGATGGACCTAGAGGCTGTCATACAGAGTGAAGCAAGTCAGAATGAGAAAACAAATACCATATATTAACGCATATATGTGGAATCTAGAAAAATGGTACAGATGAACCGGTTTGCAAGGGAGAAACAGAGACACAGATGTAGAGAACAAACATATGGACACCAAGGGGGGAAAGCGGACGGGGGGGATGAATTGGGATATTGGGATTGACGTATATACACTAATATATATAATAGATAACTAATAAGAACCTGCTGTATTTAAAAAAAAAAAAAAAGACTGAGGAACTGTTCCAGAATAAAGGAGACTAAAGAAACTAAATGCAATGTGCGATCCTAGATTGAATTCTGGACCAGGAACAAAAAGGCTATAAAGGATATTACTCCAACAAATGGTGAAATCTGAGTAAGATTTTTCCCTTAGATATCAGTACTGTGTCCATGTAGATTTCCTAATTTTGTTAAGTGTGTGATGAATGTATAAATGAGTGTCCTTTTTCTTACAAAATACACACCAAGGTGTTTAGGGGTAAAAGGATACGGTATCTGGAACTTACTCTAAAGTGTTCAGAGAGAATACTAAAGCACATGTGGCAAACAGTAACAATTTGTGAATCTGGGTGTAAGGTACATGTTTGGTTCTTTGTACTATTCTCTAACTTCTCTGTAAGCTTGAAATTTTTTCAAAATAAAAAGTTAAACACTCTGAAAGGGAAAAAAAAGTGATTAAAAATCCAAACACTCTATTAAAAGTGCGAATAAAGGGCTAACAAAACCCTTTCTCCTCCTACAGTTGATCCTGGATTCACTTTGTTTCCCTGGAAATCCCAAAAAGGTGGAATGTCAGCTTGTTACCAGCAACACTGCTTATGATTTAAAAAAATTTTAAATGCCTCTTAATAGGTAGATGCATCTGGATTGAGAGAACTGTAAACTATAAATGCCTGATGGGAAGCCACACCACCTCTGGGCTTCCCTGAGTGTGGGATGACTTGTAACCACGTGTTCCTATTGCTGGGACTTGGAAGCCATGCCCCGGGGAGAAGTTCCTATGTGAGATGTAAGGCTCTTAAGCCAAGGCAGCTCCCACGCCCACATGCACAGGGCTGTTTCCACACACCTGAGCTGTGTGGGAGGCATGAGAGCGGTGGGTGGGTCACCTACTGCCATCAAGTTCGCCCCATTTACAATCAAACGTTAAATCCCTCATTTTTACTGAACATTCCAAGTCGGTTTCCACTTGAACTTCTAGGACAGGCTACTACAGACAGCTGGACTTTGTATTATCTATCGTATGTATCTTTTGTAGTAAGCTTTCAGTCTTAAAAATATTTCTAGTCAGTAAGGATCTATTTATAAAAATACAGGACTAAATGTTTGACCAATGCATATCTAAAAAAATAGTTCCTGCAAGTTTCTAAAATTGTACGCCACACAGTTTCCCTGAATAAATCACTGAAATCTTGACAAACTATAAAAACACCCCATTCCTCAAAACCACTTTGGCCCTTCTGCTCTTAAGTTAGTTTCAAATTCTTCATTCTGCTTTTACTAAACTGATTATCTCAACCATTTAAAAATGTCTAAAACCAGAACCACCACTGAATTATAACAAGACATGGTAACAAAATGTAATACAGGTCCCTTGATTAGAACCTAGACTGGGGAGAAAAAAAAAAGCAATAAAGAATATTACTAGGATAGCAGAGAAAATTTTAATACAGATTATCTACTAAATAATAGTATTTTATCAATGTTAAGTTTCCTGAGTGTGATAGTATTGTGATATGCAGAGGAAACCCTTTGTTCTCAGGAGATACATGCTAAATGTTAAAATAAGGGGGGAGGTTATGAAGCCAACAACTGTCAAATGGTTCAACAAATAAAACAGTAGCCTCGTGTTCACTGTTACTTTTCTTTCATTTTTTCTTTAAGTTTGCAATCTTTCAAAATAAAAAGCTGACAGAAAAGTTTACAATAAGTACACAGGCTGCTCTTCCTAAAGACTAGCTAATGGGGAGCCAAATGATAACCAGGTCATTTCACGAGCACAGAAGCAGCAAAGAAAGTTAGAGATGATTCCTGAGTATAATGGCATCAGTCTGACTTATAAACAAGTCATGATCCGAAACCAGGATAATCTCTCCTCACTAAATATAAGCACGTGATCATTTAAGTTGTAGTAAGTCCTTATATATATATATAGGTTAGCCCAAAAGTGGACTCCACTCTGACTCCAATGCTTTATTCATTTTCATTATTCCTTTCCTACCAACTTTTTAGCATTTTAGGTGAAGTCTGGTAGAAACTGAATCTCCACAATTAGTAAAATTACATACCTCAACAAAAACCACACAGCTGTTATCAAACTCCAAATCTATACCTTTACCACACCAGATAAAATTTTAACATCTTCCTAAATAAGTGGAGAAACTTACCCATTTTCCTCAAATGGATGAAGTTAATCCTGACAGCCCATGTTATTAAATTTTCTGAACTGAAGTTATCTGCTAATTGTGATCCATTTAAATGAAAACATCTAATTTTTCTTAAGATCACAAAGTCTCAAATGAGAGACTAGCCACAGAGCTTTACGTTGCTTGACTAATTCCCTCCACCCCCAAATAGCCACAAGAAGGTAGCGTTCTCTTAAATCAGCAAACAAAAAGCACATAGGTTAATAAAAGCCAAACTTCTAGCCATAAAGGGAGGGAGGGAGGGCAATACCATTAGGTCATTTAGGGGGTAACCAGAAATCAGGCTAAACAAGATGTCAAAAATACATCTGCTGGGCTTCCCTGGTGGCACAGTGGTTGAGAGTCTGCCTGCCGATGCAGGGGACACGGGTTCGTGCCCCGGTCTGGGAGGATCCCATATGCCACGGAGCGGCTGGGCCCGTGAGCCATGGCCGCTGAGCCTGCGCGTCCGGAGCCTGTGCTCCGCAACGGGAGAGGCCACAACAGTGAGAGGCCCGTGTACCACAAAAAATAAATAAATAAATAAAATACATCTGCTGAACCCTGGAAAGTCAGAAAAGGCTGAATCAAGTACTAACAACCATGCCAGAGATAAATACTACACAAAAGCAAGTATGCAAATTATTTTAAAAGGCCGTGTTCACACTATTTTAATCTAAAATCTTAACTCAGATCCTTCTTAACTCAATGTTACCGTTACTAACAAGAATGCTTCTTAGTCATGTGTAGATAAAACAGTAATCTCCTTGCAACTCCACTTAGCTTCACAGACACTGAGTGGTTGGTTTGTTGTCACACCACGGCAGCTGCCAGACTCCTCAGTGGACCCCTCTGCAAAGCCAAGTAATATATCTGAACCATCTGTACCCTCAGGAAAAAAAAAATATATATGTTCCAACTCAAAACTCTAACCATAAATGGCAAAAATTCTGAAGAAACTCTTCACCGTTTCCTTGGGATCCAACACAAAGTGTTTTAAAATGGGTTTAAATTAAAAAAAAAAAAAAAGCTCACCAGGCTTTTAAACTTTCTCCTGTATTTTAATCTAGTATGACTGAATAAAAGTTAATAATGAACATTTTAAAACAACGTTAGCAAAGGTAGCTGAATACTTAAGTTTGTGTAGTGGCTTCTTTTTTTCCTTGCCTTTCTTTTGGGAGGGTTGGTATCCAGTGAGACAGATGCCCTTTAGCCTTATCCTAAATACAATCTAGCCTCCCAACCCCTGAGTGCATCCTCTTTGACCCATCATGAGGCCTCCCCACTGTCAGCGGCTAAAGATAATCATAAAAGGCTTGGGTGGGAGTCGCTGCCCACCCCTGGCCCCGGAAGCCAGGGAAGCTGACACCTCCAGGAGCACCTGGTACGGGGCCTGGGCAGGAGCTCTGGCTGAAGGGCAGGAGCACTGGCTTCCACTGTGACTCAGGAGCTGTTCTGCGGGACGGGGCGAACACTCGCTAAAACAGCGATCGCGGGTGCTACCAGCATTGAGTTCCAGAGGTGCCAAACATCCTGCAACACATAGAGCAGAGTCCTACCTGAGAACTGACCCCGCCCCACCCCCTAAAAAACCGTCCCACCCAAACTGCCAACCGGACCCCTCCCTCTGCTGAGAAACACTGGAGGGGAACTGTAGGCAGCTTTACATAAGTTGTTTCCCACTAACATAACCCATCAGCCCATCAATGGATGGATAAGCAAAATGGGACATATACATACAATGGAAGATTATTCCACCTGAAAAAGGAAGGGAATTCTGACATATACTACAACAGGGATGAACCTGAAGGACATTATGCTAAGTGAAGTAAGAGTCTCACACACATACACGCACACACAAAACCAACAAATACTGCATGATTCCAGTCATATGAGGTACAGGAGTCAAACTCATAGAAGCAGAGAGTAGAATGGTGGTTGCCCGGCCCTGGTGGGGGAGGGTGGGATGAAGAGTTATTGTTTAATGGGTATAAAGTTTCAATTTTACAAGATGAAAAGAGTTCCGAGGATGGTTGGGGAAACGACTGCCCCACACTACGAAAGTATTTAATACCACTGAACTATCCACTTCAAGACGGTTAAGATGAAAAATTTTATGTGCATTTTACCACAATAAAAAAAATTAGAAAAAGAATTAAATCAAAACTAAAAATAAATAAACCATTAGGTAAACTATATACCTTTCCAAGGTGATTCTACCAAATAAGTCAAACCCCATCTGTGTCAGAAATTCGTAGGGCTGAAATGCCTTCAAAGGCATCTATCTAATCCAGTATCCCCCATTTTATAGATGAGGGAAGCTGAGGACGAGAGATATTAAATGACTTAAAAAAAATTTTACTATGTCAGGAATTCACAGACAAATCTGAGACTAGATTCAAACCCACCCTTCCAGCTCCTTGTTCTATACTCTACCTAAAGTACACCTGTTTAAAATTTTAAGAGAGTGTGTGTATGTTTCTATTTATATATGTCAGACCTCTATATCCCCATAATTTGTGATATGTACAAGATTGTTTTAAAGACTAGAAAATGGCAGTGATTTTTACTAGTTACCTCATAAGAAAAGATAAGCGTGGTTAACAAAAGAAAATGCATATAAAAGCTAAAATATAATTAACTATATAAGCAAATGTTTTTTTCCTGAACAATTTGCCTTTTGCTATTACAGTTTGGTCTGCAGTTCCACCACTGCTCCTGTACTACAAAACAACCCCTGTTCATCTACCACAAAATTTAAAGCCTATAGATTCATTTTACTTAAACTTGGGCCCCCAAATGTTAAATATTGCCATCTTTTCAGATCTGAGCAGCACAACTGAAGAACTTGGAAGCTTAGCCAGATTTGCTTTTGATTTTAAATACTAGGGTCAAGTTTGTCGCCAGTAACCTAAACTGAAGGACAAATTCCTTAGGGAGAGAACTGTACTATAAACTAGAGATTTTAGGACCTAAAAGGACGAGGACTTGTTCCCAAGCAGCACTCTGCTCTCCCAATACACCACCAGATGCATACTATACGTTTCTCATCAGTGTTTCTTATAAAGATGAAATTTGATTTTTCCTTATTTACCCTTGAATGTCCTATCTGTTCTTATAGAGCTCTAATTAATTCCCTATATTATACATAGGCAGTCCAATCCCAAAGCAGGCTCTCTTCACACCTGCAGGGCAGAGGATCCTTAAAAAAAAAAATTCAGTAATGACATGCACAGAAAGAGAAAGACAAGAAGTTACAGGTCCTGAAAAGCAATGCTTGAGGAACACACAATGACTCATTTGTGCAGTTACACCATCAAAGAACTAAAAGAACTTACATGAAGCTGAGCTCAAATAAACCAAAGGTTGTATTTTGTGTTTTACCTGGAGATTGCTGCTTTTTCCATTATTTCCTGCTGAATGAGCCCAGATGGCTCAATGACATCCAGGATAATTATACTCCACAACTTGTCTGATTTTGGCCTTTGCAACACAGCAGATTCATCTTCCACGTGTCTCAGCCAAAACTCAAGTGTTTCTTTAGGAAAGTGATTGGCTTCAGATATGAGGTCCAGAGTCATACGATGCTGGTCTTTCTCCACAGAACTGTAAGGTTTAACCTGCCCGAGCATCCCAGCAATTATAGGCAGAATAGAGAAGCCCTCAGACACATCTAACACATACAAAGGCTCAGGGATGCTCTGTTCAGAATTATTCTGTCCACTTGCACAGCTCATCTCGTTATTCTGACACTGAGTATCCATGGCCTGACCCCGTTTCTCCAGAGTCAGTGAAGACAACACTTTCTTCATTGCCATTTTAAAGCCTTCATGGTATGGGATGTTATTAAGCAAAGCAATTTCTGTAGATTCCAATACACAAGTCTGCTCCACAGCATCTGGTTTACTGGTCTGAAGATTGGCCAGGGCACTACAGAGTTCAGCCTCATTTCCTAAAGGCAGCAAGTCTTTATTCTTGGTAAAACTTTTCCCAACATCCACTTCATGTTCCGAATTGAAGACACTGATACTCTGGATTCTTAAGTAACAATCTTGACAAGACACTTCCATCATCACCTGGTCCCCAGGCTTTATCCAGTAGTCTTCATAAAACAGGAAGAAAGAAAAAAGATTGTAATTGATGAATATGAGTGTGTATAAGTCTGAGGATCACACAAACACCTCTGTCCTCCTGTCATTTTTTAAACCACGACAGGAAGGATTGCAACTATTGACTTAAAAGAATTAAGTGAATTAATCTATTCATTTCAAAAAAAAACCCAAAAAAACAAAACTAGGAAAATCCCTCCAGCTTTACATAGTGAAAAACTGAGGTTAGAAGATCCAATTGACTTACAGCATAATAGAGAGATTCAAGAGATCATTATTGGACCTTAACTATCAGTATTATAGTGCTTTTACTGTAATCACTAGGTACCATCAATGTCCCCAAATTGGAGGGTGGGGGAAGGACTACAGGGGACTTTCAATCTTTGGTAATGAAGCCAACAATAACAAAGATAGATGCAATTCAGGGATCAGCACCAAACCTCACTTTAGCTTAAAGGGACATTCTTTTCTCTAAGAGAAATTTCCAAAAGAACAAGGCAGCATTCAGTAGCACCTTGTCAGTAATATCTCCTAACTGTAAGTACTTAGATATTCTTGCATGTTTAGGAATTTGAAAATATAAGGAAGGACTAAGTCCTACAATAAAGACTGTATCAGGCTCTTATCCATGAGCTTTCACACGTCGTAAAACTTTAAAGTGTAAATGTATAATTGCAATTCCTTATTAGCCATAGAGCCAGTTGGAAATACAGTTGCTATTCTTGTGTTTACACATTTAAAATATCCTTTCCCAAAGAAGGACTTTTTTAAAAAAAAATACCATCTAAGTTACTGAAAGAGAGTTAGAATAAGCAAAATTTTAAAGTAAGTGCTATTTATTGAGTGCCAGTCACTATGGTAGGCATTTTATACCTAGTATGTCTAATAATTCCTACAACAATCCTGCAACATAGGCAGCATCCTCCCTTTTTTTTTTTTTTTTGGCCACGCCGCACAGCTTGCAGGATCTTAGTTCCCCAACCAGGGACTGAACCCAGGCCCTAGGCAGTGAAAGCGCAGAGTCCTAACCACTGGACCAACAAAGAATTCCCAGCATCATCCCACCTTTATACATCACATAACAAAAGCTCTACGAAATAACCAGCAAGGCCTGCCAGGAAGTCAGTAAGTAGCCAAGACCCAATTTCAAATCTACCTGACTCCAAAACCCACACTGGCCACAATACTATATTGATTCCATGACTTAATGACCTTGCCAAATTAGATCCTTAATTAAGAGACTTATATAGAAGTATTTATTACCTTCCAGTTTTAAAAAGGTAGAATTTTTCTATGTAATACAACTGCTGTAAACTATATTGAAACCCATAAAATTGCTAGTGAAAAATTTCTAAACAAAAAATATCTTTGATATAAGACATCCGTAAGTATGTCCATGGATTCATGAACTCTAAACTGCAAAATTCTGTACTTCTATGAGTATGCATATTTCTAGGACCTGGGGCTCCACAGATGCTATCAGATTCTGTAAGTGGTAAGAATTCCTGCACTAAAAGCAGGACTTTTCCGCTATGTTCCATAAAAAATGGACTAGCTTTTCTCTTATTTACTGATAACTAGAGTAATCAGAGCTGAAGAAATGATTTAATGATAGATATTTTTGAGTGGTATGCAGCAGAGTTGTGTTTTAGTCTTTTTTTTTTTAATATTGGAATATAGTTGATTAACAATGCTGTTAGTTTCAGGTGTACAGAAGAGAGATTCATTTATACATATACATGTATCTAGTTCTTTTTCAAATTCTTTTCCCATTTAGGTTATTACAGAGTATTGAGCAGAGTTCCCTGTGCTATACAGTAGGTCCTGTTGGTCATCTATTTTAAATACAGCAGTGTGTACATGTCAATTTTAGTCTCTCTTCTTAACCACATATATTAATTATTTAAAACTACTTTTAAAAAAGAAAAAGAAAATTCTGAAAGATTTAACCAGTCTCCCTTGACTGCAAACTTCATATTCATAGTGAATTTTCTGACACTGACTCAAATGCTTAGAGGATTAAAACAAAAAGTTTTAAAAAACAACAACAAAAATTAGACAAGATATACCTGCAAGGTCATGTACGGGGTAGACAGCCTGTTCCCAGCATGTTTCCTCACTAGGACTTGTGGATAAACTGTGTTCATCATCAAGCTGGAGCACAAACCAAACCACAATAGCATCGAGTATGCCTTCTTTAGTAACAGGGATACCAATTTTATCAGGTTTTTTAGTTGCAAGACTTTTTAATTCCTGACAAAAATGTTAAAGGAATAAGAGGATTTTAGACATTCATTATATACTTGCCCCAATATCGTATCCATTCCCATTTCTGTAAGTTCTCAGTCCTGCCCAGTGCCCTTAGGGGATCGGTATCTTGGCACACCTACAACCATTTAAGGCATGCTGGATGGGAAGCTCTGATATATGGTATATGGTAGTGAGTACCATACAGTTATTACAGACAATGAGGCAGACACATATTACTGATGTAGAAAGAAGTCCATGACATAGTGTTGAATGAGGGTAGCGAGTGGCAAAGCAATAGAGATTATTTTGTTTTAAAAAAGTGTGTGGGGCTTCCCTGGTGGCACAGTGGTTGAGAGTCCGCCTGCCGATGCAGGGGACACGGGTTCATGCCCCGGTCCGGGAAGATCCCACATGCCACGGAGTGGCTGGGCCCGTGAGCCATGGCCGCTGAGCCTGCGCGTCCAGAGCCTGTGCTCCCCAATGGGCAAGGCCACAACAGTGAGAGGCCCGCGTACCGCAAAAAAAAAGTGTGTGTGTGTGTGTGTGTGTGTGTGTGTGTGTGTGTGTGTAGGATTAGAAAAGCAAGTCTGAAAAGATGTATTTCAACTGGTGACCTGGAGAAAGAAGGGCCTAGATTTTAAAAAGGAAAAAATATACTTTTTCTTCTTCCTTTCTACTGTATTACTTGGAAATGTTAAACAGGCAGATATTATTTTCAAAATTAAAGTCTTAATAAGGTGTTTTCATGTGTGCGTGGCAAAGAAAAATTAAAATAAGAAAAGGATAGCTCTGGAATACTCAGCAGCTATGATTGTACTGTTCCCCAGCGGAAGGTTGTTACATCAGAAAAGAAATGCTTGTGAAGCTCAGCCACAGTAATCAATGCCAAAGTGTTAATTTAGTTCCACACCACCTCAAAAAACAAACAAAAAAAACTAGTAACAATTAATAGGAGAAAGCTTTCATTAAATTACAAAGATCTTAGGCTAAAATGACCCTCACAAAGTCTTCTGTATGCAGGCAAGTTTCATCTCAAAAGCTTAATGTACTTAAACATTTAGCCTTACAGGAAGATCTCCGGAGAAGGACTCGATGTAACCTTTCTCAGTTTCCTTGGGCTCTTTCTTTGTGCAGTGCACCCCTCCACCACCCACACAGACACACCAGGGTGACGGCAACTTGTCCTGGTTTGCCCAAGACTGTCTCTGGGGAACCCCTCAGTCCTGGCAAGCCAAGATGGCTGGTCACATACAGTCTAGAGAGCTGAATTACGTTTCATTTCAAGGAATACTGTTAATTTGAAATGGCAGGATGACACAGAGAAGAGTCAGAAGACCTAGGTTATAACTCCTGCCCCTACGTTCATATTTGGGGGGAATTAACGTAAGCTATAGTTTCTTCATCTGTATAGCACAGGATAATTATAACTGTATTGCAACACTGTTTTAAGAGCCACCTAAGAATACCCATGAAAGCACCAGGCACACTGTACATTCCCAAAAACCTTTGCGATTTTTTTCTCTGTATTTACAGTAAGTAAATAACTTCAGGAGGGAATTCTGGTTACCGTTTAATCATTTTCTTTACATATAGTCAGTGGAATCCCACACAAACTCATAAAATAAGACTGTCTTATGTATTAACTATTTAAAATAATGCATGAAATTTAATGCTTAAAAACAGTAACTGGGGCTTCCCTGGTGGCGCAGTGGTTAAGAATCCGCCTGCCAATGCAGGGGACACAGGTTCAAGCCCTGGTCTGGGAAGATCCCACATGTTGCGGAGCAACTAAGCCTGTGCACAACTACTAAGCCTGCGCTCTAGAGCCTGCGAGTCACAACTACTGAAGCCCGTGCACCTGGAGCCCGTGCTCCGCAACAAGAGAAGCCACCACAATGAGAAGCCCTCACACGGCAAGGAAGAGTAGCCCCCGCTCGCCACAACTAGAGAAAGCCCGCGCAGCTACGAAAACCCAACGCAGCCAAAAATAAAACCAAATAAATAAATAAATGTATATATATTAGAAAAAAAACAGTAATTGAACTTTTACTTTTACCTGAAGATTGTTGAAATCTACTGTCATAATTTCAAAGCATTCTGTCAAAGCCAAATATCCCCCAGGAACTCGACTCATCTTTTCGGTTGTATAAGGTTCAATTGTTTCTTCAGCATCTACGGAAGAATAAGCTGGACTCTGAAATTTCACACTGGTTGGCAAACAGATCCCGACAATGTCCTTAATACCCACCCTGGTAAGAGGGGGAATAAGAGAGGAAAAGGAGAAAGACGGGTTTGGTTTTTTGTGTTTTGTTTTTTTTAAGAATCAAGTAACACCATCAAATATTGAATCCAGCAAAAATAAATATAAAAATGCAATAAAGCTTCATAGAAAAAGGTTTCTTAAACACAGTTATAAACACAATCACTAACTATAAAGGAAAACAAATGATAAATAAGTGTACATTAAAATTAAGAACTCTGCTCATCAAAAGATACCCAGGAAGAAAGTAAAAAGGCAAGCCACTGAGTAGGAGAAGAGATGTGTAATACATTTTACTCAACAAAGGGCAAATATCCAAAATATAGTTTTAAATTCCCACAATAAAAGAAACACAAAAATAGGCAAAAGACTTAGACACTGTACAAAAGATCATATCCAAACGACCAATAAGCATATGAAAAGTTAGTCACCAGGGAAATGAAGTTAAAGCCATACTACACAACCACCAGAATGGGGAAAGTAAGTGTTGTAAGAATAGTTTCATGCACTATTGGTAGGAACAGAAAATTAACAAGACCACTCTGGAAGACCTTCGTAGTTCCTGCTCAGGCTGAACGTGAGTATTCTAGATTCATTCTTAATATGGGAACCTCAGAGTGTCTGACATTTGCACTTTTAGGAACACAACCAACAGAAATTCATACAGACCACCACCAAAAGAATGTTCAAGAATGTTTACAGGGGGCTTCCCTGGTGGCGCAGTGGTTGAGAATCTGCCTGCTAAAGCAGGGGACACGGGTTCGAGCCCTGGTCTGGGAGGATTCCACATGCCACGGAGCAGCTAGGCCCGTGAGCCACAACTACTGAGCCTGCGTGTCTGGAGCCTGTGCTCCGCAATGAGAGGCCCGCACACCGCGATGAAGAGTGGCCCCCACTTGCCACAGCTGGCGAAAGCCCTCGCACAGAAACGAAGACCCAACACAGCAAAAGTAAGTAAATAAATAAAACCACATTAGAGAATGGCTGAAAACACTTTAAAAAAAAGAAAGAATGTTTATAGCTGTGCTATTTCCAATACTCCCCAAACTGGATATAACCTAAATGTCCATCACCAGCAAAATGGAGGAATGCACTGTGGTGTATTCATACAACAAGGATGAACAGTAGAGTTGCCTACAAGTGAGCCTTTGGGATGATTTTTATGTTCTTCTTTTACTCATCAGTATTTCTTAAAATGTAAATATGTTACATTTAACACTATCAAGTTATCAGATGGAGGGCCTCCTTAAAAAGTCCCCAAAAACTATGGATCAATATTTTAGCAAAATAAAAAAATTCATTAATGTTCAAGAAAAAATGTAACCAAGAAACTTCTATAACTAAAAAAATTTTTCACCTGTATCACACGTGATAAATCTCAGAATCTCAAGGGTAGAAAGATCCTAAAATTTCATCCCACCCAACCAGAAAACATTATAATATCAATAGTTATTAAGAAGAGAAAAATGGGAGAAATAAAATTATTTTCACATTGGAAATTTTTACTTCACTTTCTCTAAAATCAGTCTTAACTTAGTATTTTTCTCATGAATCTATCACACATCAAAAGGATAATAAGTTGTATCAAAATTAATTTTCCACTAGAAAACTGAAAGCTGATTTTAATCCTAGAGTTGTTTTCGAAGAAAGTTTAAAAAAAGCAAAAAGAAAATTAAGACTGGAATAAACATCATGAATTTAAAGGTCAGAAAACTACACATTCTCATCTGAATAAATGTCCACTAAATAACCTCTGAAATACAGTCTACGCCTTAAAATTACTATTTTTTAATATTTACTATTTAAATAATCACTTACCTATGATGTCTTCTTATCTCTGCACATTCTACTGCCATCCCAAATATAACAGCACTTGCCGGTATAACTTTCCCATATTTTTCACAATTACCATTTTCACCTTTGGTCTAAAAATATAACAATAAAAATTATATTGTTATATTTATGTCAAAATATGTGTGTATGATGGCAAGCTATGAAAATTTATCAGAAAAAAACTCAAAAAAACAATAATTAAGATAAGCAGGACTTCCCTGGTGGCACAGTGGTTAAGAATCCGCCTGCCAATGCAGAGAACACGGGTTCGAGCCCTGGTCCAGGAAGATCCCACATGCCACAGAGCAACTAAGCCTGTGCGCCACAACTACTGAGCCTGCACTCTAGAGCCCGCAAGCCACAACTACTGAGCCTATGTGCCACAACTACTGAAGCCCGTGTGCCTAGAGCCTGTGCTCCACAACAAGAGAAGCCACCACGATGAGAAGACTGTGCACCGCAACAAAGAGTAGTCCCCACTTGCTGCCACTAGAGAAAGCCTGTGCGCAGCAATGAAGACCCAATGCAGCCGAAAATAAATAAATTAAAATAAATAACTTAAAAAAAAATAAAGTACTCATCATGGGAAAGGCAGAAGTTTATTAAAAAAAAAAAAAAGATAAGCAGGTTAAGGGTTTTTTTCCCTTTAAAAAGTTTTTTATTTTCATTGCTATATGTGTGTGTGTGTGTGTGTGTGTACATATATATATATATATATATATTTTTTTTTTTTCCAGTACAAATAGGAAGGAAGGGAGGGAGGGAGGTGGGGAGCTAGAAGTCTCTAAGTCTGCATACAACAAAAGACTATTCAGTATGACTTTAACTGAGAGGCCAAAATCACCATTACCTACTTGAAAAACAAACTGCTCTTCTTGCAACCTTTCATTAGCTATTTTAAATCCAAATCATTTTCTGTAAGTATTAAATTCTTATTAAATGTTAAAATCCTTTCATTCATAATACATATATATAAACCAAATCTACAATTTACTGGGCCACAGTAGAGGATTTCAATGCAAAATATAACTTGGCAATTATAAAAATCAGTCCTGTCCAAGCAGTAGCCTGGGTTCAACTCGTACCTTAAAACCATACCACGCCAGTTATCACTATATTCCCTTTTGATAACCTGCCAAAAAATACAAGCAGTGAAGGCTGTGAGACTGAAAGTAGCTCCCTTTCTCAACCCTTCTCAACAATTCCAGAGTCAATCCCTTCATAACGTAATCTCAATTCCTAAGAATTCTGTCCTGGAGTGTTTTTTGCCTATATACACCATTTGGGCACACAAGGATACACTGCACTATGTTATTAAATGTTTTTTCACACTGATTTCTTTCCAACAGGGCAGTATGCACCTCAAGAGTGGGAGTATCTCACACTGATTTGCAATTATGCTAGGGGCTCAATAAATTATCTACTGAATAATGAATTCTTAATCAAATGTAAGTGTTTTCATGCTGCTTACCTTTGGCTGCAAAAGTAAATGCTCCCATGCATGAATCAAACTCTCCACAATTCCTTCTCCAAATAAACCTGCATCGACAGTTTCTGTTACAACAAGGGACACTCTATAGAATGATTTTTTAAAAATATATGTAAGTAAAATATCATGCTATTTATATAAAAGATGTCAAAGCTGAGAGGAGAAAGGAAGAGTATATTATAGCAACAGTTCCTATGTAAAATTTTCTAATACATTTTGTGTTGAATATCTACCCTTGAATCTTGAGGAAGGTTCAGGCTCCTCTGTTCTCCACCGGCAGCTTCCTGGCGGGGACAGTAGTGGGAGTACACAACCTTCATTTGACCCCCTGCCTCTTGGATTATCCTTTCATTGCCTAAGTCTTAAGGAGTGGTTCATACCCATTACCTTTACCAGTCCCCCTCCTTCACCCTGAGTAACTGGACTTCTATCCCCAACACTCTATAAAGATACTCTCTATCGCCAGTGACTCCCCGACTTACCGAAATGAATACTCTTTCTCGGTTCTAATTTTCCTTGATCTGTAAATAACATTTAGTGCGGGTGAGGAGGCCTGCCCCTCAGAATCCTGCCTCTACCTCTGCTGTGCTTACCTCTACACACTGCGTGTCCCTCTCCCGGTACTTCTCTTGCTTTACCCACACCTGTCAGTTTCCACGAAAGCCTAATCCACAGAGCTCTGATCTCCTGTCCATTCTTTCTTTCTAGAATATTTCACTCAAAGACACACCAAAAACATGTCTCCCTTCTCTGAACCTCTTCACTACTTACTGCCAGTATCGTTCATTTGTGTAATTAGAAGATAAAGATATTTTCATGAATATCCCTTATCTTCCTATCTAGACTGTAGGTGCCTTGAGGACAGACACAACTTTGGTGCTTTGAAGGGCCCAAGCCAAACTACATTGACAGCTGACGCTTCCAAAGCCAAAGCTAGGATAGCCAGGGATATTAACACCAAATGTGATTAAGCCCATCAAGCTTCATCTACTCACGCATTATTTTTAAGTACAAATTTTAAATAGTTATTGACCACACAGAAGGACTAGAACACTGAAATTAACAAAGGTAAAGTAACTTGCTAAAGCGGAAGCTTCTGTATTAAATCCCTTGCCACAAATTTTTCTCAAGATCTTTACATCTCTTTTATCAAGAATATGACCTTACTATGAAAATCAATCTTATGCTAAACTATCCTATATCTGCATCTTTACAATATAAGGGTTTTAGCATTTTTGTTGGGACTAGAAATGTGAATATCTTAATTTTTTAAAAAAAATAGTGGATTATAAACACTAAAATTAGTTCATATTATAATACCTTTCAGGAATGTGTTTTGGAATTTCTATGTCAAGCGACTTCATATGTAAGAGTTTGATCCCTGCTTCCATCTCGTTTGCTGCCACTACATCACAGGCAAGTTCATACATGGTCTTGGATAACTCACAGGCATACACCAAGTGCGCTCCAGCTTTTTTAGCAAACATGCTACAAGAGGAAAAAGTGTTCCATCAAGAAAAAATAATCTACTGTAATTTTTCAAATTTTAGTGGAATTATAATGCTTAAACATGAGGTTTTCCTTTTATTTTTTAACACAACCATTATTCTGCATTTTAAAAAATGAGCTAATATTCTTGTCAAGCAATAAATCATACAATAAATCATGACATTCACCTTATTAAAACACAACTGGCATGCAGAATGCCAATAGACTTTAAACAACTAGATTCAACCAGAATGTTAATGTAAAAAATACTCTTAAAATTCATTATTTAAAATTTCAATGATAACCCCCAATTTTTCTTGGTGGTTATGTCGAGTTCTTAATTAAGTAAAAGTTATAGTGAAAAATACAATAATAATAGTTCCATGAATAATCATAACAAGATTATGAGAAATAAACTCTACTTTTAAATTCTGCTGTTAAAGTTTCCATATTTGGTACAATCCTTAATTTACATTAGTATATATGTATACATAATTAAAACACAATTCCAACAAACCTTAGTATTCCAGTTCCTGCTCCAATGTCCAACACACTTTTGGAGCCCAAACAAACCGCCTTTTGGATTGCTGCATTATAAATCGTATTCCTTCTCGTGTCATTAAGCATGATAAAGTGCCAGCGTTCCACCAACCAGTTTGCAACACGATAAAAATTCTCCTTTGCGTCACTGAAATCCGGGTTTAGCTTTACTGCTTTACGAAAATACCCGGCTGCTTCATCTCTAAAGCCCATTCTACAGTAAAAAATAACAGACAGAATATCCAACTATATACTATCAATTACAGTGCTTTGTTCGTGCCACTCATCTGGCCTGAGAACCCCTCACCAGCACCCCAAATCCTACGCAACTCAAGTGCCATCTCCTTGGGAAGCCTTCTGTGAGGACTGCAATTCTCACTCACTTCTTTCCTTTCTGAATCCCTTTTATATTTATGCATTCCAGGACACTAACAACTGACTGACTATGAATTACTACTTTACTATGGTATAGTAGAGGCTCTCCTAGCCATCCTCCATTTAAACAACTTTCTAGAACACCAGTGGTTTCTAAAAACCACTCCCTCTGTATAAGATATTAATGCCTATGGCTAAGAGGTGCCTCTTTGCTGTGCCTGCATACCTTTTCCCTCAGCAATTGAGTTGAATGGTCGGTCATCAAGAGTCAGTTGTAGGGCAGGAATAAAGATGCAGACGTAGAGAACGGACTTGAGGACACGGGGAGGGGGAAGGGTAAGCTGGGACGAAGTGAGAGAGTGGCATGGACATATATACACTACCAAACGTAAAACAGATAGCTAGTGGGAAGCAGCCGCATAGCACAGGGAGATCAGCTCAGTGCTTTGTGACCACCTAGAGGGGTGGGATAGGGAGGGTGGGAGGGAGACGCAAGAGGGAAGGGATATGGGGACATCTGTATGCATATGGCTGATTCACTTTGATGTACAACAGAAACTAACACAGTACTGTGAAGCAATTATACTCCAATAAAGATCTATTAAAAAAATAATAAAATAAATGAGACACAACAATGTAATGCACAGCACAGGGAATATAGTTAATTAATATTTTATATTAACTTTATATTGAGTATAATCTATAAAAATGCAGACTCACTATGTTGTATACCCGAAAGTAATATAATATTGTAAGTCAACTATATTTCAGTAAAAAATAAGTAAATAAGTATAAATTAAAAAAAAAAAGAGTCCATTGTATTTGCTGCCAGACCAGTTTACACCAGTTGCACTTGTTATTATTATATATTTTAATTAAATACAAAAGAAACCAAATAAATATGACTGCAAAAAGAGAGGCATTGTGTCTAAGGAAAAAAGTTAAAGGTGAGTCACCCAAAAAACTACTACTAAATTAGATGTGAGCAAATCAATAATAAAAGACAGGGGGAGAAAACTATCAAACTATCCAGAACAGTGTTAAACTATCTATGATAAAGAACTCCCTTTCCTTTTAAAATATCTAAGTATCTGTAGACCAACACATTTGTACTGCACATGATTACTTAGTGTGCAACTCCCACACCAGATTTCAGCAGCAGAGTGGTCCATGCTCTCCTCAGCAAGGGAGTTCCCTGACCACATGCTTGGATTTACAGCAATGTCAAATTGCTACATACATTTCTAACTGTTTACTCACAATTTTTACACTTCTTTGTCATTGACTGGTAATCTGTGGACCACACCAGTGTGTGGTCCACACACTGAAGGGAACTAAGCTAGTAGAACCCTTTTACACTCATACTTCTTCACAAGCACCTCTAAGCATTCTGCCCATTTTAAAGATTGAATCAGACTATTCATTTTGGGTATGGTTTAAGCAGAAAAGACATTCTGGAACCCAAACAGGGAACGGCACTCTTACAAAAGGAAACAGCAAATTTCCAGGAAGTTCCAGAGAACAGATTTACAACAAATTCCCTGGCAAGGGACCACAGTGGCTTCTCTGCCATCCTGTGAATGAGGGCTATGTCCTCTCCAACAAAGTCTGGATCTCAGCCCAGTGAGAGGAACTCTTCCATGGATGCTCCATCTCAGCCCCAGGGGCAGTGGCTATTATGTAGTATAAGATATAATATTATTACATATTATATCTGCTATTCCTATATTCTTTTCAGTTCTCTTCTTACTAGCCAATGCTTCATTACTCTGATCCCCTGTTATCATTAATAATTGTCTATATTAAACTTCCCGTGTTCGAATTAGTGTACAATTTATCCAATCTGGACTGATGCAGAATAATCCTTAACTAGTAATACTGAAACCACTACATACCTGAAGAGATGCTCCCCCATACTATTGCAAATCACTTCATCATCAGGAAACAGTTCCAAGGCTTGCTCATAGCAACCAAGTAGGTCTTGTGTTCGACTGAGTGCATCAAGTTCTTCAGCCCATCTGAAGAGCGTATACTGAAAAGTTTCCTTTACAAAAGAGAAAACAGTAAATTAGTCAGCAACATAAATGATGAAAGAGGGAATTCCCTGGCAGTCTAGTGGTTAGGACTCCGAGCTTTCACTGCTGAGGGCACGGTTCAATCCCTGGTAGGAGAACTAAGATTCCGCAAGCCGCATTGCACAGCCATTAAAAAAGAAAAAAAAGATGAAAGAATATTCAACATTGGTTGAAGATTCCACAGAAAATAAAACTTAGTTATAACTGAAAATCACCTTAAATTTAATTTAGCTTTAATAGGCCCTGTTGCTAAATAAACAAATGCGTAAACGCATAAATTTTACCACCTACATGGCAGTAACATGCAGAATTAAGACAGTTTGACCACTCTGCAAAATCTCTCCGTACTTGGCTGCCATATCATATTCTCCACCAACCTCTTTTTTGTGGGCTCCTATGTTTCAGCAGTACTTCCTTGACCATCTTCTCTTTTCTCACGCATCCCCAATGCATTAACTATCACCTATGTGTTGATGGATGCTACATCTACATCTCCAATTGAGACCCTCTCTCCTGAACCTCAGACCCATAGTTACCACTCCCTATTGGTCATCTCAACCAGGGACCCCCAGCCATCTCAAATTCAGCTCAACCCAAATATTTCCTGATCGGTGTGCAAAGAATACCAATGAACAACATAACATAAATCCTGTTCCTATCCTCAGAGAGGCCTCATAGAGAGAAATATAATATACAATTTTGAAAAAATTCAAAATGTTCTAAACTGAACCCATCGTATTCCTCTCACACAGGATATAACGTTAAGGTACCACCCAACCTCAGACTAAGAAGTCACCTTAGAATGTTACCTTAACTCCAGTACAATTAATTTGAAATCCAGCCAATTCTCTCTCATTATAGTTAAATCTGTCACCTCCTCTTCCCCACACTGTTACAACGTGGTCCTTGTAACCACTTGCTGGACTACAGGAAGAGTCTTCCCACTGTCACCCTAGCTCCAATTACACCTCCACCAAACGTTCTCCACACTGCAACCCAGTGCAAAGAGAGAAGGCTGTAGTCAGGAACACATTTTATATCATCTTCACATATTTTATACAGAAGAGTTTATACCTGAAACTGAATTTTGATAGATTTTACTAGAAAGTCAAGGAAAGGAAGAAGACTCTAGGATGTGAGGGGAAAAAACACAGATGGATCAGGGAATTTACAGCTAAGCAACTTGGTGTGGCTGAGGTGTGAGGATGGGGAGTAGAAGGAAATAAAGACTAAAGAGATAGGTCTTTCACAGAGGACCCTGCAAAGAAATAGGGGACTCTGTTCTGCAGGAAACAGAGCTAGTTACTTAACCCTACTGAACACCAGGCAAAGAAATACAAACTTTAGATAATACTTTTAATACATACTCAATATAAAAAAAGATATTTTCCCTGTTTTACGAAAGAGGAAACTAACGAACAAAGAATTGAGGAAAAAGCACTTGGACTGATCCATTATTCTACTTCTGCCTACCTAAAAGAGCAAACTGTATCTCAGCATAACACGTTTTCCTCCCTGAAGCCAGCTGATCCTGAAATTTAAATGTCTATATGCTACTGACATCTACTGGGTAGAAGTCAGGGATGCTGCTAAACATTCTACAATGCACAAGACAGTTTTCCACAACAAAGATTCCATCCAAAATATGAGTAGTACTGAGGCTGAGAAACCCTGGGTGAAATAAAGCAAAGCAGCTTCAGGCTGAAAGTTGAATGCAAAATTAAGTTAAATCACTTTTTGAAATTTAGATTCTGAAATAACGTGGAAAAAAAATGTACAGCATTTCAACAGAATAACTCACAAATAATCCAATAACTGAAATTTAAAGAATGCATCATCAAATGATTACTTTAGGCTAATTCCAAACTTAATTCAACATTCGTTCCACGTAACAGTAGCGACACGTGCAAAGGTCCTGGGGCAGGGACTTGCTACAATTAGATATAGGAGGTGGCAGAAGATCACCTGAGGCCTCATGCAATATAACCTTCGGAATTTTTAATGAAATGGAAGTTTTGAAATAGAGAAATGACATCATCTGGCTTTTATTATGAAAAGCTCGTACTGGCTGTGTTGCGGTAGGCTGCAGGAGAAAGCCTAGTTTCGAGCCTGAGCCTATTGCAAAAGTCAGAAGATGACTGAAGCTTTAATCAGTGTAGTAAAAAAGAAGGTGGTAGGAAGGGATACGATTCTGGATATATATTTCGATGGTGCAGCAGACAATATTTTCTGATACGCTGGCTGTGGTTACGAACAAAAGAAGAGTCAAGGGTGAACAGTAAACATTAATAACCACCACCAAGCACTCACAGTACCCCCCTCCAATTTATTTATGTATTCATTTATTTATACGAGAAGAACACAGGATCTGCCTGCAAGCGAGAGAAACAAGGGCACTCCTCACCTTCACATCGTCTTTCAGCTCCGGCGCCAGGCTGAGCACGAGGAGGTAGTGGGCATAGGCGGTGCCGAAGTCCTGGGAGCCCAGGCAGTGTTCTGCGCTCTGCAAGGACCGCGACACCAGCTCGTCCCGCCCGGCTGCCCTGGCGCCCCGTCCGGCGCCCCGGCGGGGCCTGCGCCGCAAGTTCGGCATGGCAGAGTCACCGGCCGAAATCTGCGCCTCTATCACTAAAGGGAAGATTCTTTGGTGAACGGAAGGCGCAAATTGTCTAGGTGATCGCACTTCCACGTGACTAACCAGAGCCCGAGAACCGGAACAGGAAGCCTATTCCCCTACGACTGCAAGAGCTCCCACCTCTGCCAGGCAGAAACCCCGCCCCCTCCCCAAGGGGCGGGTCCCACGCCGCCGGCGCACGCTTCGCGAACGGCAGTGCGCCCGACGTGGGCACGTCGCGGCCCGCCCCCTCCCGTGGGAGGGGAGGCGCGGGGCAGCCATTGCTCTTTCGCGTAGAGGATCTTTCCGAACTCTTTCTTCCCTGCTCGCGTCTCTCCCATCTCTCCGGCTGGAATCGGAGCTTTGTGTCCCTTTCTCCTGGCTTTTAGGAGTGTGTGACTTCAGCTACGAGACCTCCGTCGGCAGACTCAGTTAGCGCGAGGGACGTGGGTGTGTATGAGGAGAGACGGTCAGGCAATTGTGACGCTTAAGGCCTTTGGGTCGTGATGCACCAAATCTCAAAGTGGCGAGAGTGGAAGGAGCCCGGAGATAGCAAAAGCACCCTAAATGGAGTAGTGGAAATGCTTTCACTGGCATTTAAAAAATCATCCTCACAAGACTCGGTGAGGTGGACCTTTGGGTCATACTTATCTTACAGACCGAGAGGGACGTCCTGAGAAGTTACTTGCCCAAGATCACAGAACAGTTCGTAGCATAGGCACGGCTCAAACCCGAGTCACTGGCTCCCTGTTGAGTTTTCTTCAAACGAGCTTAGGGTTTATCTCACTGTTCGGTATATCACCACTGTATAGTGGTTACATTTTAAAAGTTTTTTTACATTCAAGTGTGGACCCTAA
This sequence comes from Mesoplodon densirostris, assembly GCF_025265405.1. Lineage (NCBI taxonomy): Eukaryota > Metazoa > Chordata > Mammalia > Artiodactyla > Ziphiidae > Mesoplodon > Mesoplodon densirostris. The sequence goes on from NC_082661.1 coordinate 230,481,247, forward strand.
GGGGTAGATTGAGAACTTTTAAATGGAGGGGGTGGTGCATAGGAATTACGGCTGAAAAAAGTCTCTTTTGCCCCTGGTTTCATACATGCTGATGGTGAGTATTTTACTTAAGAAACAAAATAATAGAGCAATTTTCCGTATCAAACTGACAAACTTTGGGGGCTCCTTCACTCAAAAGTTAATCATTTATATGCCTTTTTGCCTTCTCTCTCTCTCTCTCTCTCTCTCTTTTTTTTTTTTTTTTTTTTGCAGTACGCGGGCCTCTCACTGTTGTGGCCTCTCCCGCTGCAGAGCACAGACTCTGGACGCGCAGGCTCAGCGGCCATGGCTCACGGGCCCAGTCGCTCTGCGGCATGTGGGATCTTCCCGGACCGGGGCACGAACCCGTGTCCCCTGCATGGGCAGGAGGACTCTCAACCACTGCGCCACCAGGGAAGCCCTTGCCTTCTCTTTTGACCTGATTATCTGAACCACCACCCTTCCTCTGAGCACACATGTAAATCCTAATCAGTTCTTCAAAGTCCAGATCACTAGATTGTGACTTGCTGCCATAGTCAGAAAGTTCCTCAAAGGCAGGATCGGTTCTTAACCATTTTTTAACTTTGCACCTAGCAGAGTCTGGCTCAAAGTAAGTACTCATATTTTTTAATTTTAGTGGAAACTACATCCCCCGACTCCTAGGTTTTGCACTTAGACTTTCCCAACCATTTAAGGTCCTTATTTCTTTCTCAGCCTCAATTGCTGCTTTACTAAATTTAAGATTGAGTTGTATTTATTTCACTATGTAGAGGGAAGTCATCAATAACTGATCTATAATAAGAATAGAAGAGAGTTTTAAGCCAAACTGAGAAGTATAGCCTGACAAACAGCCTCTTGGGTAGCTCTGAGGAACTGTTCCAAGGAAACATGGTTTCAGCACAGTTTTATATCTTGTCGGAACACAGAATATCAAACACGAGAGGGGTACATTCAAGGTTTCAAAAAAGACAGCATCACATACACAGTGAGTCAGTATGGCCTTGTGCCTGGGAAGGGAGCCTTGTCATCTAAGGAGTACTAGCGTTGACCATTGACGTCCCAGGAAGAGGGAGACATTTATCTCTATCTTAAAGATGGACGTGTTACTTCTGGACAAGGCACCCTTTTCTTTAATGGTTAAAGCAAATGTACAATGTATGTTTAATAGGCCACAAAACAGGCTGTTCTGGTTAGCATAAAGTTTAAGTTAAATCATGTGTAAGCAAGAATGTCTTCCCCATACCTCAGTATATGAAAACTTCCTTCATCACCTCACACAACTGAAATGCTAAGGACTTAGAGAGTCCCAGTGTGATGTGGTAGAACGTGAAAAGACTTAAAAAAAAAATACATGCATTCTAGTCCAAGCTGGGTCCTTTGTGGCCCATTTAAGAACATTTCCTTAAGAGTCATTATTTGTAAGAAGGCCTAACAAAGCTACCTTTCCTACTTTGGACACAAGATTGATATGACCATCAAATGAGATATTATATACAAAAGCATTTTATATGTAATATATACATATTTAATGCTATGTGTTGTTACTATTATCTAGAGTCATTTAAAACTTAGCTGGATTATTAAAAATTAATTAAGTCACTAACACGTTTAAGCATTTGATCAGCATCAAATGCAACTCATATCCTTTAATAGTCAAATGTAATTGGCTGGAATCTCTTTCCAGAAAGCAGAGGGAGACCTCCCAATCATTCTCTCCAGAGATTTTTGTTTGGAGAAATCACTTTAGACTTCATCATTCTGGTCACCTCTTTGAGTCCCAGCTCTGAGTTATGTGATACTTCACTTTACAGATTATCTTGTACTCCAGGGTCTGCTTTCCCATTCCACAGGGCAAGGTTTCTTTTGTCTTGTTTTGCCTTGTTTTGTTTTTTGGTCTGTTTGGTTTGTGAGATAACCAAACTACCTAAAACATTTAGACTGCATGAAACTGAAAGTGGACATATTATTACCAAGTCAACATAGGCTGAGATGGAGGGAAAACTTGACAGGAAGTGGAGAAAGGGCAGAGAAGAAATAAAAGAAGCCAACTTGGGTTGTTCATCATCTACAGTATCAACCTGTGGGCAGTGACTACTGCTAAAAAAAGTGCAAGGGATGCTTCATGTCCCTTCTGAAATACTTCAGATAACTTTGTGAGCTACTAGGCCTCACTAAGTTACATTGCAGTTATCCTAGATAGAGAAATCACAGGTTCTCTGCATTCCTGTGTAGTTTATCTATAACTCAAGACACTCTACATAGGGAAAGTCACTTGGAAAAATGGAACTGACACAAATAACATGGAACATTTGCTCACCGTAAGAAACTGAGATAGAAAACATTTTAAAAACTATTTTCTTATTACCTCATTCCTAAGACTTGGAATTACTCAGGATCATGTATATTTATTGAAAGTAACTATTTATTGCAATTACCTTTCACTTTTTTTTTTTTTTTTTGCGGTATGCGGGCCTCTCACTGCTGTGGCCTCCCCCGTTGCGGAGCACAGGCTCCGGACGCGCAGGCTCCGGACGCGCAGGCTCAGCGGCCATGGCTCACGGGCCCAGCCGCTCCGCGGCCTACGGGATCCTCCCAGACCGGGGCACGAACCCTTATCCCCTGCATCGGCAGGCGGACTCTCAACCACTTGCGCCACCAGGGAGGCCCTACCTTTCACTTTTGAAGGAACCCCGTATTTGATCACGAAGAACCCTGAAGCATGATGCAAAACAAATGCAGAATACACATTTTACTTCTTGATCCTTAGTCAAAGCTTTCTTTGAAAATATTGAAAGCATCGTTCTTTTGTTCACAATAGCCTTCCCGCTCCCCAACCAAAACTGTTATCTTTAACGGCTCTTGAGAGTCTGTTTGATTCCTTCATTTATATGCTCTTTTTTCACCCTCTTTTAGGGTCCTAAGAAAAACCTCACTGATGGAGAAAACCACTGCTGACTCAGAGGTAGGTGGTTTAATTGTGGTTGTCTTTCACCATGTTCTGGGCAGCTTGTCAACAAACCACACACATCAAACGAGGAAGCAAAACCAACTGAAGGGCTCTCAGTCAGCTTTCCAGTGTGCAAAAACTGAAGGTTAATGGGGGGAAAAGGCTCACAGGAAGTTCATTAACAAGGGATAAACAGATACAAGGTATCTTGGGTGTATACATTCTGTAGAGAGTCATATCTTTTTGTGTGATCTTGGTGGTTTTATTTTATGGTTTGGAGTCTTGTTCTCAACTTTGTTCATTTTAGGGGAGTTTTATTTATTTATTTATTTTTTTGCGGTATGCGGTCCTCTCACTGTTGTGGCCTCTCCCGTTGCGGAGCACAGGCTCTGGACGCGCAGGCTCAGCGGCCATGGCTCACGGGCCCAGCCGCTCCACGGCATGTGGGATCTTCCTGGACCAGAGCACAAACCCGCCTGCCCTGCATCGGCAGGCGGACTCTCAACTACTGCGCCACCAGGGAAGTCCTGGGGAGCTTTTAAACAATATCCACACCTAGGCCTCATTTCCAAATTGCTGATTTAATTGGCATGGGGTGGAGTCTGGGAATGAGTAATTTTAAAGAGCTCCCTGGTGAGTCTAATGTGCATGCGAGGGGTGCAGGGTATGGGGGCAGTCTTCTATAGGGGTTGTTAGGGTATTTGAAGTATTTAGGGTAGGCAGTGTAGGCATAAAGGCAATATAGGGAGTAGAGATATAATTAATGACTTAACAAGAATTATGAAGAGTCTCTCAACTAAATTCTTGTGAGTTGAAGTGATTGTTACATGATGAAGAATAGAATGTTCATCATACTGAATTACTTGTTGGAGAGAAAATTTTATAATTTAATCAACAAAACACTACAGCCATAGGCCAACTGCTTGGGTATTAAAATTTGCATTAATGCATTCTCACTGCTAAATAATCCGAGTTTCTTCAGTGTTTTCAAAGCTTTTACTATAATTGGGAATTCTGTTGTTGTTTTACATAGCCCTTTCTAACTGTCCCATGTACATTTCAAAATCTAGAACTCAAAGTTAGATATAAAACTAACAATGGCCAGACCAATGCTGAGTTCAAAATCCGAGTGTATGGGGGCCTATAATAATGTGACAGTAAAGTTCAGAGACACTGAGAGAGAAAATCCATGTATTGAGTGCTGCTCTACACCAGGCACCATGCTTGGTTCTGGAGAACCTGCCTGAATCTCCTGCTGGAAATGCCAACCAAAGTGGTGGTGCCAGGGATGGGTTCCAAGTAATCTGAATAGAGCATGTCCTAACACAACACTCAGGAAAATGCTAAAAATCAATTTGAGAGGAAAGAATCTAAACCTGGGAGTCACCTCAACCCTTTGTACTCCTCTCCCCATTCCCCATCAATCACTGCGAGTCCAGGTCCCAGCAGGAAAAAGACTCAGAGGGCTTATTAATTAAAGAGAGTTTAACCAAAGGACTCTTTACAGAGGTCAGGGAAGTTAAGGGAGTCAGCAAGGTTTGTGAGGTACCCACAGACCTGAAGAAGCAGAAGGAGAGGACTGTATTAGCAGAACCAGAAAGAGTTGTAGTTATGGAAGAGGGACCACCTAGATGGAACTACAGCCGTAAGCAGAGGAGAGAATTCCCTGACCTTTTTCTCCCCCTACCCGCCAATCTCTTACTAATGCCTCCTACTAGCAGAACCCAATCGAAAGCCGGCCAGTAAGGGATTTTGGATGATACAGTCCAGAGAGTCAGCCACCCTCCAGGGCACAGAGCTGGGCAAAGAAAGGTAGAAAATGGTGCTGTAGGGATAATAAACAGCATAATTACCAAGTTTCACCTCTTTACTTACTAAATTTTTAAAAATCTGCCTTCTCCTCTCCATGCTTATTACCACGGCCTGTGTTCATCTTTTAATCTTTCACCTTGTCTGTTATAATGGCCTTTTCATCATCCAGCCTTCAGTCATGCACCCCTTAAATTTATCTTCCTTGCTGAAGCTAGAACAATCTAAAAAGCAAATTTCCCATTCAGTGGCTCCCCAACACCTACAGCTGTGTGTTATAAACTTTCAAAAAATTATTTGTGTGGAGAATAATTCTAAATCCTAATTAAAGATTTCCCTTAGAAAAGGGGAAGCAAGAGTCATGTTGAATGTGTAAGTTTACACACTGAGGTTGTTTGGTTTAGAATGTACATTTGAAAAAAAGGCATTAAAGATCTGGGGTTCCTTAGTGGTTAAAAGCCCCAAGAATTTCTACTTATAGTGTCCTCCCTGAGCAAAATAAAATAGGTGACCCAATTAGAATTGACCTGTGTTAGTAAACAAGTTGATAAGGACACAGCCTCCACTTCTTTTGTAGCAACCTTTGGGGAACTGGACCATCAAAGTACAGTAAGTTCCCTAAACACGAACGAGTTCCATTCCAAGAGTGCGTTCGTAAGTCCAATTTGTTCGTAAGTCCAACAGAGTTAGCCTAGGGGCCCAACTAACACAATCGGCTATATAGTACTGTAATAGGTTTATAATACTTTTTTATAATACACAAATAATACATAAAAAACAAAAAGTAAAGAAAACATTTTTTCATCTTACAGTACAGTACCTTGAAAGGTACAGTAGTACAGTACAACAGCTGGAATATAGGGGCTGGCTTCGAGTGAACAGGCAAGAAGAGTCACTGACCGGAGGAGGGAGAGGAGGTGGGAGAGGGTAGAGCTGAAGGATCGTCAGCAACAGGAGACAGAGGGCAAGCTGCAATTTCACTCACGCCTGACATTGACGGCACAGTTTCTGGTTCCTTGCTGGATTCAATTCTATTTACCCTCTTGAAAAAATGATCCAGTGATGTCTGGGTAGTAGCTCTTTTTTTCTCATCATAGATAACACGGTAGCCCTGGGTTGCATTTTGAACGGCTGCTGCAAACTTCGTGTACCGTGCTATGTTTGAGTCCTGTGTCTCAAAAACTAACCGTGCCTCCTCAGATAAAGAAAATATCCGTGCCATTTCCTGCGTCCTGAATCTCTTTGGTTCTTCAGTTACTTCTTCCTCTTGTCTCTCTTCGTCCTTTCTCTGGGCCTCCAATTCCTGGCGCTTCTTAGTACCAGCTACATCACCACGGCTTTTACACTTGCTTCCGGACATCCTGGGCTTGAAATAAAGATCCTGCACTACTGTATACAGTACGGTACAGTAAAGTACACAAAAACACAACTACTTGCAGAGGACACACGTGCGTGACAATGTATGCCAGGCATGTGAACTAACTTACGTGATTGGACATGCAAATGCACGTTTGCATCTTTGAAAGTTTGCAACTCGAAAGTTCGTATGTAGGGGACTTACTGTACGGGCTTTCTTTTCAAATGGTAGAGATGAGATAAATTGACTTTAAAAAGACTAAGCCCTAGTCCCAGGCTAGGCTTGCTGGGGTTGGCCTTTTACACCCTTTGCATTGAAGGACTCTCTGTAAGACCCACTTTTAAGGAGACGCTTTAGCTCAGTGACTGTGAGATCAAATACGGGAGCCAGACTGTCTGAATTTGAATTCTGGCCCTGCCATTTAACACCTAGGTATCTGGAACAAGTTACTTAGCTTCTGTACCTGAATTTCCTTATACTTGAAATGAGGATCACACAGTACCTATCTCTTAGCTTCGTTGTAATGGTTAAGTAAGTTAATGCAGTTATGGTACCCAGAACATATTAAGCCCTCGGTGAGTTGCTGTTCTTACTCCAGCTCCCCCTGGAGCAGAACTCTGATGGCTCTCAGAGGAGCCAGGCTTCCACCCAAGAGGAGCCGTATCTCCTGCCAGTTACAGAAGCCTTACACAATGCTTGGACTTTGAGACCTCTAACTGGGGGGAAAGAAGACAAGAAGTCTTTCCTCCTCTGCTTGCTGCCTCCCAAATAAACTGACATCTGCCTTGAGAGCTGAACAATAAGTGCTTACTTCTTTTCTCCCACAGCTGAGTTAAGGAAAGGGAGCAAATACAGTGTTTTTCTTGGTACAATAGATCTTAAATTGTGGTAACAAGACCACAGAAGGTTTTTTGAACTTGGTGGAAAGCAAGTGATCACAGAAGATTCCTGTCACCTCATTTTTGTGCAAGGTACTGATTGGATGTGAAAGATCATAGAAAGCTATGTGGAAATAATAACTGAATGTCTCATCTTGTGACTCGTTTTCAGAGCAGTTGGCTTAAACTGTTCAGCACTCATGCTTTCCAAGCTAATGATACCCTCCCCAACCCCGTTACGTGTGTGATTTTGATAAACACCCAACACCTTTAGGTCAGGGAACTGTTATGCAAATGATGGGATAAAGGTTAGCTGAGCTGTTCCCCTTGAAGTAGGTGTCAGAACCAAAGCTGTGAAGCCCAGCTGGCCTTCCATGCCCTCGCCCACTCAGTGAACCCTGAGGAGCTTTGTTTAGCCCAGTTTGAAACTACTGCCCTGTAAGGTTAAGTCTAAGCTCCTTAAGTCAGTCCACGTTACATGATTTAGCTCCCACTTAACCCCTCCCTCTAGCCTCAGTCTTCAGTATTGCCTACCCGCTATCCTCATTCACATGTTTGCTAAGGCAGTTCTCCCTCCGTGTATGTAATGTGGTCCATTTTAGTTTGCTCTGCTCACTCCATATCATCGTTTCTCAGTTCAAAATTCTCCACTTCTCCAAACTGCTAGTGTAGGTAAAGCATTCTTTCTCTGACTTCCCATAGTCCCCTATCCATAACTCTGTTTTAGCATTTACCCTGTTGTATAAATGGAATGATCTGTTTATCCTCTTGACTAGAAAGTGAGTTCCTGGGCCTCAGGGAGTATGCCTTATTCATTCTTTATCTGCAGCGTTCAGAATAGCAATTAGAATTAAAGAAGTCATTAAATGTCTGATGGAACTGAGCTGCAGGCCATAGAAGGAGAACCAGAGGAAAAGGACGATGTGGGACACGTGTAGAGAACAGACTCTACAGGAGTTGAAACAATTATATGATTGGAATAGCAAGGACACGAGGAAAGGGGAGAAAATGAAGGTGATGCCAAAATGTTTAGCGTGAGCAACTAGGTACATGGTGGTGCCATTAACCAGGATAGGTAGTACAGGCCAAAAGAAAGAGGAGAAGAAAACAGATTTGAAAAGAAAGATGATGAGTAAAGTGGCTGTGTCTGAGGTGTCAATGGGACATGAAGTGAAGATATCCAGTGGGCAGATGAGTAGGTGTGTCTAGAGCTCGGGAACAAGATCTGGCCTAGAAATACATTTGGAGGTTTTAATTACGTTGGCAGGTTGAAGTTGTATGAATGATTATAATTCTCCAGGGAAAGTATACAGAAGGAGGAAATACGCAAACCAAAATGTAGACTGGGGAAAAAAAAAATGTAGACGAGAGAGAAAGCAGCAAAGCCTCTGATTGGGAGAATCTTCTGAATATTGAGAGTGGAAGAAAGCAAGATAACTGCCGAAGGTGGATCATCATCCTAAGGAATGGTTAAAACCTGAGTTGCCAGTAGGGCCAGGGTGTCTCCTAAGTGCAATCAGCATATAGAATAAATAAATATAAGACATAGGAATAAATTATGGTTTCTCCATATATTATAATTCACCTTTATGACGAGGATTTTTTTAGGACTCACTAAAAATGGGAGTTGGAAAGTTAGGATTTATTGATGCTCCTCAGGGGAGTCTATATTGAATGCATTCTGTATTGTAGGCACTGTTTTAAGTAATTTAATGTTTCACCAGCCAGCATCTCCCCTCTCTTTTTCTGGGAACTGCTTGTATTAGCTTTCACCAGGTTATGCGATATAACAAACAACTCTGAAAATTCAGTGACTTCGAAAACAAAGGACTAACGTTTGCGTATGTTACATGTAGACTACAAGTTGCTTACGGTGCTGCTTCAGGCTTTGGGAAGACTGTGGCTGTGCACCACGTGCTGTCTCATCCTGGATTCCAGGGTGAAGAAACCACTCCTACATGAGACTTGCCCAATCTCCTGGCAGAGTGGGGCAGCCAGGGAGCTGCCAGGAGATCATGGTGCCTCTTAAAGCTTCTGCACAAGTATCACATCGTATGGCTAAGCTCCCTCAGGGGAGAGGGGATATATACTCTTCCCACAAGGAAAGGAAGCTTCAGGTCACATATACGTGGAAAGTGAGGCGCCAATAATTGGGGGCAATAATACAGTTTACCACACTGTTCCTCTGTCAGCTTAAACCCTGTAGCACCTGTGGGAGACTTGCATGTTCTTTCATGTTCCCAGTCCTTTGGCCACAATTGGTTTCTTCAGGGTTAAGGACATAACCCAAACATCTTCTAACAGGAATTGAGAATGAAAGGAAAAAAAAAAGTCGAATCTCGGTAGCCAAATTGTAAGATGTAAAACATGGGAGTTATCAGTGACCGTGTTCCTCACCATATCGCAGGAAACTAAGCTGCAGTTGCAGGGAACAGAGGCAACACACAGAGTAAAGTCAAACAGGGACAGAGAGGAAGGTATTATTCTTGCTCTTCCTATGGTTTGGTTGTTCAGTCATTCCTTGGATTCTGTGAATTATGAAGTTTTCCTTTTTGTCTAAGCTAAAGTTGAATTGGTTTCTGTCATAGTGAAATCATGATTCATGCACATGTGTAACTTCATTTAATCCTAACACCAATACTTTTAAGTAGTTACTGTAATTGACATTTTATAAATGAGGCTCAGAATTAGAGATGGAAGTTCTCCCTGGTACCCTGCCTAGAAGAAATATTTTACAATAACACCCAACTGCATTATTCTACCCTGTGCTCACAAAGCAATTTTTTTTTTTTTTTTTTTTTTTTTTTTTGCGGTACGCGGGCCTCTCACTGTTGTGGCCTCTCCCGTTGCAGAGCACAGGCTCCGGAGGCACAGGCTCAGCGGCCATGGCTCACGGGCCCAGCCGCTCCGCGGCATGTGGGATCCTCCCGGACCGGGGCACGAACCCGTGTCTCCTGCATCAGCAGGCGGACTCTCAACCACTGTGCCACCAGGGAAGCCCCCAAGCAATTTTTTGACCTGGTCTCTTCCACGGGTACTAACATACTGGGAGACAGAGACCAAAAAATGGTCTGATATTGGTTATCTTGACAGAAGTAGTTTGCATTATGAAATAATTTATTGACATTATGATTTATAAATTAGTTTCTTATGTGGTTAGCATGAATCATTTCTGAGAATTAGAGGTAACTCTTTAGAGTTTAAGGATCTGAAAAGTTGAGGGTCATATTAGAGCTAAACCTTCTCAGGATCTGACCTTGCCTAGACTTGTACAACCTCTTTTGGACATCTTCTTAGCTGCACAGCTGCCATAAACTAAGATTCCTCAAGATGTCAAAGATAGAGGTTCCACCAACAATTGAATCCTGGCCACAAAACTGAACTTTCTAATGAGTTGTATCTCAGCAAACATTTAAAAAAATTATTTGGCAAAATTCCCAATGAAAAATGGGCAAACAACTGTCAGAATCAACTTTTTTTTTTTTTTTTTTTTTTTTTTTTTGCGGTACGCGGGCCTCTCACTGTTGTGGCCTCTCCCGTTGCGGAGCACAGGCTCTGGACGCGCAGGCTCAGCGGCCATGGCTCACGGGCCCAGACACTCCACAGCATGTGGGATCTTCCCAGACCGGGGCACGAACCCGTGTCCCCTGCATCGGCAGGCGGACTCTCAACCACTGCGCCACCAGGGAAGCCCAGAATCAACTTTTTTTGAACTCTGGAAATTAGCCAAAGACCTGCAGCAACCTGGCAAAAATACTTATTTAAGGAAAATAGCTGATTCTTAGTAAGTACTAATGGGATTCCAGTCCCATCCCCCTCTCCTTAGATCAGTGGTAGCTGTGAGAATAACAGCCTGCATTCCTGGTACCAGAGTGAACAATGAATTGTGATTAGTTATTTGTTCTAATCTGCCTGGTGGCTTCCTAGAATAGTGGCTTAAAGGCGTGTCTTTATTTTGCCTAACTACAAACTAGCCTAGTGCGAAATCTCCTTCCCAGGAGTATTTGTTGAAAATATTTACAGTCTAATATCTTAGGTTACTACTGCCTGTGGTGATCACTAACAGCAGGGGCAAACAGCAGACTAAACAAAAAGCTTGTGAGGAAAGGCTGGGGAATGAGTGTCCAGTAAGGGCTTACAAAGCTCTGACAAAGTCCTGAGAATGTAGAAGGCCAAATGCATGCATCGGGCTGTGTGCATGCTCAGTAGAAACCAAAAAAAACTCTGAAATTTTCACCTCCCACTGACCTTAAGGCTCTAAGAAAGCAGGAAATAAAGGCTAAGGTAGAATTGTAAGGATCCTGGCAAGTGTTGAAAGCGGGCCACTACAAACACGTATGAGCCCTCTGCAAAGACTGGAAGATTTTTTGGTTCCAGGTACAGGCATACCTCATGATATTAATTTCACTTTATTGTGCTTTGCAGATACTGCATTCTTTACAAATTGAAGGTTTGTGGGAACCCCACATCAAGCAAGTCTATCGGCACCATTTTTCCAACAGCATTTGCTTACTTCATGTCTCTGTCACATTTTAGTATTCTCACCATATTTCAAACTTTTTCATTATTATTATACTTATGGTGATCCATGACCAGTGATCTTTGACGTTACTATTGTAATTGTTTTGGGGCACCATGAACCATGCCCATATAAGACAGAGAACATAGTCAATAAATGCTGTGTGTGTTCTGACTGCTCCATCAACCAGCTGTTCCCCATCTTTCTCCTTCTCGTGCCTCCCTGTTCTCTAAGAAAAAACAATATTGAAATTAGGCCAATTAATAACCCTTTAGTAGCATCTAAGTGTTCAAGTGAAAGGAAGAGTCACATGTCTCTCACTTTAAATCAAAAACTAGAAATGATTAAGCTTAGTGAGGAAATCATGCCGGGCTGAAAGCTAGACCTCTTGCACCAACAGTTAGCCAAGTTGTGAATGCAAAGGAAAAGTTCTTGAAGGAAATTAAAAGTGCTGCTCCAGTGAGCACACGAATGATAAGAAAGCAAAACAGCCTTATTGCTAATATGGAGAAAGTTTTAGTGGATCAAACCAGCCACAGCATTCCCTTAAGCCAAAGCCTAATCCAGAGCAAAGCCATAACTCTCTTCAACTCTGTGAAGGTTGAGAGAGGTGAGGAAGCTGCAGAAGAAAAGTTTGAAGTGAGCAGAGGTTGGTTCATGAGGTTTAAAAGAGGAAGCCATCTCCATAACATAAAAGTGCAAGCTGAAGCAGCAAGTGCTGTTGTAGAAGCTATAGCAAGTTATCCTGATCTAGCTAAGATCATTAATGAAGGTGATTACACTAGACAACAGATCTTCAGTGTAGATGAAACAACCTTATATTGGAAGAAGATGCCATCTAGGACTTTCATAGCTAGATTGGAGAAGTCAATGCCTGGCTTCAAAGCTTCAAAGGACAGGCTGACTCTTGCTGGTGCCAACACAGCTGGTGACTTTAAGTTGAAGCCAATGCTCATTTACTATTCCAAAAATCCTAGGACCCTTAAGAATTATGCTAAATCTACTCTGCTTGTGCTCTATAAATGGAACAACAAAGCGTAGATGACAGCCTATCTGTTTATGACACAGGTTACTGAATAGTTTAAGCCCAACGTTGAGACCTACTGCTCAGAAAAAAAGTTTCCTTTCAAAATATTACTGTTCATCAACAATGAACCTGGTCATCCAAGAGCTCTGATGGAGATGTACAGTGAGATTAATGTTGTGCCTGCTAACACATTTATTCTGCTGTCCGTGAATCAAGGAGTAATTTCGACTTTCAAGTCTTATTATTTAAGAAATACATTTTGTAGGGTGTAGCTGCCATAGTGATTCCTCTGATGGATCTGGGCAAAGTAAATTGGAAACCTTCTGGAAGGATTCACAGTTCTAGATGCCATTAAGAACCTTTGTGATTCACAGGAAGAGGTCAAAATATCAACATTAACAGGAGTATGGAAGAACTTTATTCCAACCCTCACGGATGACTTTGAGGGGTTCAAGACTTCAGTGGAGGAAGTAACTGCAGATGGGGTGGAAATAGCAGGAGAACCAGAATCAGAAGTGGAACCTGAAGGTGTGACTGAATTGCTGCCATCTCATGATAAAACTTTAATGAATGAGGAGTTGCTCCCTAAGGACGTGCAAAGAAAGTGTTTTCTTGAAATGAAATCTACTCCAAGTGAAGATGCTCTGAACTTTGTTGAACAAAAACATAGGATTTAGAATATTACATAAACTTCGTTGACAAAGCAATAGCAGGGTTTGAGAAGATTGACTGCAATTTTGTAAGTTCTGCTGTGGGTAAAATGCTATCAAAGAGCACTGCATGCTGCAGAGAAATTGTTAGTGAAAGGAAGAGTCAGTGCGGCAAACTTCATTGTTGTCTTATTTTAAGAAATCGCGGGACTTACCTGGTGGTCCAGTGGTAAAGAATCTGCCTTCCAATGCAGGGGACACGGGTTCGATCCCTGGTCAGGGAATTTAGATCCCACATGCCGCGGGGCAACTAAGCCTGCGAGCCATAACTACAGACCCATGCACTCTGGAGCCTGCATGCCACAACTAGAGAGAGAAAACCCGCAGGCCGCAACTAGAGAGAAGCCCGCGCCACAACAAAAGATCCCGCGTGCCGCAAAAAAGATCCCACGTGCCGCAACTAAAACCTGATGCAGCAAAAAACAAATATGAAAAAAAAGAAAGAAATTGCCACAGCCACCCCAACCTTCAGCTGACCACCCTGCTGACCACTCTGATCTGTCAGCAGCCGTCAACATCAAGGCAGGACCCTCTACCAGCAAAAAGATTACAACTTGCTGAAGGCTCAGATTAAGCATTAAAGCATTAGTAATATAGTTAGCAATATAGGTTTAGCAATAAAGTTTTAAAATAAAGGTATGTACTTTGTTTTTTTAGACATAATGCTATTGCATACATAATAGACTACAGTACAGTGTAAACATGACTTTTGTATGTACTGAGAAGCCAAAAAATTTATGTGACTCACTCTATTGAGATATCTGCTTTATTGCAGTGATCTGGAACCAAACCTGCAATCTCTCCCAGGTACTCCTGTGTTTAAGGACTCTTCCCAATCATTTGCTGACCACTAAGATAATATAACAGAGACTTCAGGAGCCACATAAAACAAAGAATAGACTACAGAATTTGTCCGTTTAGAAAAGTCATTGAACAATAACAACTACAATAAGCAGCAACAACAAATCCTCGGAAATGGAGAGTTGATACAATTATTATCACCCGAAGTCCATAATTTACATTAAGATTCATTCCTGGTGTTGTACATTCTATGAGTTTTGACAAATGTATAATGACATGTAACTGCAATTACAGTATTGTACATAGTAGCCCTAAAACTCCTCTGTGCTCTGCCTATCCATCCTTTTCTCCCTCTAACCCCAGGCAACCATTCATCTTTTTACTGTCTCCATAGTTTTGCCTTTTCCAGAATGCCATATAGTTGCAATCATATAAGATATACCCTTCCCAGATTAGCTTTTTTCACTTTGTAATATGTGATAAATGTTCCTCTGTGTCTTATCATGGCTTGATAACTTCTTTTCAGTGATAATATTCCTTTTTCTGGATGTACCACAGTTTATTTATCCATTCACCTACTAAAGGGCATATTGGTTCCTCCCATGTTTTGGTAATTATGAATAAAGCTGATATAAACATCCATGTGCAGGTTTTGTGTTAACATGAGTTTTCAACTCCTTTGGCTAAATACCAAAATCGTAATTGCTAGATTGGGTGGTAAAATTATGTTTTGTTTTTCAGAAGCCACCAAATGCCTTCCAGAGTGGCTGTACTATTTTGCATCCCTGCAAGCAATGTATGAGTGTTCCTGTTGCTGCATATCCTCAACATTTGATGTAACCAAATGGTTTGAATTTTAGCTATTCTAATAGATGTATGGTGATACCTTGTTTTAATTTGCAAGTCCCTGATGAAATGTGTTATTGAGCATCTTTTCATATGACTATTTGATAACTGTATCTTCTTTAATAAGGTGTTTATTCATATTTTTAGCCCATCATTTAGTCAGGTTGTGTTATTGTTGGGTTGTAAGAGTTCTTTGTATATTTTGGATAACAGACCTTTATCAGATGTGTCTTTTACAAATACTTTCTCCCACTCTGGCTTGTCTTCTCCTTCTCTTGACAGTGTCTTTTTGCAGAGGAGAAGTTTTTAATTTTAATGAAGCCCAGGTTATCCGTTCTTTCATAGATTTTGCCTTTGGTGTTATACCTAAAAAGTCATCACCATGCCCAAGGTCATATAGATTTTTTCCAATGTTATCTTCTAGGAGTTTTATAGTTTTGCATTTTACTCTTAGGTCTGTGATATATTTTTAGTTAATTTTTGTAAAAGGTATAAGGTCTGTGTCTAGAGTCACATTTTTGCATATGAATGTGCAGTTGTTCCAACACCATTTGTGGAAAAGTCTACCTTTGCTCCATTGTGTCGCCTTTGCTTCATTGTCAGAGATCAGTTGATTATATTTATATGGGTATAATTCTGGGCCCTCTAGTCTATTCCATTGATCTACATGTCTATTCTTTTGCCAGTACCACACTGTCTTGATTACTGTAGTTTATAGTAAGTCTTAAGGTCAGCTTGTGTCAGCCTTCTGACTTTGTTCTTTTCCTTCAATATTGTGTTGGCTATTCTGGGTTTTTATCTCTCCATGTACATTTAGAAACAGTTGTGGATATCCAAAAAATAATTTCTTAAGATTATTAGGATTGCATTGAATCTATATATCAAGTTGGGAAGAACTGACATCTTGACAATATTGAGTCTTCTTATCCATGAATATGGAATATCTATTTATTTAGGTCTTTGATTTCTTTCATCAGAGATTTGTAGTTTTCTTCAACTAGATCTTGCACATATTTTGTTAGATTTATACCTAAGTATTTCATTTTGTGGGCAGGGGTGCTAATATATGTGCTATTTTTTAAAATCTCAAATTCTACTTGTTCATTGTTGGTACACAGGAAAGCCATATACTTTTGTATATTAACCTTGTATGCTGCAACTTTGCTATAATTGCTTATTAGTCCCAGAAAGGTGTTTTTGGCAGTTATTTCACACCTTTTGTATAAACAGCCATGTCATCTGTGAACAAAGACAGTTCTATTTCTTCTTGAAACTCTATACCCATTGAACAATAACACCTAATTCCACCTTCCCCCCAGCTGCTGGCAACCACCATTCTACCCTCTGCTTCTCTGAGTTTGACTACTCTAAGTACCACATGGAAGTAGAATTATATAGAATTTGATTTTTGTGACTGTCTTATTTCATTTAGCATAATATCCTCCAGGTTCATTCATGTTGTAGCATATGTCAGAATTTTCTTCCTTTTTAAGGCTGAATAATATTCTATTGTGTGTATATATTACATACAGTGTATGCATCCATTACTGGACACTTGGGTTTCTTCCATGTTTTAGCTACTGTGAATAATGCTGCTATGAACATGGTTGTACAAAACATCTCTTTGAAACGCAGCTTGCAATTCTTTTGGGTACATACCCAGAAGTGGAATTGCTGGATCTTATGGTAAATCTATTTTTAATTTTTTGAGGAACTACCATACTGTTTTCCACTGTACCATTTTACTTTCCCACCAACAGTACACAAGGGTTCCACTTTCTCCAAATCCTTGCCAATACTTTTTATTTTCTAGTTTTTTGATATTAACTATTCTACTGGATGGGAGGTGGTATCTCATTTTACTTTTAATTTGTATTTCCCTAATGATTAATGTTGTTGATCTTTTTCTCATGTGCTTATTGGCCATTTATATATCTTCTTTGGAGAAATGTCTATTCAAGTCCTTTGCTGATTTTTGAATCGAGCTGTTTTTTTTTGTTTGTTTGTTTTGTTTTTTTTTTTTTTTTTTGCAGTATGTGGGCCTCTCATTGTTGTGGTCTCTCCCGTTGCGAAGCACAGGCTCCGGACGCGCAGGCTCAGCAGCCATGGCTCACGGGCCCAGCCGCTCCGCGGCATGTGGGATCTTCCCGGACTGGGGCACGAACCCGTGTCCCCTGCATCGGCAGGCGGACTCTCAACCACTGCGCCACCAGGGAAGCCCTGTTTGGTTTTTTTGTTGATGAGTTTTAGGAGTTCTCTATACATTCTGGATATTAATCCCTTATCTGATAAATGACTTACACATATTTCTTCCATTGTGTGGGTTGCCTTTTTTACTCTGTTGATATTGTGATTATTATTACTACTTGCAGTAACATAAGTTATCCATAAGGTACATGGTGTAATGGAAAGAGCACAGTATCAGGGGACTTGATTTCAAGTCCTGTTCACATTTATTATCTCTGACTGAGGTATATAGAGTCCTGGGTTTGAATTCCAGGTCTACCACTTATTAGCAATCTGAACTCAAGAAGAATTTTGAAACTTAGTTTCCTCATATGAAAAATGGATAATATAATAAATCGTACCTTGTGTGTTCTTGTGAGATTAACAATACTATATATAAAGCACCTGGCACATAGAAAATGATTATTATTTGATATTATTTTAGTGTTTTTTTCCCCTTTGAGTTGTTTTAGTTGTATACTTTAGGAATTTAGGGAGATATTATTGTAGAGTGGTTTTTAATCCCAGTAAAAAAGAGTAAGACCACTTAGTACTGACCCAAGGAATAGAGATAAAGAATAGAAGATAGAGGCTTCCCTGGTGGTGCAGTGATTGAGAGTCTGCCTGCTAATGCAGGGGACATGGGTTCGAGCCCTGGTCTGGGAGGATCCCACATGCCGCGGAGCAACTAGGCCCGTGAGCCACAACTACCCGAGCCTGCACGTCTGGAGCCTGTGCTCCGCAACAAGAGAGGCCACGATAGTGAGAGGCCTGTGCACCGCGATGAAGAGTGGCCCCCGCTTGCCACCACTAGAGAAAGCCCTCACACAGAAACGAAGACCCAACACAGCAAAAATAAATAAATTAATTAATAAACTCCTACCCTCAACATCTTCTTAAAAAAAAAAAAAAGAATAGTGGATGGGATACAGCTTCATGGGATACCTTATCTAGTTCTTTGATAAAGGAAAAAGAGGTGGAAAAGACAGAGAAATCAATTATGTCTAATTTCAATTTCAAAAATTGCCTCCTTAGTCCAAGATGTTCAGTATCAAGCCATATGTTTGATGACATTGGCAGAAGGCAGGAGGAGAAATTCCAGAATGTTCTTTGCAGCAAATGGAAATATAAGGAGAATCATTTGATAGCAAACTCTCTATGGCATATAATAAATATATATGAACCCGAAACTTTTATTGGATATTCAAATTTGTAAATAGGCAAATTACCTTCAAGTGTAAATGTGGTATTCAAATAGTAATTTAGAAAAAATTTTAAATCAATATAAGTGGGACTTCCCTGGTCGTCTAAGGCCTCATGCCGAAACTAAGGGCCTGCATGTCACAACGAAGATCCTGCATGCCACAACTAAGATCCGGCACAGCCAAAATAAATATAAATAAATAATAAAAAAGAAAGAAAACAATATAAGTATATAAGCAGAGCTATACAATTGTCTCTCTGATAAAGATAATTAAAAGAAAGGGTAAAGCTTTGTTTGATAACACATCATGTCCATTTCTCTCCTGAAAATAATAAATACCATAAAGAATAGTATATCCCATAATAAAATTTTTAATAATATGGTTGAAACAAAGGAAATCAGGTTACATATATATATGTCAGGATTAAATCCTGTTATTTATTAATGCACTTAAAATAACAATGATAAATTCATTAAATATTACCATGCATAACATATTTTTATGAGGAATAATTACATTTTCCAAAACAAAAAAATAGTAGTGAGGACAGTGGCATTGTTTTACATTTTTAAATCTGATTAATATCTAACTTAAACAGAGATCCTCATATCTTCTCATTCTATGAGTGCAATATGTTGTTTTAGTAGAATTTTATAAAGAAAACCCAGCCTGATATAGATATGTAGCTGTAAAAGTGAGGAATATTCTAATAACATTTTTGCATAATCGAGGATATTTTTCTTTGATACAATACTCAACAGTGAATAGTTTCTTAAAGGCTAGTTACAATATGAAATCTGAAAATATTTCAATGGACTTAAAAAAAATCATCTGGCTGGAACCATTATTATTTCAGAAATAAGCATCCTGTGTAATTTGAGGTGGATAGAATAGTTATATCTGTAATATAATATTTGTCAGATTACTGTAATAAATATTTGCAGGAACAACAGTCATCTCAGTAATCATACACATCTATTTTATTCATAAAGTACTTACAAAAATAATTCTTCTGTATCAAAAAACTTACAAATGTCACAAGAGAGTTAGCTAATGGTCTACATAGTAGAGAAGGAAAAGTGTGCTAGGGAAAGCTCTAAAGAAACATTTTCCCCATTACATTTTTGATTGGTATAGTTCATGAAGAAAGCCTAGTTTTGCCTTCCGTTTTGGTGCTTTGTCTGAGAAGGAACACAAGAAACCAAGTCTTAGGAGAAAACTGCTTTCAAAATCTCAAGTGTAAGCCACAAATAGGCTCTTTTGGTAAAAGCTTCAAAGTTAAAGGGATGAGAAATACAAGAATATATTCTATAAGGTATTTCAAAAAATTCAGCAACTATAAATATATCATTTGTATACTTGAAAGTACAATTTTCATGCTTTGAATATTTTATCCTGAGAAAAGGTTTGACTATTTTGTTCCAGAAGATTCGGAAATGAAATTTACACACACATATAATATATATTATGTTTCAGGGATTATGGATATATTATGTACAACAGGAATTCTCCATATGATTAACATTCTGGACTGTCCAAACAATGTCAAACAATGAGAAACCAAACATGATCACATCTGTGTTGTAAAAAGAGCACGGAGGGCAGAGTCAAGATGGCGGACTAGGAGGACATGGAATTCACGTCTCCGCACAACTAGGGCACCTACCAGGCACCGGTGGGGGACCACGGACACCTAAGGGGATGGGAGGAACCTGCAACAACCGGGTAGGACATGGGGCATGGGGGAAGTGAAGGGGGACAAGAAGTGGAGGCGGGACGGGACTGGTGCCCCTGAGAGGTGGCTGGGGGAGGGGAAGGGATCCTGCACCCGAAGCAGGAAATTGGGGGACCACTGGGAAGGAAGAGGATCAAAAGGGAGCATGTCCAGGATTCCTCTGCCCCCTTGGGCCCCCTTCAGCCCTCACCGAAGGCCTTATCTCCAAACTCCAGAACTCCACACTCCAGAGGCCCTCCTTTGGACATGCTGCCTCTCCCCTTCCACACAGGTCCTAAACAGAGGCCCCCACCCCACGCTTGAACATTGCCCTGCCTAGGCCGAGCCCCCACGGCCTTTTCTGGCTGCCTGTGTCCTGAGCCAAGGCCCCACTCCAGGCTCAAACGTCACTCCACCACCCGCTTAGGTCCCACCCCACCCTAAACGCCACCCCTGCCCAAGTTCCACCCCTGCCTAAACTCCATCCCCATAGCTAAGGCTTTTTTTTTTTCCTTTTTTCGTCTTTCAGATTGGGGTTCTGTTTTACCCTGTTGATTCATTATTGATTCATTTATATTTTTATTTCTCCTAATAAATCTTTTATTCTAATTTTATTTTGTTTTTTATTCTTTGACGTTGTACTGCTCTTTTTTTTTTTTTTTTTTTTGGCACACCACACAGCTTCCAGGACCTTGCTTCCCAGGCCAGAGGTCAGGGCCGAGCTCCTGTGGTGGGAGCTCCAAGTCCAAACTACTGGATTAACAGGGAACCTCAGACCCCAGGGAATATTAATTGGAGTGAGGCCTCCCAGAGGTCCTCATCTCAGCACCAAGACCCAGCTCTATCCAACTGCCTGCAAACTCCAGTGCTGGATGCCTCAGGCCAAACAAGCAGTAAGACAGGAATACAGCCCCACCCATCAAAAAAAAAACATAAAATGACAAAAAAAAATGTTACAGATGAAGGAGCAAGGTAAAAACCTACAAGAACAAATAAATGAAGATGAAATAGGCAACCTATCTGAAAACTCATCGAGTAATGATAGTAAAGATGATACAAAATCTCAGACACAGAATGGAGAAAATACAAGAAACATTTAACAAGGATCTAAAAGAACTAAAGAGCAAACAAACAGTGATGAACAACACAATAAATGAAATTAAAAATACTCTAGAAGGAATCAATAGCAGAATAACTGAGGCAGAAGAGCGGATAAGTGAGCTGGAAGATAAAATGGTGGAAATAGCTGCCAGGGAGCAGAATAATGAAAAAAGAATGAAAAGAATTGAGGACAGTCTCAAAGACCTCTGGGACAACATTAAATGCACCAACATTCGAATTATAGGGCTCCCAGAAGAAGAGAAAAAGAAAGGGTCTGAGAAAATATTTGAAGAGTTTATAGTCGAAAACTTCCCTAACATGGGAAAGGAAATAGTCAATCAAGTCCAGGAAGTGCAGAGTGTCCCACAAAGGATAAACCCAAAGAGAAACATGCCGAGACACATATTAATCAAACTATCAAAAATTAAATACAAAGAAAAAATATTAAAAGCAGCAAGGGAAAAGCAACAAATAACATACAAGGGAATCCCCATAAGGTTCAGTAGAAACTCTGCAAGCCAGAAGGGATTGGCAGGACATATTTAAAGTGATGAAAAGGAAAAACCTACAATCAAGATTACTCTCCCCAGCAAGGGTCTCAATTCAGATTCGACAGAGAAATTAAAACCTTTACAGACAAGCAAAAGTTAAGAGAATTCAGTACCACCAAACCAGCCTTACAACAAATGCTAAAGGAACTTCTCTAGGCAGGAAACACAAGAGAAGGAAAAGACCTACAAAAACAACCCCAAAACAATTAAGAAATTAGTAATAGGAACATACATATTGATAATTACCTTAAATGTAAATGGATTAAATGCTCCAACCAAAAGACATAGACTGACTGAATGGATCCAAAAACAAGACCTGTATATATTGCTGTCTACAAGAGACCCACTTCAGACCTAGGGACACATACAGACTGAAAGTGAGGGAATGGAAAAAGATATTCCATGCGAACGGAAATCACAAGAAAGCTGGTGTAGCAATTCTCATATCAGACAAAATAGACTTTATTTTTTACTTATTTATTTTTTAATTCAAGACCCATTTATTCTCTAGCTCTGCCCACATGGAGATACCCTCATTGAAAAGGCATTAAATCCTTCCATTCACTTTAACACCTTGTGCTGAAAACACATGTTCCAAGGTTTCAGCTATGAGATCCACATTCTCAAAGCACTAATTCTTAAACCTCATCTAGATTTCTCCCCTTGGAGGGGGGAGATGACCCAAACACAGTGAAGAACAGCTCAGGACTCTGGGCTCTGCTATCCCAGAAGACCTTGCAGCTCCCCCGACCACCTGGCTGGAGTCAGGATTAGGACCCTGAGACGAGGGGCGCCTTCTGGGCTGCTGCCACCACAGATGGGATGCCGCTGCCTTCGGGCACCTTCCTGCTGCCACCACCACTGGCCCCCAGCTCCTGTCCTCTTCACTAGACTTGCTGTCACCTTTAGTTTCCCTGGAGTTTGGGGATTCCAAATGCTCTCTGCTCACACTTCTGTATCACTCCTGCTGCCTCAGCACTGCTGATCCACACCAAGAGGTGAAAAGCACACAGAAAGAACTGCTTTTCAGCACACCAACATTCCACACAAAAATTATAAGCCTGCAGGTTCTTTTTCATCAGAGGATATTCCCAAGGCCATGACTTCCCCCGGCTCTCCACTGCCCTTTTAAGCAGACTGGATGTGCGTGGCCACTGTGCTGTGAGTTGGGCACACCACACTCACTCCACTACTGTGCACTCTCCTGGAGCACTGAGGACGGTACCCTGGGCTCATCAGCAGGATCTGTCCTGAATCCAGTCCTAGAGTGACAGGAGCCACACCTGTAGGTCTATTCCACTGACCAGCCGCACAGGACCGAGCTGGGCCCACGGACCCTGGTCTGGATTCTGTTGGCTGATCATTCTTGCCTAGGTTCACAGGCCAACAGCCACCATCCTTCCTTTCCTGCTCATCACTGCACCAGTGGCTGACTCCTACCTGCTGCTTTCACATGCCTGGCAACCTCATGTTCCGGGGCAAGCCAAGAACTGAGACCCCAGCAGGCCCTAGTTCCCAGCAGGCAAACTCCCCATTAAGCTACTGCTGCCTAGACGTGTTCTTGAGGCTTCAGAGCCAGGAAAGTGCAGAGAGATAGCAAGCTGTGGCACCCCCAGCCCCAGACTCACGATACTCTGCGGAGGCATCAGAACCTCGCCACACACACACCCCCCCGCAGCACAAGCAACTTCTGCACCCGCCTGTCTCACAGACCTGGGTGCACCGCCAGCTACCGGAACCCAGGATGGAGGTGCAGGATGCGGGGCTCGGCTGGTGGTAGGTGCTGGGGTGGGCGGGGACCTGGGCTCCGGCCCTGAGGCCTTGCAGACCACTCCAGGCCCACCTCCATCCCCACCACCCGGAAAGTGACAAAACAGACTTTAAAATAAAGACTATTACAAGAGACAAAGAAGAACACTACATAATGATCAAGGGATCAATCCAAGAAGAAGATATAACAATAGTAAATATTTATGCACCCAACATAGGAGCACTTCAATACATAAGGCAAATACTAACAGCCATAAAAGGGGAAATCGACAGTAACACAATCATAGTAGGGGATGTTAACACCCCACTTTCACCAATGGACAGATCATCCAAACTGAAAATAAATAAGGAAACACAAGCTTTAAATGACACATTAAGCAAGATGGACTTAATTGATATTTATAGGACATTCCATCCAAAAACAACAGAAAACACTTTCTTCCCAAGTGCTCATGGAACATTTTACCGGATAGACCATATCTTGGGTCACAAATCAAGCCTTCGTACATTTAAGAAAATTGAAATCGTATCAAGTATCTTTTCCAACCACACCACTAAAAGACTAGATATCAATTACAGGAAAAAAAACTAAAAAAAAAAAAAACACATGGAGGCTAAACAATACTCTATTAAATAACAAAGAGATCACTGAAGAAATCAAAGAGGAAATTAAAAAATATCTAGAAACAAATGACAATGAAAACACGATGACCCAAAACCTATGGGATGCAGCAAAAGCAGTTCTAAGAGGGATGTTTGTAGCAATACGATCGTACCTTGAGAAACAAGAAACATCTCAAATAAACAACCTAAGCTTACACCTAAAGCAATTAGAGTAAGAAGAACAAAAAAAACCCAGAATTAGCAGAAAGAAAGAAATCATAAAGATCAGATGAGAAATAAATGAAAAAGAAATGAAGGAAACAATAGCAAAGATCAATAAAACTAAAAGCTGGTTCTTTGGGAAGATAAACAAAATTGATAAACCATTAGCCAGACTCATCAAGAAAAAAAGCGAGAAGACTCAAATCAATAAAATTAGAAATGGAAAAGGAGAAGTAACAACTGACAGTGCAGAAATACAAAGGATCATGAGAGATTACTACAAGCAGCTATATGCCAATAAAATGGACAACCTGGAAGAAAAGGACAAATTCTCAGAAAAGCACAACCTTCTGAGACTGAACCAGGAAGAAATAGAAAATATAAACAGATCAATCACAAGCACTGAAATTGAAACTTTTGATTAAAAATCTTCAAAACAAACAAAAGCCCAGGACCCGGTGGCTTCACAGGTGAATTCTATCAAACATTTAGAGAAAAGTTAACACCTATCCTTCTCAAACTCTTCCAAAATATAGCAGAGGGAGGTACACTCCCAAACTCATTCTATGAGGCCACCATCACCCTGATACCAACACCAGACAAAGATGTCACAAAAAAAGAAAACTACAGGCCAATATCACTGATGAACATAGATGCAAAAATCCTCACCAAAATACTAGCAAACAGAATCCAGCAGCACATTAAAAGGATCATACACGATGATCAAGTGGGGTTTATCCTAGGAATGCAAGGATTCTTCAGTATATGCAAATCAATCAATGTGATACACCATATTAAAAATTGAAGGCTAAAAACCATATGATCATCTCAATAGATGCAGAAAAAGCTTTCTACAAAATCAACACCCATTTATGGTAAAAACTCTCCAGAAAGTGGGCATAGAGGGAACTTACCTCAACATAATAAAGGCCATATATGACAAACCCACAGCCAACATCGTTCTCAATGGTGAGAAACTGAAACCATTGCCTCTAAGATCAGGAACAAGACAAGGTTGCCCACTCTCACCACTGTTATTCAACATAGTTGTGGAAGTTTAGCCACAGCAATCAGAGAAGAAAAAGAAATAAAAGGAATCCAAATTGGAAAAGATGTAAAGCATTCACTGTTTGCAGATGGCATGATACTATACATAGAAAACCCTAAAGATGCTACCAGAAAACTACTAGAGCTAATCAATGAATTTGGTAGGGTAGCAGGATGCAAAATTAATGCACAGAAATCTCTTGCATTCCTATACACTAATGATGAAAAATCTGAAAGGGAAATTAAGGAAACAATCCCGTTTACCACTGCAACAAAAAGAATAACATACCTAGAATAAACCTACCTAAGGAAACAAAAGACCTGTATGAATAAAACTATAAGACACTGAAGAAAGAAATTAAAGATGATACAAACAGATGGAGAGATATACCATATTCTTGGATTGGAAGAATCAAGATTGTGGAAATGACTATATTACCCAAAGCAATGTACAGATTCAATACAATCCCTATCAAACTGCCAATGGCATTTTTCACAGAACTAGAACAAAAAAGTTCACAATTTGTATCAAAATACAAAAGACCTTGAATAGCCAAAGCAATCTTGAGAAAGGAAAACAGAGCTGGAGGAATCAGGCTCCCAGACTTCAGACTATACTACAAAGCTACAGTAATCAAGGCAGTATGATACTGGCACAAAAGCAGAAACATAGATCAATGGGACAGGATAGAAAGCCCAGAGGTAAACCCACACACATATGGTCATCTCATCTTTGATAAAGGAGACAAGAGTATACAATGGAGAAAAGACACCCTCTTCAGTAAGTGGTGCTGGGAAAATTGGACAGCTACATGTAAAAGAATGAAATTAGAACACTTGCTAACACCATACACTAAAATAAACTCAAAATGGACTAAGGACCTAAATGTATGGCCAGACACTATAAAACTCTTAGAGGAAAACAGGCAGAACACTCTGACATAAATCACAGCAAGATCCTTTTTGACCCACCTCCTAGAGAAATGGAAATAAAAACAAAAATAAACAAATAGGACCTAATGAAACTTTAAAACTTTTGCACAGCAAAGGAAACCATAAGATGAAAAGAGAACCCTCAGAATGGGAGGAAATATTTGCAAATGAAGCAACTGACAAAGGATTAATCTCCAAAATATACAAATAGTTCATGAAGCTCAATAAAAAAACAAACAAGCTCATGAATCTCAATATCAATAAAACAACCCAGTCCAAAAATGGGCAGAAGACCTAAATAGACATTTCTCCAAAGAAGATATACAGATTGCCAACAAACACATGAAAGGATGCTCAACATCGCTAATCATTAGAGAAATGCAAATCAAAACTACAATGAGATGTCATCTCACACCAGTCAGAATGGCCATCATCAAAAAATCTACAAACAATAAATGCTGGAGAGGGTGTGGAGAAAAGGGGACCCTCTTGCACTGTTGGTGGGAATATAAATTGGTACAGCCACTATGGAGAACAGTAAGGAGGTTCCTTAAAAAACCAAAAATAGAACTACCATATGACCCAGCAATCCCACTACTGGGCATATACCCTGAGAAAGCCATAATTCAAAAAGAGTCATGTACCACAATGTTCATTGCAACACCATTTACAATAGCCCGGAGATGGAAGCAACCTAAGTGTCCAGATGAATGGGTAAAGAAGATGTGGCACATATATACAATGGAATATTACTCAGCCATAAAAAGAAACGAAACTGAGCTATTTGTAGTGAGGTAGATCGACCTAGAGTCTGTTATACAGAATGAAGTAAGTCAGAAAGAAAATCAAATACTATATTCTAACATATATGGAATCTGTAAAAAAATGGTTCTGATGACAGGAATAAAGACACAGATGTATAGAATGGACTTGAGGACATGGGAAGAGGGAAGGTTAAGCTGGGATGAAGTGTGAGAGTAGCACTGACATATATACACTACCAGATGTAAAATAGATAGCTAGTGGGAAGCAGCTGCATAGCACAGGGAGATTAGCTCGGTGCTTTGTGAGCACCTAGAGGGGTGGGATAGGGAGGGTGGGAGGGAGAT
Organism: Mesoplodon densirostris; assembly: GCF_025265405.1. Classification (NCBI taxonomy): domain Eukaryota; kingdom Metazoa; phylum Chordata; class Mammalia; order Artiodactyla; family Ziphiidae; genus Mesoplodon; species Mesoplodon densirostris. The sequence goes on from NC_082661.1 coordinate 230,508,640, forward strand.
GCAAGAGAGAGGGGTTAGGGGGGTATATGTATGCATATACCTGATTCACTTTGTTATACAGCAGAAACTAACACAATATTTTAAAACAATTATACTCCAATAAAGATGTTAAAAAAAAAAAGTGCCTGCGCTCACAGGGGCCTTCTCTCCAGTTCATAAATTTAGCCAACAGCAGAGTATCTGCAAGTGTACAAAGTAGAAATAAGGCTCCCTCCAGACAGAAAAGCCATAGTAAAAATGAAACACCATTTCTCTTGGGCCTTTTATGAGGAGGGAGACAGAGGACCCGCTGTCATCTATTCCAAATCATAGCCCTGCTCCTAAATCACTGTTGTGGGCTAGACCTATGTGAGCGGTATTATTCCAATGTGCTTCTCAACGAAATGCAACATATGCCACCATCATTACTCTAGTGTCACTTGCGGCCTCTTGGTCAAGTGAAGGTACTTCAGATGCTGCATTTCCAAGTCAGAACTGGCTTCACAGGGCCTTCCCTGGTGGCGCAGTGGTTGAGAGTCCGCCTGCCGATGCAGGAGATGCGGGTTCGTGCCTCGGTCCGGGAAGATCCCACATGCCGCAGAACGGCTGGGCCCGTGAGCCATGGCCGCTGGGCCTGCGCGTCCGGAGCCTGTGCTCCACAAGCGGAGAGGCCACAACAGTGAGAGGCCCGCGTACCACAAAAAAACCCCAAAACAAACAAACAAACAAAAACTGGCTACACAGTGTTTAGGGGACTACACAAAGGAACCGCCAAGCCCTTAATCAGAGGCGTGGCCCCCGAGGGCTTTTTACACCCAGACAGGCCTGAAAAGGGATAAATTTCATTCTTCTCACTCCATCATCCTCTCCATCTTGAGCGCTGTGCTTGACTCTCCCCAGCGCTGTCCCCAGGCCAGGTTTCTGCCACGAGCCTTGTCCCTGTGCCATTAATAATCCCCAAGGTTGCCCACACGGCAAGGGCACATTCACTGCCTTCCCTGGCTCCCTGGGGCCCACATCCCAGCTACTCTTTATTTTCTGTTTGGAGAACTGGAGGGACAGGACCTCATTTCTCGTTCTCCCTGGATGAGCCCCAAGGTCTCCAGGGCAGAGATCATCAGACTCTGGCCTGCCTCTGCCTGTTTGTGTGAATAATGGTTTATTGGCACGCAAAAAAAATTAAAAAGCACTGAGAAGGAACAGTGAGAGAATGAATCACCGAAGTCTGTGTTTTTATTTATTTATTTATTTATTTATTTATATTTTGGCTGCACCGGGTCTTAGTTGCAGAACATGGGATCTTTGTTGCAGCATGCAGGATCTTTAGTTGTGGCATGTGGACGTCTTAGTTGTGGCATGTGAATTCTTAGTTGTGGCGTGTGCACTCTTAGTTGTGGCATGCATTCATGATCTAATTCCCCAACCAGGGATCAAACCCAGGCCCCCTGTATTGGGAGAGTGGAGTCTTACCCAGTGGACCAACGGGGAAGTCACCCTATCTGATCAGTTTTAAGTATTTCTTCCATTGATGGTTCCGATGAGGCCTCCTTGAGTTCTTGGCCAGTATTTCTATAATGGTTCTCAATTCTTTTCTTGGTGGTGTATTCCCTCCTGGGCGTTAAGAGCCACTGATTCTTTGTAATTAAATTCTTCACAGCATGGGAGGCCTTGATAAAAGCTGGCTTGGAAAACCCCAGAAGGATCTGAAAAGCTCAGTCCCGTCACCTCAACTGCGCAGTTCCCCTTCTCGATGAATGTTTCATACTGTTACATTAAAGTTTAATGTCTTTCTCACACCTTTCACGGACCTTTAACACATGGATGATTTTGTAACCTCATGCATTGGTCATTTGGAAAATAGTTCGCTGAGCTCTGTGGATCTTCCAAATGTTGGCACACTTAATTACACAATATCAAAAAATGACATTTGCTGATATTGCCACCAATCTCATCAGAATTCTTTGTGTTTTGGGAAGCTGTGAAACTAACAGTGGTGGATACAGATTTTCCAAAATTCTGCTTTTTACGTGAAAGGTTGAATTTTTTTTTTTTTTTTTTTTTTTGCTGTACGCGGGCCTCTCACTGCTGTGGCCTCTCCCGTTGCGGAGCACAGGCTCCGGACACACAGGCTCTGTGGCCATGGCTCGCGGGCCCAGCCGCTCCGCGGCATGTGGGATCTTCCGGGATCGGGGCACGAACCCGTGTCCCCTGCATCGGCAGGCGGACTCTCAACCACTGCGCCACCAGGGAAGCCCTGAAAGGTTGAATTTTACTGCCAGTTATTTTCCTGGAAGTTGCAGAATTACTTAGCTTATTTTCAAAAAAAGAAAAAGAATGTCTGACAAATTTTCAAGTCAATTTTCAAGAAAACCATAGTTTATCTTCCAGTTATTCTTTCAAGGAACGATGAGGTTTCATTTTTTTAAAAAGTGGCTAGTTCAGCATGCAATTCAAAGCATCACATGTGCTTTTCCTCAAGACAACCATTGTTATTTCTGGATGCAGCAGAGGTACTTAATGTGTATTTCCCTTTTTGTCACACAGAATATTAAAAAAAAGTGTACTCAAAGGGTGAAATTTAACATAAAAGTTGATCAGTTTTATTGCTCCATTAAAGACTGCTTAAATGAAACTGGCTTTTTTTTTTTTCCTGAAGGTGTGTGGTGGTGGAGAATGCAGTAACTACTATACAGTTGGTACCACTCCCTTGATTCATGCTAAGGCACTTGCAGTTTAACCCACCATTGTTTTTGTACCATCAGTGCACATATGAGCACACTGAAAAAGTCAAATAATATCTTAGTATTATGAATACAATGTTTTTGACCTCTTGGACCCTCTGAGATATTTTTCAGGGACCACAGTTTGAGAACTGATGATCTAGAATGTGAGCTCTGTGAAAGCATTGAGTTTATTTTGTTCACTGTTATATTTTCTTTCCTTTTTAAAAAATTTATTTATTTATTTATTTTTGGCTGCGTTGGGTCTTTGTTGCTGTGCGCAGGCTTTCTCTAGTTGAGGTGAGCAGGGGCTACTCTCCTCGTGTGCGCGGGCTTCTCATTGCGGTGGTTTCTCTTGTTGCAGAGCACAGGTTCTAGGTGCATGGGCTTCAGCAGTTGTGGCTCATGGGCTCTAGAGTGCAGGCTCAGTAGTTGTGGCGCATGGGCTTAGCTGCTCTGTGACGTGGGATCTTCCTGGACCAGGGCTCGAACCCATGTCCTCTGAATTGGCAAGCGGATTGTTAACCACTGTGCCACCAGGGAAGTCCCACTATTATATTTTCAACACTGCTGTATCTAGAACAGTGCCTGACACACAGTAGATGATTAGTAAATATTTCCTAAATGTATTAATGAAGAAAGGACAGATGGGAGATTAATCCTCTGTGGAGAACAGAATAACTTAAAATGTATATATATTTTTTACTACATATAGCTCAATAATCAACCAACACTTGCCACAAAATGGTATGAAAATCTAGTTTCATTATTGCCATTTCCTCTGCTGAAGACTCTACTGACTTCTAAATTATGAGCAAAAAAGACTAAAGGACCTTTGTGAAGGAAGAAATGTAAAGTGTGCCCAAACCACAGAACAAATGCATTTTTTTTTCGTTGAAGCACAGAACTGAAATGTCGTTAGATCATCTAGCCCAATACCTTCATGTTTACAAATGAGAAAACCAAGCTGCCTGTGGGGTTAAATGATGGACCCTAAGTCATAGCTAGTGACAGGGCTAAAATATAGGCTCTTTCACATTTTCTCTTGCACATAGCAATGATGGGAATGGGAATGAGAAGCAAGAGATGAACTTTGGTGTATTTTTTATGTAGGAGGCTGGCCAAGCAAGCTCAGAGGCAAAAACTCAAACCACGCCATGGATGGAAGAGGAAAGTGAAGTTAAAAGATGGAACACCTAGGGCTTCCCTGGTGGCACAGTGGTTGAGAGTCTGCCTGCCAATGCAGGGGACACGGGTTCGAGCCCTGGTCTGGGAAGATCCCACGTGCCGCGGAGCAGCTGGCCCCGTGAGCCACGATTGCTGAGCCTGTGCGTCTGGAGCCTGTGCTCCGCAGCAGGAGAGGCCGCGATAGTGGGGGGCCCGCACACCGCGATGAGGAGTGGCCCCCGCTTGCCGCAACTAGAGAAAGCCCTCACACAGAAACGAAGACCCAACACAGCCATAAAATAAAAATAAAAAAAAAAGATGGAACACCTAAATGTACCTCTTGGTCCAGCACCTTGCTCCTCCCCCAAACAGCTCAGGCTGGAGAGATGCAAAGACTGCATGGGGAGACAAGCTAGTCCCATGGAACTGTGGAGAGGAAAAGAGTCAGCTTCTCAGAGGTAAGCAAGGAGGACCCTGGAGCTGTACCGTTTAGTAACACAGATGGGGCCAAAGATTGGAAAAGCCCCCAAAGAGAAGAACATCTATGGTATTTTTCAGCAGGGAGCTATTGGCATTTTGGATGGCATTGTCCTGCAATTGCATGATATTTACCATCCTTACCCTCGCCCACCAAACGCCAGTAAATCCCTAAGTCACTGTGACCACTAAAAATGTCCTGCACGTTTCTAAATGCCCACTTAGGGGGCTCGTATCACCCCTGAATACCATTTCCCCCTTCACCCACTGAATCAATAGCAGTCATCGCTCTAGGATGAGGGTGAACATAGCCAAGAACGCAGAGGACAACTAAGTTTCTGAATGGAATTTTAAAATCAAAGCTGAAACAGTGGACTTCCCTGGTGGCGCAGTGGTTAAGAATCCGCCTGCCAATGCAGGGGACACGCGTTCCAGCCCTGGTCTTGGAAGATCCCACATGCCGCGGAGCAACTAAGCCTGTGCACCACAACTTCTGAACCTACGCTCTAGAGCCGGTGAGCCACAACTACTGAGCCCACGTTCCACAACTACTGAAGCCCACGCACCTCGAGCCCGTGCTCCACAACAAGAGAAGCCACCACAGTGAAGCCCAAGCACTGCAATGAAGAGTAGCCCCGCGGGCTTCCCTGGTGGTGCAGTGGTTGAGAGTCCGCCTGCCGATGCAGGGGACACGGGTTCGTGCCCCGGTCTGGGAAGATCCCACATGCCGCAGAGCAGCTGGGCCCGTGAGCCATGGCCGCTGAGCCTGCGCGTCTGGAGCCTGTGCTCTGCAACGGGAGAGGCCACAACAGTGAGAGGCCCGCGTACCGCAAAAAAAAAAAGAGTAGCCCCGCTTCGCTGCAACTAGAGAAAGCCCGCACGCAGCAACAAGGACCCAACACAGCCAAATATAAATAAATATAAATTAATTAATTTATTTATTTTAAAAAAAGGCTGAAACAGTAGGCTTTTTATTATAGGGCTGGTTTCTTAAAAGTGGAAACCTTTTTTGAGTTCTAAATGAATAAGTGCTTGGAGGACTCAGGACATTTACATCATAAACCAAAGAGTAGGAGGTATGAAGTTGTCTATGGAAAGGAAACAAGAGGAAGAAAATCTAAGGGCACATGACAGGATTTAGATGCGTAAGAAAGGATCCTACCCTCTGTCCACGCTCCTCAGTCAGCTGAGAGGACAAGAAATTCCCTGTGGGAAGACAGGAAGGACTTGAGGGCAGAGAGGATCCTCACCTCGCTTCCAGCAGGCCTCACTAGGCGACTGAGACGTTGCTCCCCACCCTCCAGGATAGTGAGCATCCAGCACTTTCCTGAGCACCCCCAGCCCCCAAAGCACACAGGAGTGGATGAGAGAGGGATGGCAGAACAGGAGGGGACTTGTGTTCAGGACAAAGCTGGCAGAGGTGGGTGCCGACATGGGGCAGCAAGGGAAAGAAGCTGACAACCAGACCAGGGAATTGCCCAGCTCAGCGGACCCTGGGCCAGGGGCCTTTGAGGTCAGTACAACATGCAAATCCCCGGAAAAGAGAAGGAAAATGGAGAGGGGGAAAACCCCTGTACTGACTGAGTTTAAATCTGTAAATTGCAAGGTTTACATAAAAGGTTAAGTCTTAGGCTCTTAAGTGGAAAGGGGACTCAGCAACTAAGTATAGTAATAAGGACATAAAGAGCCCAAGAAATTCATGTTTAATACATTAATGAATATTTACCCTTCTTTAGTGAAGCCCTTTTAATTTGCAGGATGTATCTAGGTGCCAAAAAATAGCTATTCAGCTTGTTTGGAGTTAATTATTTGTGTGGCTCTGATGACTGTGTATTGGCAAACAAGTGCTCCTTTTACCTCTCTGTGATTGTAGATATCACTGAAGTAGCCCCTACCTATATAGAGGCTGCAGATTTGTTAATTTTGCCATTATCAAAGGATGAGATACTTGAACTGGAATATGTCCATTTTTTAATCAATGAAGTATTTACTCCCTATTTTGTGCAAAGTGTAATTTTAAAATTGTCACTAAGAAAACAAGCACCTAGACCTTAGGATGGTTTTCTTGAAACATCCTCCAAAGAATTACAATCCTTAAACTGAGAACCATAGTGTAAATAGAGAGAGAGAAATTCTACTTTAGGTTTGACTAAATATCTAGGAGCAAATGATTTTCTCTTTGTTCACACTCTTTTTTTTTTAAAATGCTATAGTGTCTGAGTTTCACCCCATCAGCACCACATTTTGTTTTTGTTTTTAATTAATTAATTTATTTGGCCATGTCGGGTCTTAGTGTGGCAGGCAGGATCTTCATGGTGGCGCACAGGCTTCTCTCCAGTTGTGACGTGCAGGCTCTAGAGCACGCAGGCTTAGTTGCCCCGTGGCATGTGGGATCTGATTTTCCAGACCAGGTGTCGAACCCACATCCCCTGCATTGGAGGGCAGATTCTTTTTTTTTTTTTTTTTTTTATTAGTTTCTGCTTTATAACAAAGTGAATCAGTCATACATATACATCTGTTCCCACATCCCCTCCCTCATGCATCTCCCTCCCTCCCACCCTCCCTATCCCTCCCCTCCAGGCAGTCACAAAGCACCGAGCTGATCTCCCTGTGCTCTGTGGCTGCTTCCCACTGTCTATCTAGCCTACGTTTGGTAGTGTATATATGTCCATGCCTCTCTTTCGCTTTGTCACAGCTTACCCTTCCCCCTCCCCATATCCTCAAGTCCATTCTCAAGTAGGTCTGTGTCTTTATTCCCGTTTTACCCCTAGGTTCTTCATGACATTTTTTTTTCTTATATTCCATATATATGTGTTAGCATACGGTATTTGTCTTTCTCTTTCTGACTTACTTCACTCTGTATGACAGACTCTAGGTCTATCCACCTCATTACAAATAGCTCAGTTTCGTTTCTTTTTATGGCTGAGTAATATTCCATTGTATATATGTGCCACATCTTCTTTATCCATTCATCTGATGATGGACACTTAGGTTGTTTCCAGCTCCGGGCTATTGTGAATAGAGCTGCAATGAACATTTTGGTACATGTCTCTTTTTGAATTATGGTTTTCTCAGGGTATATGCCTAGTAGTGGGATTGCTGGATCATATGGTAGTTCTATTTTTAGTTTTTTAAGGAACCTCCATACTGTTCTCCATAGTGGCTGTACCAATTCACCTTCCCACCAGCAGTGCAAGAGTGTTCCCTTTTCTCCACACCCTCTCCAGCATTTATTGTTTCTAGATTTCTTGATGATGGCCATTCTGACTGGTGTGAGATGATATCTCATTGTAGTTTTGATTTGCATTTCTCTAATGATTAATGATGTTGAGCATTCTTTCATGTGTTTGTTGGCAGTCTGTATATCTTCTTTGGAGAAATGCCTATTTAAGTCTTCTGCCCATTTTTGGATTGGGTTGTTTGTTTTTTTGCTATTGAGCTGCATGAGCTGTTTATAAATTTTGGAGATTAATCCTTTGTCAGTTGCTTCATTTGCAAATATTTTCTCCCATTCTGAGGGTTGTCTTTTTACTGAAAAGCTTTTGCACAGCAAAGGAAACCATAAACAAGACCAAAAGGAGGGCAGATTCTTAACCACTGGACTGCCAGGGAAGTCCCGAGGTTTTTTGTTGATGTCATTAACATTCAGATTTTTTAATTTGCTAGACGTATGCGGTGTACAGACTCAGCTCACCTATGGAGATGACCAAAATGGGCACTCCTAACCTACTTACACTCAATCCAAGTAATCCTAGAGCTGATTTCCTTGTTTTGATACTGGTAAGAAGCTCATGTTTTACATTAGTAATTTCTACCTGTCTCTCTCTCTCCCTAGAAAACAAAAGAATTTTAGTTTGTTCACAAAGAATGCCAAAATAGTCTGAAAAAAACGAAACCCTTAAGCTCATAAGCACATAATCAGATCTTCCTGCCTTTCATGGGGACTGTTGTTTGGTAAATTTTGCTTTATGTTCTAGAAGAACTAAGTGGTGGTGTTCTCACACAATTCTAGTTTTGCAACAAAGTCCGATAAAATGTCATGTTCTCAGCATTCAATATGTGGGTTTTTAAGGGCAGTCTCCTTGCCTTATGTCAAAACCAACTGATAAAACAAAGGAATGTGCTGAAGCCAGCCTGTTTTATTGCATACCTGACACCTTTTGTGGTTGACTTTATTGATGCATGAAAAAAATCTGCAAGCTTGGCTTTCAGGTCACTTCTGATAGTCTTGTGGTCTCTTCTGTTACTTACAAGCTTCGTATTTTGCTTTTCAGTAGTTTGTTTTACTTTTCAGTGAAAATGAGTTGGTAGCTTGAGTGGCACCTATGCTTCAGTTATGCAAAGAATAAAGAGAGATGACTTCTTAGACTTCTTAATCGTATTAATGTGTTCTCGGGGAAGATGGCTGAGGCTGAATGGAACAGAAAGGCAGTTGTGAATGTAGAATTTCTTTTTTTCTTTTGATCACTTCATTCCATAAGAAACAAGAAACCCATGAAACATAAAATTCTAAAAATTAACTTTTAAGCTCAATGTTTAAAAACCAGCTTGTAAATTAGAAACTGGATATTAGTCACCAAGCATGCCAAGCAACTTATTTCTTGCACTCGTAACTCCTTTTTTCAAACTGGTTAAAAACTGATAAGCTTGGGAAACTCTTATCAGTCATTGCAAAAAATAGCTTAACCCATCCTAATCTGGCAAGATTTAAAAGGCCTAAATTCCTTAACGTATTAGGGGATTTATTTATTTTTTCTATTCACTGTGTGCAGAATAAGAATCATTAGTGTTACGATAAATTCAGACTTAAATATCTTCCTATTCATGTGATATACTCTATGAGGGCATTTCCAGCCTATAAAATAGATCGTTGCTTAAACTGATGCTGTAAAACATTGCAGGAAGTACAGGTTAGAATTTGCACATTTGCTCTGAGTGTGTGAATTCCAAGCATGTTTGCTAATGGGAAGGAGGGGCTCTTCCATGGCTGTGTAGCTCTAGATCATGGCCACCTGGGTCTGTTTCCTAGGGACGACTGCCACTGATATTTTGGTGCATAACCTTCCTGCCTTTTCCTCTCTTCATATACATTTTTTAATTTGCAAAATTAATCCCATAGTGTACTTGCTAGTTTGTAATCTTTTTTCATTAACAGTGTCTTATTAATTTTTAAAAAAATGGTCAACCATGTCAGATAATCCACCATTTGCTATAATGTAATTTATTAAGCTACAGTTGACCCTTGAAAACACAGGTTTGAACAGTGCAGGTCCACTTATATGCAGAATGTTTTCAAACAGGAAATACTACAGTACTACCTGATCTGCTGTTTGTTGAATCCAAGGATGCAGAACCGAGGCTGTGGAGGAAATAACGGATGTGGAGGAACCACTCCTGAGGAGAGTTGACAATATATTATACTCCAATCTTCTACTGTGAGGAGGGTCAGCGACCCTAACCCCCTTAGTTATTCAAGGTCAACTCTTCTCTCCTATTGTTATACACTTAGATTATTTCCAATTTTTACCTATTGTAAATATTGTTGTGACTAGCATCCTTGAACTTAAATCTTTGGGCATATCCTAATTATTTACTATAGATAAATTCCTAAAAGTAATATTATTGGGTCAAAAGACAAATATTTTTAAATAATCACATATGGTATTACCACCCTAAGATAACCACTGCCAACAATTTGATGCATATCTTTAGTCTTTTTAAAAATGAATATGTATGTGCATGAATATACGTTTTTTTTGGGGGGGGAGTTGTTACTGTGTTATGTATAGGAGGGGATGTACTGAAGAATTTTAAGCAGAGGAATGATATGATCTGTTTTGTTTGTTTGTTTGTTTTGCCGCGCCACTCAGCTTGCAGGATCTTAGTTTCCCAACAATGGATCGAACCTGGGTCCCGGCAGTGAAAGTGCCAAGTCCTAATCACTGGACCACCAGGGAATTCCTGATTTTCATTTTAGAAGGATCACCCTGGCTGCCCCGTTAAAGATAGACTGTCAGTGAGCCAGAGCAGAGGCGGAGCCCAGGGCGGAGTCTGTTGCAGTGATCCAGGAGACAGGTCCGAGTGGCTTGCAGCAGAGGGCAGCACTGGAGGGAGTGAATGGAGGTCAGATTCTGGATATCTTTTTTGCAGGAAGGCAGACTGGATGTGCAGTACAAGAGAAAGAAAGCAGTGCAGATTAACTCCAAGTTCTGGAGGCCTGAGCAATTGGAAGGATGGCATTGACACCAAGTGACAGGGGAAAGGCTGTAGGTGGAGCAGGCTTGGCGAGAGGGAAGAACAGGAATTTCATCTGGAGAGAGTGAGTTTGAGGTGTCTAGTGGGTATCCAAGTGGAGAGGTCCAGTAGGCTGCTGAATACGACTTTGGAGTTCTGGGGTGAGTAGCTGTTGGAAATACACACTTGGGAATCATTGGCCTATAGATGATATTAAAAGCCAGGAGACTGGGTGAGATTACCAAGGGAGTGAGTACAGACCAAGAGAAGAGGAACTAGACTAGAGAGGGGGAGTAGGACAACGTGAAAGCACTTACTCTGCACTGGGCACTGTTCTGTGTGCTTTGCATAGATTACAGGGTGACTCGTTTACTCTCCAAAAAACTCAGCGAGAGGGTACCATTATTATCCCCATTTTACAGAGGAGGAATCTGAGGCATAGAAAGATTGTCAGTAAAACAATAACTGTTTCCTATTATGAACTGATGAAATAAGTTTTAACTCCCTTTTTCAATAACGCAAACTTATTTTGAAATAAATCGTGAACTTTTTCTGCACAGGCTTTACCCATCATATCTCAAAAATCTTCGCAATTATACATTTTAGTTATACTTTAAAGAATCAGCATGACTACTCTGTTCAAAGGTGCTTTTCTTTTCAGCTGACCACACATTCTAGGGTAGAGTATTGAGGAGAGACCAATAAAAAGAAAAGCTTATGTTCAAAAAGGAGAGAAGCAGAGCCATATTTAGTGGTCGATATTTCTTAAGGATATGTTTCTTGCTTGCATGTGTCTCTTCCTCAAGACTCATGCATTTTCTAATTATATTTGAAGATGGGAGAGGCAAGTTAATAAAGGGAAATGGGCATCATTCCTACCACCTCACCCTATAACATAATCAGAATATCTCAACGGGACAGTTTCCAAGGCCATCGTTACTCTTAACAGAAATGTACAAAAGACGGGGAAAGACAAAAAGCACTATGGTGGGTTAATCATTACAGAAGGCTACGAGAAAAAAAATCTTTGAAATTGTCCCCTTGGTACTCTGGAGATTCTTACATCTTGGGACAAGGATGCAGATGAATGAACTTGCAATATGCTTTTCCACCTTCTCCTCTTCTTTGGGAAAAGGGTTATTGTGAAAGGGGAGGTGGGTAGGAGAACTTGCAAAATAGATTTTCAGACAGATCAATTTTAGGAAGAAGAACAAATGGAAATTGAGGATCTGGAAATAAAATTTTCCCTGCCAACAGTGCTTCTTGGAAAATTTCTACATACTTTTGGGGGTTCCTGTAAGTCAAATTGAAGATGGTTGTCTTAATTCCAATGGGGAAGAAATAAAGAGCGAAATCTTAAAAAACCAGAAGCAGCTGCAGAGGCATTCCTCTACCGAGCCCAACATATGAGATAATGGATAAATGTGTATATTTACCTAACTACCAGAGAGCAGCACATTATTTACGCATGACCCTTAAGTAACAATATCAGGAAAAGCAGATCCAGAATGAGCTTAGAGATGTGAAAAATAGTAGAAAACCAAAAAGGGTCCTTTTAAGGTCATGTTCATAGCAAGAACAAAAACACAAAGACTCTGGGGAAAGATGATGTAATGTTAAAAAGATAACAGAGAAAGCAGAACTAACCAAAGTCCCTTTTTCTCCATTCTTATCTCAATAATTACCTTCAGATGGAAAGGGGAAACGAGTTATGGTAGGACAGAACCTAAATTCAAGAAAGGTAAGAAATAGGAGATATTTTTTAAAGTTAGTTATTTTACTGAGCTTATTTTTATGCCCAGATACATTGTATCCTGAGATATTTAGAGAACTTGTAATTGTAATCATGCAACCATGGTTAACAATCTTAGAAAATAATTTTATGAACAGAAAGTCAACTGCATTCATTAAGAATCAGAACTGTCAAACTAACCTTACATCTAGGAACTTACTACTCAACTTACAAACAAAGGTTTGTATTTTTTTTCATTTAATGTTATATTGGAGCAGTTCACCAGTATTCCTCGTTAAACATTCTACTGTACTATAATTCTAAATAGCTAAATAATGCTCAATTATATGAATATACCCTAAATTACATAACCAATCCCCCATGGTCCACTGTTTCACATTTTTAGCTTTTAAAAACCATGCTGGGGTTATGATAATTTTATGTAAAATTTTGTAAATTATTTTTTAAATTTTAGGTCAAATACCCAGAAAAGGAATAAATGAATCAAAGGGCTTCATATTTCAAAGGCCTTTTTTAGTACCAAAATTGCCTCCAGAAAGAAGTACCTATTTATATTCTCAATAACAATATATGAATGCCTATTTTTCCAACCCTTATCATTATTGGATTTTGATTGAAAAAAGTTTTCGGTGTTTTTTAAAGATTTTTTTGATGTGGACCGATTTAAAGTCTTTGTTGAATTTGTTACAGTATTGCTTCTGTATCATGTTTTGGTTTTTTTGGCCACGAGCCATGTGGGATCTTAGCTCCCTGACCCAGGACTGAACCCTCACCCCCTGCATTGGAAGGTGAAGTCTTAACCACTGGGCCACCAGGGAAGTCCCTGGGGATTTTTTAATTGTGGCAAAATATACGTAATATATAAAAATTACCACTTTCCCCATTTTTAAGTGTACCGTTCAAGTAGCACTGAGTACATTCACAATGTTGTATAACCATCATAACTATTTATTTCCAGAATTTTGTCATCATACCAAACAGAATCTTTGTACCCATTAAACAAAGAAAAACTTTAAAATAATTTTTAAAAATTTCGCCCTTCTTTTGCTATATGTTATCCAATCCCATTAGCGATACTCTTCCCCCTTCCTAAGATCTTGAAATTCTTCTGTATTAGTCAGAATAGGACAGGCTATACTGTGGTAACAATCAACTCCCAAATCTTGTGGCTTACCCAACAAGGCTTTATTTCTCACTCACGTTACATAATCTATGCCAGTCAGTGAGTATATCTGCTTCTCAGTCTCTCAGAAGTTCAGGCTAATAGAGGCCCAATCATTTCATTGCTTCGCCTTTTGGAGCAAGAGGACTTCACGGTTACTAAGGCAGGGCAAGAAAGTGCAGTAGAGCCTTGTACCAGCAATTAAATGCCTCAGGCTGGAAACAACACGTCTTGACTTGTTTCTCCAGTGTGTGCCATGGGCTACTAGGTTCCCCTCTCAGAATATAAAAGGGTATGTAACTGTTTTCTCTTCTAGCTCAGCCACATAACCAATTCCAAGTGCCCTACAATTTCCCTGAAGGTCCATTGCCTTCTAGTACCAATCTAGGTATCTACTGCTTCTTGGGTTGCAAAGAAAAAAAAAAAGATTCTGGCAACTTAAGCAAAAAGGCATTTCATTTGAAGAATGTGGGGTGCTAAAGGAAGCCTGAAGAACCAGCCTGGGAACTAGAAGCTGGGTAGCCTGCCAGGCAGCAGGTCTCTTTTGACACTCTTGGCTGGACAGATGAACTGTTTCTCCTGTCAGTGCTTTACTGGGCTCAGGAGTCAAAGTCCTGGGAAGGAGAGTCCAGTTGGCTGAGGGTAGGTCACGTGCTCAGCCTTTGGCAGCGGCAGGCCTGAGAGGCGGGGTTAACAGAAGGAGGCTCCAGGGATCTCTGGATTCCCTAGTGTGAGGCAGGCACACGCATTTTACCGAGACTCCATGCTTTGTGGGAAAATGATTACTCAGGTGGAAATCAGTGTGCTCTGGGGAAGTGGGAGTGAAGGGAAAATGCCAGTGTCCACCACTGAGAGCTAAAGCACGATCAGATTAATGGCATCAAAGCCCGTGAACCCGAGTCTGCTGAGTTGATATGTGCTGATTTGTTTTGCTATTTTCAATTATTAGATTGATTCTTTTTTTCCCCCTCTGTAACGAATAGCCCGAGGCATATACATCTAAAAAAATTATTTTCTTAGGACAAATTGCCAGATCTGGAACTGTTGCATCAAAAGATATGAGTATCTACACATGTTCATTTTTTATTTTACTGAAGTGACCATGGACTCTGAGAATATGTCCCTAGTCATGGCAGATGGGCTTTCTAGTGACAGGATAATTGCCTGCTTGAAGGTCATCCTATGGAAACCTCTCTCTGGGTCATGCCAGGGGCATCTGGGCTGCTGGGAAAAACATACTCTTTAGAGCTCTTCTCTTTCCTTCAACATTTGTTTTATATCCATTGCTATCTGGATAAAATAAACTGCAGCGTCACTGCTTAGGTCAGTTGATCCACGTTATAGGAAAGTGGGTAACATTTGCCTGAGGGACCCATAGGCACTGGAAGTGCCTGCTGATATACATCAGCAAATATAAGATGGGGCACCCAGCTCCCTTTTCTCCACGCCAGGTCTCTCCAAAAGCTGAGGGCAGGGGAAGCAGTGATTGCATGAGGACAGGGCACACCACCTGGGGAGGGTACCGCTTGTGTGCCTTGACCTACATCTTAAGCCAGGTTCTTCTAACTCCAAACTTGAAAAGATAAGAGTCCCAGATTTTTCAGAGGATTTTAACTTAAATGAGAGAGAATTGGAAAATCCCTCCCGCTTCCCTGCCCACACACTCATTCCCAATTCCCCCACCCCAGCTTCACTGGAAACACCCCTTTCTCAGCCAGACTACCAGGGTGGCTGGACCAAGCAGCAGTGAACTTTGTTTTGTAATTATCCATGTGTCAGCTTATTCCCCATGGCTCGAGCATATTAGATTGTAAACACCTTGAGATTAGGGACTGTCTGACCTTAGTATTCCCTGCAGGACTCTCCACAGTAGCTTGCCCAATCCAGGTATGCAATCAGTATTTGCTGACTGAATATCCTTAGGTAAGTGGAGTAGTTCTAGAACTTCCTTGGGGTTCCAAACTCTTCCAAGTTATGATGTCTAGGAGTGTTGGGAAAGGGAGCTCTCCCTAGAAGCAATCAGGGAACCCTGGAGGGGTTCTGAAACCCACGCTTAGTGTTTTTTTTTTCTTTCTTTGTTTTTTTTAGTTTTGGCCACACAGTATGGCTTGCAGGATCTTAGTTCCCCAACCAGGGATGGAACCCATGCCCCCTGCATTGGAAGCGTAGAGTCTTAACCACTGGACCATCAGGGAAGTCCCTCACACTTAGTGTTCTTCAGCAAAGAAGTGAGTCTGGTGCAGAAGCAGGTGGGATGGGCCCTCACTCCGTCTTCAAGGGCTGTATCTCAGCCCATGGTGCTCCAGCCACAGAGCCTTTTTCAGTTTCCTGTTCTAGTTCTTTGACAACACTTTCCCTGGGAACACTTCTTCCCTCTCCGCGTCACATCCATTTCACCTCTACCCATTAACTCCTCATCCCACAGATATCAGCTCCATTGTCAGTTCCTTAGTGACATCTCAGAATAGGCCAAATTCCCATTTAACACCTGCGCGGCTCTTCCCCAGCACTTATCAGGATTTTCAATTAATATTTACATTTGTGTTTGTAATTATCTGATACATGCTTTCTCTCTGACTGGAGACTCTTGCTCCGTGAGGGCATGGATTGTGCTGGTTTTGTTTGCTGTTTTCTTCCAGGTTCTAGCACACTGCCGGGCATATATATAATGGGAGAACAGTTACTGTTAGAGGCACAGGTAACCATTTCTCTACACCACATGGGTTTACGCTCTGCAATCCTGGGAGACACAGAGTGTATTAGGGTTCTCTAGAGAAACGTCATCAACTAACAGGAGATAATATATATTTATATCTATATATCAATAGATATCTAGATATCAACATATTGATATTGATATAGATATATATGGAGAGAAAGAGAGAGAGAGAGATTGAGATTTACTATAGGAATTGGCTCACGCAATAATTATGGAGGTTAAGAAGTCTCACAATCTGTCATTTGCAGGCTGAAGAACCAGGAAAGCTTTGGTGTAAATCCCAATCCAAGTCTGAAGCCAGAGAACAAGGAGCAGCAATGTCCAAGGGCAGAGGAAGATGGATGTCCCCGCTTAAGAAGAGAGAGGGAATTTACCCTTCCTCTGCATTTTCTATTCAGGCCCTCAGTGGATAGGATGATGCCCACCTGCACTGGTGAGGGTGATCTTTTTCACTCAGTCTACTGATTCAAATGCTCATCTCTTCTGGAAACATGCTCCTAGACACACCCAGAAATAAAGTTTACCAGCTCTCTGGGCATCCCTTAGCCCAATCAAATTGACACACAAGAGTAACCATCACACAGAGATTCTGGCTTGACCCTCAGTAGAGCTTATGCAATGTGGTGCTCTCAGAATAGAATTTCTCAAATTGCATTACCCAGATTACTAGTTCATGAACTCTTAATAGGGTTCTGTGAAGGAAAAATTTTCTTTTAAAAATATAGATGTAATGAAAATGTCAGACACACTTGGACAGCTATTTATTCTGTGATAATTTATCTTTAAGAAAACATACACTTCAAACTGCTAACATTGGTTATGTATGGGGAGGAGGTTTTTCTGCTCTCCCCTCGTTATATGTTTCTGTTATAATGTATCTGAACCTAATTCTAACTGACTCACAGCCTGAAACATATCCAAAGATAATGTTCAGTGGAATCCATATTTGACTTTATAGGTAGCAACTTTGTGACTCATCAGGGAAAGACAATATTGTATGTAGTGGAACCTACATAAAGGGAAGGTTTCATCTGAGTTAACCTCTTTTATCTAGACTGGAACCTGACCAACTTTTATTGATTCAAATCCTTAACTCATCCAGGCACTGATGAGTGCCCACCTGACAAAATGACGTGCATACTTGAATATCTCCCAGGCACCTTAAGCCTAATGAGTCTGAAACTGAAACTGATCTTGCCCATCCCAGTCACCAACACCACATGGACTCCTTATCCCATGTTTTCTTTGCAGTCAGTGTTCAGTAGAGTTCATAGCTGTCTACCTAACTTATCATGCCAGGAGCCTGGGGCCATCTTTGGCACCTTCTTCCTCATTTCTATATCCAGGTCTTTGTCAAGTCCCAGAATCTCCCTCTAAAATACATTTGGATCTATTACTCTCTGTCTCCACTGTCACTTGGAGGGTGAAGCTGTACCATTTTTTGCCCAGACAACTCCAAAAGCCTTCCCTCTGGATTCCCATTCCCTATGCAGCACCTGGAGAGAAAAGACAAACCAGATCACGATACCACCATGCTGAAACCTCTTCAAAGGCTCCCGATAGCATTAGGATACAATCCCAAATCCTATTGTTGACAAAAATAATCAATAAACAATCTATAATAGGGATAGAAAAGAGTTTCATTTGAGCCAAACTGAGGACTATAGCCCAGAAG
Organism: Mesoplodon densirostris; assembly: GCF_025265405.1. Classification (NCBI taxonomy): domain Eukaryota; kingdom Metazoa; phylum Chordata; class Mammalia; order Artiodactyla; family Ziphiidae; genus Mesoplodon; species Mesoplodon densirostris. The sequence continues at coordinate 230,526,526 of NC_082661.1, forward strand.
ACAGTCTCTCAGATAACTCTGAGGAACTGCTCCAGAGAAGCATGGTTTTCAGTGCAGTTTTATGCCTTGTCAGAACAAAGAACATCAAATAAATCATGGATACATTCCTTCAAGTTTTCAAGAAAAAAAAAAAAAAAAAAGACCCAAACAAACCAGATCAGCAGGAACACAGTGAGTTAGTGTGGCCTTGGCCCCTGGGAAAGGAGTCTTATCATCAAATGAGTTCCAACCTTGGTGTCCCAGAAAGGGAGGCATTGAATCTTTATTTTTAACATGGACATTCTTATCTTCTGGTCAATGCACCCTTTTCTTTAAAAATTAAAGCAGATGTACAATGTATGTCTGATAAGCCACAAACAGGCTATTTTAGCATAAAATTTGAGTTAACTCATGTATAACCCAGTAAGACTTCCCCATACCTCCCATACGTGGAAGTTTCTTTCATCACTATATATGGCCTGTGAGGCTCCACCAGATCTGACCCCTGCTGATCCACCACCACCCGCATTGTCTTGAGCTAGTTTCTCTCACTCACTGGGCTTGAGCCTCCTGACCTCCTCTTTTAGTCTCTGGAATGTACCAGACTCTTTCCCATCCCAGGAGCTCCCCTGCCTGGATTCCTCTGCTCCCACCCCCTATTTAAGGGTCACCCCCTACTGATTCTTCTGGTCACTGTTTAATGACACCTTCAATGAGGCCTTCTTAACCCCACTCCCAATTTATATGCGGACACTTCCTACTGAATATTATATGTGGTGTTTTGTGGCCGGCTTCTTTCACGTAGCATATGTTTTTAAGGTTCATCACGTTGTAGCATGCATCAGTACTCCATTCCTTTCTATTGTAGATGAATTATTCTGTTGTATGGATACACACATTTTGTTTACCCACTCATCAGCTGGTGGACATTTGGGTTGAGCCCACTTTTTGGCTATTATGAACAATGCTACCAAGAACAAGCATTTGTGTGGACATATGTTTTCATTTCTCTTGGGTATATGCCTAGGGAGTGGAGTTGCCAGCTCATATTGCTAAGTCCATGTTTAACACGTTGGGGAAGTGACAGCGGCCCCCTCTTTATGAGGAAAGGTCTAGGATTTTGCCCAGAGGGTTGCATGCCTGTCAGTGTTTGGTTGTTTTGCAAGGCCCTCACTGTTTACACCCCTCCTATTCCTGAGTGTCTTTCCCCCTTTTATTTGCCTCTTTTATTTTCTGCTCTGTAGACTCCAGCCCCCCAGCTGATTGTAGCCGGAACCAGGCTTTTCAACGGGTGAAAGTTATTTGTAAAACGTTTTGAACTCTCTGGAGGACGGCCATTAAAGTAATAATGTTTATCTGTGGGCTAGCCACTCACAGCGCTGTTTTGTAACGAAAATCTTATTGAGTAGGAGGCTTATTTAACTTGTTTCTGAGGGTTACAATCCTACAACATGCCATCCAGAGCCTCAATTACCCTACTCCGAGTTTGAACGTTTTAAAGAATCACTTTGAAGTCGCTTGGTGACATTATTAGTGAACCTATATATGTAAACATATGTTGTGAGCCTGTAAAAATGTATGTAGAGTTCCTGGTGGTGCCTGGCACATAATAATTGCTTAATAAACTGTTAGCTGCTAATTACTAAAAGTTACTCTAATGAACAATCGGTTTCTTTGAGGTAAGGATTTCAAACATTTAAAATGTCTTAACATTTTGGGGACACATTTGAGTTGTTTCAGGACACATGGAATAGTACCCTTGTTCCATCTGCCCTGACAAATTCTCCTTTGATCATCACCCCCGCCTCGCGAAAACCACAGAGAACCTGGCATTCGTTGTCAGGTGGTTATATTTAGCATAATAAAGATCGACTCTACCTACCCAGGCAAATTTAATCTGCTGAATAAAACAGAACCCTTCTGTGGTTTAGACACCTTCTCCCCTCCCCCCAAGTCGTTCAGTGTGGATACACAGAAGAGTGTAAGAGTAGCTGTCTGGCCCATAAGAAAATGCTCCCTGCCCTTAAAAAGCTTTCAGTCTAAAGCGGAGATTTACACGCATTTTACTTTAGATGGGGATCGAGAGTGGGGAAGAAACAGCCATGAGTGTGAGTCCATTCACAGCTCAGGGTCCGTCCCGGTTCCATGAGATAGTTGTCCATCGTTTTCCCCTAGCAAGCCAGACCTGAGTTAAATCGCCCGGCTGCGGGGATTTACAGATGCTCTGAAGACGCCCCTTCCTGGCCCGGGTCAAGTTCCCCGCTTCGGGGAGCCGACAGTGAGTCACCCCGAAGAAGGGCGTTAAGAAAAGGGAGGCGCCCGCGCCCGGAGGAGAGCCGCGGGGCGAAATTCTAGACCAAGGAAGCCTCGGAAGGAAGAGGAGGGGCCACTGCGCGTGGGAAGAGAAGGAAGAGGCATCTGGGGAGGAGGAAGGGAGGGAAGGGAGGGAAAGGAGAGAAGGAAGGAGAAAGGGGCGAGCGGCTAGCGCGGGAGGGGAGTGGGCGGGAGTCGCCGGGGCGGGGCGGGCTTGAGCCTCGGGGAGGGCGTGCGGCGCCGGGGCCGGGCGGGGCCGCGGCGCCCGAGTTTCGGCAGGGGCTGGCGGGATCGGAGCTCCGCCGGGATCGGAGCTCCGCCGGGATCGGAGCGCCGCATTCTCGCTCGCCCGGCGGCGCTGCTCCGCACGGCCGGGCTCACCCTCGCGGGGCATGTCCGCGCTGCTCTCGCCGCGCGCCTGGGACTGCTAGCTTCTCGGGCGCTTTCTGCGCGCGGGGCCCCGCTCCTGGCCCTGAATCCCGGCTCGCGCTGTGCTCACGGACCGCCGCCGTCATGGGGCTGCAGCCCCTGGAGTTCAGCGACTGCTACCTCGATAGCCCGTGGTTCCGGGAGAGGATCCGCGCCCACGAAGCGGAGCTGGAGAGGACCAACAAGTTCATCAAAGAGCTCATCAAGGACGGCAAGAACCTCATCGCGGCGACCAAAAGTAAGTGGGGACCCGGGCGCGGGCGGGCTGAGGCGCGGCGAGGCCGGGAAGAGCCTCTCCCGGAGGGAGACCGACCGTCCGGTGCCCGGGGCCGGCAGCCGGAGGATCAGGAGATTGATCCGGGACCCGGAGGCCCCGGGGTCGTTCCTCCGCGGCTCCCCGAGCAGCCAGGGGCGAGTCCCCTTTCCCGTCCCTGCCCTGCGCGGCGGCCGGAGCCGGGAGCCGTGCGTGCGAGCGCGCCGCCCGCCAGCCCCGCTGCCCCGTCCCGGCTCCTTGCGTTCCCCGCTGGACCCGCCCGGGGGCAGGTTCTGTTACCCCCTAGAGCTTATCACTGTCTCTCCCGAAACAGACACATAAGTTTCACGGGTCTTGTCAAGTTCTTTTGAGAGATCACGAGACTGGGGATTCTTTGAAAACCTGCTGGGTGTTGAATTGTTCAGAAGGCCCTTAAGCCGTACGCTTTCCGTGTCATTTTCGGATCGCCTGCGACAGTCTCGTCCCGGGTCCCTTACTGTGCTCAACCCGAAAGTCCACCTGGCGCTGTGCTGCCTTCCGCACATTCCTTCCCTCCTCCTGCGCCGAGGACGGTTCAAAGATTGGGGCTTGTGAGGCTGTGCAGACAGCCTGCCCTCTGGCCCCAGCGAGCACTGCCTGCAAAGAGGGAATTTCACCCCGGTTAAGCTTAATGTTTTCCTCCCCTCTCCTCCTCCATCTTTTAACTCGGAAGTGGCCACACAGGAGAACACAATTAATTAGTTGATTATCTGAAAAGAGTCTTCTTAGGAGGGAGGGGGCCTGAAATTCGTGCTGAAACACTGAGTTGGCTGGAAATGGGGAGACATTAGCTTGAGTGAGGAGGTGTGCAGCCTGACCACACGTGTAACCCATAGCCGGTTCTGAGGAAGCCTGTGAGTGCGCCCTTTTCCCTCTTAAAAAGACCTACCCATATAGCAGACTGGGAAAAAGGCCCCGTGTCATCCCCCCCCACCTTTTGCATTAAGGAAGATGAAAACATACTGAACAGACTGTCTCAGGTGCCCAGCCCAGTGCCTATTCGTTGAATGAATGAGTTGAAAGAAGTACGTCTTCATGGGTAGAATTCAGTGAGCCACGTCCCTCGACTTCTCTGGATGTTGTCCGTGGTTTCTTTTGCCTCTGTGACCTCTTTGGTGTTGCAAAACGAGGACTGGGCATCACTTTGTTTGGGACATGTGATTGGTGGGCATATTTGGTTGGTGGCTCTCCAGTGCCTTGGCATTGGGTATGTGTGTTGGGATGGAGGTGGGGGGGGGCTGTAAATAGGTAGGAGTGAGTGGAGAAAGGGGGAGGAGAGAAGAGTATGCGGTGCCTGTGTGTGTGTGTGTGTGTGTGTGTGTGTGTGCGCGCGCGCGCGCGTGTGGGTATGTGTGTGTAGTGAACAGGAGAGGGAGGACTCTCCCTCTGTAGTTTGGTCTTAACTAGCGTCACTGGGTAGGGGAGTGCCCCTTCTCTCTTACCGGCTGTAGCAGCTCCCTCTGGGACCAGGGGCATGAGGAGGGAGGCTTTGGTATGGAGAGAGGTAGATGGCAAAGCCAGTTTGGCCACTGGTAGAAAGCTATTTATGTGACTGCATATTCGCTCTTCTGCCAACAGGACACATGCCCGGTGTTCCAGCAGCAGCTAGTGCATCTGGGGGGCCAGCTGTCAGCCTTCCCCTCCAGAATGTAGACTTTCTTGAGTTTGCGAATTGGCTCCTTACTCCTTTTGATTCTTGTCCTTTACCATAGGAAACATGATTTACGCTCATCCTCTAGAGATCAACCAGAAAGTATCTCTTTTCTCGTTGTGTGTAATTAACTTAAATTCTTTTCCAGAGGAGGACAGAGATACAGCTTTAGCTCACACGCTTGTGGCAAGTTAGGGGCACCTGGCCTTTGCCCCACTTGCACCGTAAAGTTGACGTCGAGCTCCTATCAAGACTAAGAGCCCTGGACATAAGTCAGGACACCTGGGTGTAATTCGCCTTCACTGTTAGAGCCTGGCTACAGGACAGTTGGGCAGGTCATTTTTGTGTTCAGTTTTTCTTGTCCTACTTCTTGGAGGCATCAGTAAGATTCTGCAGTGTTTGGAAATGGCTTGATTAGGTCATTTGAAATTGCAGTCTAGGTCAATCGTTGGCCTAACCAGTTGAGCTTTTCTATAACATCTGAGAAAAGCTCAAGAGGTCGAGGCAGGACCTGAGACAAAGGGGGAGCTACAGAAAGGAACAATCAGCTAGGTCAGACTGATTATATTTTCAGATGTTTTGCGCGTTGTTTTGCAAGAACGGCGTTTTGTGCATTTTCAGAATTGCATGTTTAAGTGATTTCTGCTTTTAATTACCCTGTAAGATGCCTCCTCCACGCGCTAAATACATGTTGGATTTATGTAACTTTGATGTCTTGATGCTTTGGGGTTTTTTAAAAATTTCTTAGTCGTTTGGGAATGCGTAATCTCTGAAAATTATGAAAACATCCCTGCTACCAATACATTTCTAAATACAAAACTGATGACCATATTGTTACCTCCGTGTAGAATGTCTTGATGCTTTGCATAATCCACAGATATTTAAAGAAGTTGGAGGTGACTTCTGTGGGACCTGAAAGTTTATTGCTGAGTTCAATTATGTAGCGATCAGCAAATATTTAACATCTACAGTTTGTTAAATATTGGGCTTGAGACACAGAGGAAAGAAGGTAGAGGCCCTTGTCCTTGAGGTTATTGTCCTGTAGTTGAATTCAGTTCAATCTAGGGAACATGTTTGAACTGCTGCATGCCTTGTGCTAAGTTCTTGAAGAAGTGAAGGATACACAGACACACATATTAAAGGATTCAGAAGATTCAGTGGCAAGTTTTCTAACTTTGACAGAAACAAGAGTATGTTGTAGGTTAGAGTGGAAGTTTGGGAACTCATTGGTGTTTTAAGGAAGGGATAGAACCTTGTAGAACCTTGTCAGATTGGAAACAGCTGAGAAGAAACCAGGCGCCCCCCCACCCCACCGCCGTTGCCGCCACCGTGTCTGAGGAGGATGAGAAGACCAGTTTGGCTGGAATGGCGATGATTTCATTTGGGGGAGTAGAATGAGCTTCATGGAAAGGTCAGTTTCAGATTGTGGAAGCCGTAAAAGTGGGCTTGGAATGTGGGCTTTATCCTGTGGAGAATCACTGACATAATGGGAAAGAGATGGTTTAGAGGCTGTGTATGGTATCTGTCTGTGTGTAAGGTGGTTTTTGGAGATAGCAGTGGGGCTGGGGAGGGGCTGCGGGGCAGAGAGTCTGGGACCACTGATTTATGTGGTGGATTTGGAGATCATTCACTCAGCTCAGTGGAGTCTTTGTTTAAATGGTTTTATTAGCCCTTTTTCTTTTTTCACTCCTTTCCTAGAATAATCAGCGTCTTCTTTCAATACAATTTAAACTTTTGTGAGCCTTTCGTAGGATGTCTATGTAGTTGCAGATGCTTATGATTCGTAGAAATGCATAGTGTGTTTACCAGAAACAACAATAAGCTACATGTACTTTTCTCATAAATTTTACAATTAGGTGTTCTTTTTCTTTTTTAATTTATTTAATTTATTTTAATTTTTGGCTGCGTTCGGTCTTTGTTGCTGCGTGCGGGCTTTCTCTGGCTGCAGCGAGCGGGGGCTACTCTTCATTGCAGTGCTTGGGCTTCATTGCGGTGGATTCTCTTGTTGTGGAGCACGGGCTCTAGGCACATGAGCTTCAGTAGTTGTGGCTCTTGGGCTCTAGAGCTGGAGGCTCAGTAGTTGTGGTGCACAGGCTTAGTTGCTCTGCGGCATGTGGGATCTTCCCGGACCAGGGCTTGAACCCGTGTCCCCTGCATTGGCAGGCAGATTCTTAACCACTGTGCCACCAGGGAAGCCCCAATAAGGCATTCTTGAAAGAATATGTTTTGTTCTAGAGAAGGAAATATACTTTTTAAACAAATAGTCCTCACAGTTCTTAAGCACTTACATAGCTAAGTAGAAGGCTATTTAGTAAACTTATATTGCGTGTGTGTGTGTGTGTGTGTGTGTTTGTGTGTGTGTAAGCTGGAGGGGTCCTCATAAGTGAGGCTGCTCTCATCACAGACATGGAGAAGGATGTTAGTGGTGGCCAGGACTAGAACTTGAGTCTTTCAAGTCTTGGTTTTGGTACTTCTTTAGGCCTTGATGTTTTAATGATTTTTGCCTTGTTTTTCTCAGGACAACATGAAAGTTCCCTTTTGCTGTCTTTGTATTTATTGTTCCAGAAACATGGTTCACGTGGTAATTCCTTTTGGGGAAATTTCCCAGGTTGCTCTTGCATGGAAACATAGGGAGATTCAGAAGACTTAAAAGAATTTCACTTTGTAAACTTCAGCCTTGGTCTCCTTATTTGTAAAATGGGACTGTTGCATATAGCCTTGAGGATTGAACCGCATGTGCCAAAGTGTTTTTAAAACACAAGTGTGAAGCGGTTGTGTAGGCTCTATTGTTTGCCCAGCTATTATTTTTTTTCTGACAATCCAAATTTTGTTCAGGTGTCTACACTCTTTCCCAAGTGACTCACAGAAAGGTGATTAGGGATAATTCTGATTAGTCTGACCCAGAGGTTCTCAATCCTGAGCATGGCTGACCATTAGAATCATCTGGGGAGCTGTAAAAAACGTGCAGTTGGGATTGAGAAACACTGAACTCTAACAACTCAGCACAGTAAACCTATTTTCTGGGCTGGTAATTGGATAAATGAGGATGTGTCTCAGTTCTGACCAGTGAGACATGATAGGAAGTCTGCTGGAGACTTTGGGAAAGGTTTTCTTTTGTGTGAGAGGAGACTCGTAAAAAGGGTTCTTGACTCTTCTGTGATGTCTGGTTGTGTTGCCTGGAGCTGCTCCTGCCATCTTGGGACGGTGAGTGGAGCCAAGGTAAGGACCGTTGGAGCAGAGAGGTAACTGAATCTGGGTTTTTGATGCGGTCATGGAAGCCACAGATGGTTCTGTGCCTGAAGCCTACCTCTGGGTAGCTTGTTAAATGACATAAGCCAGTTTGAGTTGGGTTTTCTGCTACTTTACACCCCCTAATTTTTTTTTTTGGCTGCACCACGCAGCTTGTGGGGTCTTAGTTCCCCCACCAGGGATTGAACCCGGGTCCTCGGCAGTGAAAGTGCAGAGTCTTAACCACTGGACTTACAGGGAATTTCCAACACCCTAATTTTTTTTTTTTTTTTGCGGTCCGCGGGCCTCTCACTGTTGTGGCGTCTCCCGTTGCGGAGCACAGGCTCCGGACGCGCAGGCTCAGCGGCCATGGCTCACGGGCCCAGCTGCTCCGCAGCATGTGGGATCTTCCCGGACCGGGGCACGAACCCGTGTCCCCTGCATCGGCAGGCGGACTCTCAACCACTGCGCCACCAGGGAAGCCCCCAACACCCTAATTTTGATGGAGAGATATAATTGTAAATTTTGGGCTGATGCTTCAGTTAAGTGGAATTTAGAGAGGCATGGAAGTGAAATACTATTTAAATTACAAATATATTTTTACCCCAAACGGACAAGAAGACTTATCTATATTCTTTGCCCCAAAGAAATGACTGTGGACCCCCTACAACTCAGGGCATCACTTGGGGGTAAGTCTTCAACTCTCACTTGGGGTCTTACGAATGGGCTGGTCTCTAAAGCTAATGTAGATTTGCTGTGAAAAGATTTCCTATCTGGCTGGAACTGGGATGTGGACACAGAAGGGCTCTAAAAGCTTTCATTGCTTTACTCTCTGCAGGTGGTCCTTGTCTGCATTTAGAGTAGTTCCAATTTACGGCCCTCCACCAGCTGACCCTGTTTGTATGGAATGTTTGCTGGGTCTGTGAGTCTTCTGCTTTTCTGAGTTTTCCCGCCACGTTGCCTTTTCCCTGCCTTCCCACCTACTGGGGTTCCTTTGACCACCTCCTCTTCAGTCTGTTTTTGAGGTGGGGGGGACCAGGAGCATTGTTGACTTCTGGAAGAGGGAGAGGGCACAGGAGGAGGGCATTTTTGTGTTTTAATGTTGAACATGGCTGATGAGACAGTGTAGTAGAGAAGATAAGAGCATGCTAAGGCGCTGCCTTTCAGGCTGGAAATCTCAGTCACGTTGCTTAGCTTTTCTGTATCTATGTTGTCCAACAGAAAATGGAGATAATTCTACTGTCTACCATGTAGCAGTTGGGTTGAATGAGTGCGTACATGTAAAGCGTTTCAAATAAGCACTCAAACGTGAACAATCATGATGTTCTAAATTGCAGGTATATGTTTTAATATGCAGGCCCTTTTCTTGCCTGAAAGACGGATGCTCTGGCCCAGAGACTAGCATCTAACTTTTTAGCACTCATTACCCCTAAGAATGTATTTGTCCAAATCATCATGACCAGTGACCAAGAAGAAAGACAAAGTGGTCAAAGTCTGGTAAGGCTTTGAAAGTTTAAACGTAGCTCAGTATGCTGGAAAATCTGGCAGGTAAGTGGATGAATCAAAGCTAAATGGTATCTTGGGAAAATATGTCCCAGAATTTGTTTCTGAGTCACAAAGATCTGAGGGTGATGTGGAAGGTGTCACTAAGCATGTTGGAAATCTAGCCCAGCCGTCTGCAGCTGAGACCTGAACAGGCCTCTCCTTCAGGGGATTGCTAAGAAAGCCAGAGAGGGCGGGGAGAGCTCTGATCAAGGAATTGGGATGAGGCTGGAACCTGCAGATGCTTAAAAATTACAATGATGCCCTTAGAAGATATTCACTTTAGTGTTTAACTTGCAGGAGACCCTAACAACCTACTGGACAGTGCTTGTATTTGCTGTGGGAAATCTACAGGAGGAACACAAGGCAGCCAGAGACAGCCCAAAAGAGTTGTTACGTAATCCTATTTTCTGCAAAACGATACTCAGAGTCTCCTGGACAGATTCCCAAAGGAGCTGTTTTGAATTCTGACTCCAATAGCTATCTATCACCTTATGATTTTGTGTTTTTTGGGGAGGCAAGAATTATGAAGGAGGTAAAAATATTGGGTAGTTAGCTGGGTTGCCGTAAGTCATGCTTAAGGTGATTGCTGACTGTATGTGGCAGTGAATAGGTCAAGTGTTTACATCTGACCATAGTTAGTAACATCTGGTGTCTTTTCTCACTTTTTAAAAGTTTGATGTTAGAAACGTAGTATGAACACATTGCTTTATGGGATTCAGTATGGTCTTGCATTGCCTTTGATTCTACATCTTGTTTAGAGAACTCATTTAGTCAGGTTGGCTTTCCTTCAGGATTTGTAGGAGAGTGTTTAGAAATTTGTAGATAATAATTCTGATTAAGGGTGTCTTGGATGCTTTACTAGGTTATTTTTTTAAAAAGATTTTTTTTCCTTCGTGGCACAAATCAGTATTTTATTTTATTTTAAAATTTTATTTGTTTTGGCTGCATTGGGTCTTTGTTGCTGCGCAGGAGCTTTCTTTACTTGCAGCGAGCGGGGGCTACTCTTTGTTGTGGTGCACGGGCTTCTCATTGCAGTGGCTTCTCTTGTGGGCTCTAGGTGTGCAGGCTTCAATAGTTGTGGTGCGCAGGCTAAGTAGTTGTGGCATGTGGGCTCAGTAGTTGTGGCACGTGGACTCAGTAGTTGTGGCTCGCAGGCTCTAGAGTGCAGGCTCAGTAGTTGTGGCACAGGAGCTTATTTGCTCTGCAGCATGTGGGATCTTCCTGGACCGGGAATCAAACCCATGTCCCCTGTATTGGCAGGCGGATTCTTAACCACTGTGCCACCAAGGAAGTCCCTACTAGTTTACTTTTAATGGAATTACATTTCAGAGACAAATAGGCAATCACAAACTACAATTGAAAAATGTTATTTAAAATGTATATGTTAATGATTTTAATAATAGTAGCTAACTTTTATTTATTTTAAAATAAATTTATTTATTTATTTACTTTTGGCTGTGTTGGTTCTTCGTTGCTGTGCTCAGGCTTCCTCTATTTGTGGAGAGTGGGGGCTAGTCTTCGTTGCTGTGGGCAGCCTTCTCATTGTGGTGGCTTCTCTTATTGCGGAGCACGGGCTCTAGGCGCGCGGGCTCAGTAGTTGTGGCTCACGGGCTCTAGGCGCGCGGGCTCAGTAGTTGTGGCGCACGGACTTAGTTGCTCTGTGGCATGTGGGATCTTCCCGGACCAGGGCTCGAACCTGTGTCCCCTGCATTGGCATGTGGATTCTTAACCACTGCGCCACCAAGGAAGTTCCTGCTAACTTTTATTAAGCATTTACCGTTTGCTTTACTTTGTGGTAAATTCTATTATTTAATGTGAAGACTTCCTTATTGAGGTATGTTGTTATTTACCCCATGTTACAGATTTGGAAACTGAATTTAGAGAGGTTAGCAGCTTGTTCCAGTCACACAGTTTGTCAGTGGTGGAGCTGGAATGTAAACCCACATTTGTCTGACTCCAAAACCCTTAACCACAACAGTAAGCTGTCCCTGTAAAGAGATGTAAGTGCGTTCTTCTGTTAGGGGAAGTTATTACAATAAATCCTGGTTATCTGGCAAGTGTGTACATTTCACAGTCTGGTTAGGAGACTATTCTTGTTAGCTCAGCCCAAGGACCATGATTTAAAATTTAAGGCCACCTGGGGTGGTTACTGTAAATAAAACTGATTGTTAATTTGTGCAATAAGTGTAGATTCAGAGATTGGGTTGATTTAGGATGAATTACTAGATGCAGACGTCCACTCAAAAAAAGTATGATTTCCTTCCTTCAGTCTCTCTCCCTGTCTCTCTCTCTTTTTTTCTTTTTTAGTTCCCCAACCACAGATCAAACCCACGCCCCCTGCAGTGGAAGCATGGAGTCTTAACTGCTGAACTGCCAGGGAAGTCCCCTCTCTTCCTGTCTCTTAATCTTCATCTCTCCCCCTCTCTTAGTGTCTCTTTTACTCTCCATCCCTCATCCCACCCTTCAGAAGAGTAAATTTTAATTTTGTTTTCATATTTTAGTATTAGGCTTTTTCCTCTACAGAAAATTTGAGTTGTCTTAGAACTATAAACCAATACAAAGAATCTCATAATCATCTCTGTATTTGCCTCTCAGCTTAGAAATAACAGCTTCCTGTCTGCCTCTTCCCAATGGCACCCTTTCTAATAGAGGACCTGTCCAAGAGGTGCAACTGTGTCAGATCTGGTGTGTATTATTCCCAGACATTTTAATCCATCTGTACACATTCCGGAATCATAGATAGTATGTTTTGCATGGGTTTAGACGCTAATGGATTCATACACTATTTGTTTTTCTGCAGTTTCTTTTCTTCCCTCAAGATACTTGTGAGATTGATCCATGTGGACACAGGTAGCTCTATTTCATTGAGTTCAACCTCTTTTTCCTACAAATGGCATTTGAAAAGACTTGGTTAATTGATGGTATGTAGATGTTATATAAAGAACTTAAGATGTTTTATGATGTACCTGATTTCCATGCATTTTTGGATTGTGAAACAATATATTTAGAGGATTTATTCAATATAAAAGCCTTATAATTAATTTTATAAACTTTAAAACACTAGCTTTGACAACAGTCTATAGATAAGGAATCCATAAATTTTAAAGACATTTAATAAAAGTTCTGTTTGATATTTAATGTTATCAGCTTGGCATGGGTAATCAGAGCAAACCAGCTTAACTTTCAGGATTGGAAGAAATAAGTGGTCTGAGTCACAAAAAATTTTCAAGGGCCTTTTTGCCTCATTGTAATTAGATTTCCAGTATTAGCATATAGAGAAGAAAATGATATCTTCGTAAACACAGTGCTTGTTAAGCACTCTAGAAGCCGTCAGTCTAGTTAGGTCAGATGAACATGATTTTTAAGCAGGGATTGGTTGGTATTTTGTGATAGACTTCTATGCAAACAGCCTGTTGATTTAATTACCCTAATGTAGGAAATGTAGGAACATAATTTAAAGACTTGCCAAGGGGATGCTTTTGTAATGAGAAAGAAAGCCTTGACACCCTTCTCTTTAAACAAATAAGCAGGCACACTGAAAAAACCCCTGACACTTTACATTCTAAGGGCAGGCATCTCTCTAAGGCCCAAGATCTGCTGGGATCACTGCTGGATGCTGCTGATAGGCCTGCCTCCCTGGTCAGACCAGAATTTCCTCCCTGTGTTTCCTGAGGAAGCTGTTAATCCTGTGCCACTAGATACTTCAACGGGGAGTATGAGTTCTCCTTCTTCGATGCCCGGTTCACCGCAGGCACTGTCTGCCCTTGGGTCCCGAGGTCCCATCATCGTCTGCTAAGTGAGTCATGATGGGGTGTGTGGCTGGAGGAAAAATCAGTTTGGCTGGGAGATGTCACCTCTGGTCTGAATACTGGATATATTTAAGACTCTCTTTAAAAATTTTTTTTTTTAATCTCTGACTATAAAGTTAGTTGCTCCACTTATTAGATGACCTTGGGCAAGTTACTGAAACCCTCAGTGGCTAATTTTCTGTTTCTTTGTTAGTAGAATGGAGATACTAAGAACTCTCTCTCAAGGGGCAGTGGTATTTAATCCTCATGTTACTTACTAAAAGATCTTAGAACTCTCCCTGGCCCATGGTAGGTGCTGTAATTATCATCATTATCACCACCATCATCATCATTGTTGGAAGAGCACTATTCTGACTTCCTTTGGTTGAATTTGAGTACAGTTGTGGCTTTACCCGTAGTGACGGTAGAGATAATCTGTGAACGTGTTCTTGCCTCTCTTTGAAGCTAACAGTATTTTGAAGGTCAGGGATGGTGCAGGCCTCTCATTTATTAAACAGGAGAAACCATCTGTAGAAATCCAGCATATTACTGAAGATCTTTGCTTGAAAGTTTTGGAAACAAAGCCAAAAAAAGTACAAGGGAGCAGTGTCGTTGACGTGTTGTTACCTGTATTTGAGAATCTGGCAGATAGTACTTCTGTCCCTGTGACAGATAGTTTTGTTTTTCTTTTGTGAAATGCAGGTCAAAGGCAGCACAGCCAAAATAGTAAAGATCATGGTCTTTGAAGTTACATCTACTTACTGTGTGACCTTGGGCAACTTGATTAACTTCTTTGTGCCTGAATTTCCCTGTCTATAAAATGTGGGTGGTAATTTTATCTCCCTGAATGTTGCTAAGATTAATTTAGTTATTTGTAAAGCACTTAAAAAACCAGCCTGATCCATAGTGAGCCCTATATGTGTTTGTTAAGTCTTGGAAAAAAATTTATAAAAATCTGTTTACTATATAGTCTTCACTGTGATAATCTCATGTACAACAGTGGGGGAGACGTGTCATCCCAAGTCATTGAACTCAACCTATTGTTGAGTTGCTAGAGGATTAGCAGTGAAAAGAGACCTTTTATATATCCGTGCAGAAGTTAGAGTTCTAATGGGGAGAGACATTAATTAAGCACTGTCATTCACACCACTGAGTGAGCATGGAGAATTGGATGCTATGGCCGTAGTTAACAGGACTAACTAGTTGAGGGGGTCAAGGAAGACTTCAAGAAATTGGTAACTTCTATGGGACTTCCCTGGAGGTCCAGTGGTTAAGACTCCGGGTTTCCAGTACAGGGGGCGCGAGTTCGATCCCTGATCAGGGAACTAAGATCCTGCGTACCGCGCGGTGTGGCCAAAAAAAAAAAAAAAAAAAAAATCTGAGACCAGAAGGAAGGCTAGGAGCTTTCCACGCTGAGGGTAAGGATGCTCCAAGCACGGTGAAATGCACATGGGAGGCCGTGAAGGCCATAGCCAAAACGTGTGGATGCAGGAGCCGCACAGATGGGTCTGGGCGGGAAGAGGGGGCTACGGAGGGAGCAGGCGCAGTGTTGGGAAGGCCTGGTGAGGCCCGCCTCAGGGTCAGGGACTTCAGAATTTATTCAAAGCACAGTGGGAAGCCATGGCGACATTTTGAGCAGGGGATTGGCATCATGTGAGTCACATTTTAGAAAGGCTTCCCAGACTAAGGTTGGGAGAATGGATTTGAGGACAGCGGGCCTGGAGGGTGGGTCCTCACTCACCCAGGCCACAGACTTTGGTGGAAGAGGCAGGTTCTCCAGGAGTCAGGAGTCAGAGGCTGCGGGCTTTGGTGGGTGCTTGGGTGTAGGGGCCGAGGAAGGAGGTGCCCAAGACGGTTTCTGGGTTCCTAGCCTGGGCAGAGAGTGCTGGGCGCTGATGTAGTCCCGCCAGAGGAACGGGTTTTGTGGGAGTGCAGATGTGTTTTTGGTTTGGCCTGTGTGGAGGCGGAGGTGCTTCTGGGCTACCCAGTGGATGTGTGCGGGAGTTTGTTTCTTTTACGAGTGTGTACCGCAGAACAGGGAACAGAGCTGAAGATTCTGGAGACACAGCATAGAGATAGGAAATGATACCAGGCAACTGGATAGCAAACCAGCTGGAGAGAAAATGTAGAGGAAGAGGCAGGGTGGCTCAGGGAAGATCCTGGAGAACAGAACTTTTTTGTTTTTGGTGTGTTAGTTTCTGCTTTATAACAAAGTGAATCAGCTATACATATACATCTGTTCCCATATCCCTTCCCTCTTGCGTCTCCCTCCCTCCCATCCTCCCTATCCCACCCCTCTAGGGGGTCACAAAGCACCGAGCTGATCTCCCTGTGCAATGCGGCTGCTTCCCACTAGCTAGCTATTTCATATTTGGTAGTGTATATATGTCCATGCCGTTCTCTCACTTTGTCACAGCTTACCCTTCCCCCTCCCCATATCCTCAAGTCCATTCTCTAGTAGGTCTGTGTCTTTATTCCTGTTTTCCCCCTAGGTTCTTCATGACATTTATTTTTTTCTTAAATTCCATATATATGTGTCAGCATACGGTATTTGTCTTTCTCTTTCTGACTGACTTCACTCTGTATGACAGACTCTAGGTCCATCCACCTCATTACAAATAACTCAATTTCGTTTCTTTTTATGGCTGAGTAATATTCCATTGTATATATGTGCCACATCTTCTTTATCCATTCATCCGATGATGGACACTTAGGTTGTTTCCATGTCCTGGCTATTGTAAATAGAGCTGCAATGAACATTTTGGTACATGACTCTTTTTGAATTATGGTTTTCTCAGGGTATTTGCCCAGTAGAGAGAACAGAACTTTTAAGGGATGCGTAGAAGACGAGGTTGATAAAGAAATTTGACAGCAGTAGCCATTGAGTGGGAGGGAGGGAGGGGGTGGGAAAGCCCGGAGAGGGTTTCACAAGTTAAGGAGAAAGATTGTTTCAGAAAGTAGGAGGGAGCAGACAAGGTCATGCTACAGAGAAGTCAGGTCCCAGGAGTCCAGATGACCCTGCGTTAGCAAGACAGTGTCATTGGCACTCCTAAATATAAAATAGGTTACTAATAAGGACCTACTGTATAGCACAGGGAACTCGACTCAATACTCTGTTATGGCCTATATGGGAAAAGAATCTTAGAAAAAGAAAGACTGGATATACGTATGTATAACTGATTCACTTTGCTGTACAGCAGAAACTAACACAACATTGTAAGTCAACTGTATGCCACTGAAAATGAAAACAAAACAAAGCAACAACAAAAAGACAGTGTCATGGGCAATGAGTGGGAGATTCGTTTGTGGCTCGGCAGGGATGGGAGCCTGATGGCACAGGGTGGAGAAGGGGGTGCCGGGGAGATAAATGAGCCTGTGGTGCAGGCAGTTCTCCCAAGCTGTTGGCTCATTGGTGAGATTTGAATATGCCGATTTGTGTCCAACGGAGAGGAGGAGATGGAAGATTCAGGGAGTATTCTAGCATACACAGGGCTTCTGAATAGCATAGAAGGTGGGATTCAGATTCCAGGTGGAGGGGGGTACACATCTACTTCAGTAACAGAAGGGGTGGAAAGGATGGGTGCACACCCAGGTCCATTTGTAGCTCTGTGTCAGGACATTGAGGAAATGAGGAACCGATGGATTTATTGCGTCTGTGAGGTAGACAGCCAGGTGGTTTTCAGTAATGAATCCTGTTTTAGTTTCTCCCTTACCACATTCTTTTTCCACTTAATAAGTAATACATGACTTGTAAAAGTTTTGTCTGTTTGAATCGGGTGGGATGGAATATAGATGTTAAAAGAGAAGAAGTGGTGAGAGGTGAGTGGGGACAAAAAGTAGGAATAAAATGTCTGGAAAAACAGTCTTGGGACTTCCGTGGTGGTCCAGCGGTTAAGCCTCCACGCTTCCACTGCAGGGGGCGCAGGTTCGATCCCTGGTCAGGGAACTAGGATCCCGCATGCTGCATGGCATGCCCCCCCGCCCAAAAAACCCAACAAACAAAAAGCAGTCCTCAAGACACCAAGACATGCGTCTATTTCAGAGTTTGTTCTGCTGGCACTTCAGGTCGAATACTTTATTCAAACAGTCTTTAATCTTGGTTTTTTAAAAAAGTATTCAATGAAGATGGCTTTTTTCTTTTTCACTGAGGGACACTGCTGATGTTTCGGTTTGCTCTCAGGGGAATTGGGCTGGTTCTCTTTGGAGGTTTTCAGAGAAGAAGCTTCTCTTGGCAACATCGGAGAAGAGATTCCAGGACTTCAGGTTCAGAAGGGAAGCTATAAGAGTTACAGGTGTAGCCGTTATCAGTGATCGAAACCAGCGGTCCCCAGCCTTTTTGGCACCAGGGACCGGTTTTGTGGAAGATAATTTTTCCACGATGGGGGTGGGGATGGTTTTGGGATGACTGAAGCACATTACACTTATTGTGCACTTTATTTCTCTGATTACGTTGTAATATATAATGAAATAATTATACAACTCACCATGATGCTGACAGGAGGTGGAGCTCAGGCGGTAATGTGCGCGACGGGGAGTGGCTGTAAATACAGATGAAGCTTCACTCGCTTGCCCACTGCTCACTTCTTGCTGTGTGGCCCACTTCCTAACAGGCCACAGATCGGTACTGGTCTGCGGCCCAGGGGTTGGGGACCCCTGCACTAAACATATAATATCTTTTCTTCCTCTTCTCTACCTAACTACTTAGTTAGGTTCCAACTAGTTTAAGAAACAATTCATGGCCGTCCTCTTCCCTATAGCTCTGGATGCAGTGGCTGTGAGCACCCGGCACCTTCCAGGACGGGAAGCATGCAGACTTTCAAGTTCTTCACTGGGAGAGAGTCTAGGACTTAGCAGAGGAGTTCATAGCCTGTGTCGCTCCAGCTAGGGTTGGTGGCCTGTTCTTGTGGAAAGCAATAGGATAGGGTTCAGATTAATTCTGTTTTTTTTTTTTGATCAGATGTTGGCATAAGACATCCTGCATATCCTCATGCATTGCCTTCAGTTGCAAGTGAGAGAAACCCAACTAAAACTAGTTGAAGCAAAAAAGAGACTTTCTGGCTTGCATGAGTAAAGTCTCGGGAGTGGGGCTGCTTTGGATACACTGGCATCCAAGGGTTCAAGCGATGTCACCAGGTCTCTCTTTTTGCATTGCTAGCGTTTCCTCCAATTGGCTTGACCCCGATGGGCACTTTTTCCACAGTGGTTACTTACATCTTGCTCATTGCTCTGGGGATTCCAGAGAACAGTGACTCCTTTTCCTTAGAGCAGTTGTTCTCCATCAGATGGTTCTGTGATGTCCTGGAGACACTTTGGGTTGTCATAATTGGGAGGTGCTGCTGGCATCTAGTGGGTAGAGGCCAACGTTGCCATGTGGCTGAACACCCTACGATGCACAGGACCAGACACCGCACCCCCCCAACCCCGCAACCTCCCAAGAACGATCTAGCTCAGAGCGAATTGCACCAAGGCTGAGAAACCCTGCCTTAGACATAGAAACACCACATAGTTTATATCAGAATACTTTTGGGGGTAAAATTACGCTGGGACCACAGGCATAAACTGGTCTTGTCCTGGGTGAACCGGAACAGGTGGTTGCCCTCCCTGAAGGCCCATCAGTCCTGGGTCACTTGTTCAGCCTGGACCCATCACTGAGTGTGGCAGGTGGGATGCCTTGGCCAGCCTGAATTGCGTGCCTACCACGGGGGAGAAGCAGGTGACAAGTGATGTCTGCCTCACCGGAATGCCAAGGGGCCCAACAAGGGATGTGCAGAACATACAAAGAAGCTGTCTAGTGTGCAAGAGAAGGTGCATTTTTTTTGAAGCTTCCTCTAAGTTCTTTTTAAAAAAATTTAGTTACTATTTATTTATTTTTATTGTAGTTTTACAATGTTGTGTTTGTTTCAGGTGTACAGCAAAGTGTTTCAGTTATACATATATATCTTTTTTCTTTTTATTGGAGTACAGTTGCTTTACAATGTTGTATTTGTTTTTTTCGATTCTTTTCCCTTATAGGTTATTACAAAATATTGAGTATAGTTCCCTGTGCTATACAGTAGGTCCTTGTTGGGAACATGCATTTTAGAAAGCAGCTTTACTAGACCTGATTTTGTCCGGGCCTAGGGGCCACGTGTGGCAAAGGACTCTGAGATTAGCGAGTCAAGATAAGGAAGGCTTCTCTTTTTTCCTATTGTTTGGTTGATTCTTTTTTTTTTTTTTTTTCCGCGGTACGTGGGCCTCTCACTGTTGTGGCCTCTCCCGCTGCAGAGCACAGGCTCCGGACGCGCAGGCTCAGCGGCCATGGCTCACGGGCCAGCCGCTCTGCAGCATGTGGGATCTTCCCAGACCGGGGCACGAACCTGTGTCCCCTGCATCGGCAGGCGGACTCTCAACCACTGCGCCACCAGGGAAGCCCTGGTTGATTCATTTTAACCAAAATAGAGAAGGAGGGGAGAGATGAGAGGGTGGAAAGGAAGACTCTGGTCTGTGCAGCTCGCCTGGATACAAAATCGAGGTTGTTGATTCACTACAGTGCTTAGTGTCTGTGCCGTACAGTATTTAACCTCTGAGCTATGGAGTAGCTCAGATGCTTGTGATCATTGTGGAAAAAGCTGGAAGTAGTTAACGTTTATAACATCTTAACTTGTTAAAGTTCAAGAAAATATTTAAAAAACTAAATAGTGATTTTATGGCTTAATTTAGATTTCTGACACAGGAATGTTCCTGTTTAATTTCAGAGAAATATTGTTAAGAAAATATTAATCCTGTGAGTGTAATTCATCTGGCAGAATGGATTGAGTAATTTTATGTTCTTTTTCCTTTTAAACAAACAAAATACTTGACCAGAAATGAGAGCAGATTTAAAAAATTTCTAATTTTCTATATTCCTGGCTTCATTTTAAGTTTGAAATCAATTGAGAAATCCTATAAGCACCTAGAAGCATTGTCCAAATAAGTTTATTTTCTTCTGAAATTGTATGATAGTCCCTGGAAATGCTTTCCTTGTCTCTGTTTTATTGTGTATGCTGGATAGTATCAAAAGCAAGGATTCAAAAGTAGGTAAGTGACCTGTTTGGACTATTTCCTTTTCATTCATAGTGTAGGGGAATTGAGATGGTTAAATTAAATACTTATGATGTGAGCTCTGAAATCTTTTAGAATTGACTGCTGTGTCTTAATTGATATTGTCTAAAAGGCTTGCGAATTGACCTGGTAATGAGCAGTCCTATGTCCAGAAACCGGATGTATCACTTAACCACAGTTAAGTTTTTTGTTGTTGTTGCTATACGATGGTTCAGTGCCTTTTGGCAGCGTCTACAGGGTGTCTGTAGGACTGATTTATCTTGACAGTCATCGAACCAAAAAGGTTTTAAAAAGTGCTTCTTTGTCCAGAGAACAAAGAGGCAACTTTAGTAAAGACCTTCACATTTTGTGACTTCGAAGCTTTCATTTCCAAAGGCTTTAAAGCTGAAAGTAGAGCTTTGAGTAAACACACTTCCTCAGTTTAATGTCTGCAGGAGAGCACAGTAGAAGAGTGGAGAGGGAGTTGGGTCCATGGTGGCAGCTAGTGCATCAGTGAGCGTTTGACCTTTGGAGGGCACCTTGGAGTGAAGCCTGCTAGCATGTGTCATGGTTAATGCATGTGAACCCAAACCCAGAGTTTATATTAGGAAGAAAATTTGGAATGGAGTGGAATGCACATTCAGCTCTGTGGGCTTACGTGTGTGTGTGTGTGTGTGTGTATGTATGTGTGTATATAATCTAATCACACTTTAGATGTAACTAAACCATGTTTATTATTTAAGAAGCATCACTGGTCATTGATCACTTCTCACTTCAGAGTTGAATTGCTATTCACCACAGAGAATTACACATAGGAAGAAACGATGAAGAATTCCTAAAGGTTATGAAATCTTATGCAAAGTTCTTATAGATTGTGATCTCACATGAACTTCTGAGATAGTAAGGAGGAGACCTGGTGCATTTTCTTGGGAGTTATTTTTTATTGAATTTTAATTTACGTAAAATTAAATGCTCATTTTTTAAGTGTAAAAAAAAAAAGAAGCATCAGTGATGATTCCTTTAAACTGTAAAGTCATCTCCCAACCTATTTTTTTGTGTATGTGAATATCCATTTAATTTTTTCCCTTTTATTATTGAAATATAGTTGATTTATAATGTTTCAGGTATACAGCAATGTGATTGTTATATCACATTCTTTTCCATTATCGGTTATTACAAGATACTGAATATAGTTCCCTGTGCTATACAGTAAATCCTTGTTGTCTACCTATTTTATATATAGTAGTGTGTATCTGTTAATCTCATACTCCCAATTTATCCCACCCCCTTCCCCTTTGGTAACCATAAGCATGTTTTTGATGTCTGTGAGTCTATTTCTGTTTTGTATATAAGTTCATTTGTAACCTTTTTTTAGATTCCACATATAAGTGATATCATATGAGTATCTTTCTCTGTCTGACTTAATTCACTTAACATGATAATCTCTAGGTCCATCCTTGTTGCTGCAAATGGCATTATTTCATTCTTTCTTTATGGTTGAGTAGTATTCCATTGTATATATATACCACATCTTCTTTATCCATTCGTCTGTTGATGGACATTTAGCTTGGCTATTGTAAACAATGTGTGAATATCCATTTTTCTGTCTTGGATTTGGTTAAATGAAGGTGCATATAAAATATCTTCAATTTAAAACAGCAATGAGTAGATTACTACAATCTCAAATTAGAAGTGTTAGATTTTATTTTCATTTGCCTCATAATTTACTTATAAGTTTAGCTATTGGCAAACATTATCTGAGATGTACTAACACAAAGTTTAAGTTTCCTAGAAGTCATGATAATAGAAGTGGTTGTCGTAGAAGTAGCAGTTAATAGGGTTTTTTTTTTTTTTTAGTTAATAGGATTTAAAAATTTTTTATTATTATTTTTTTAAACCATGTAAGGGGACAAACCTTTACATTAATTAGCATTGACTTCTCACAACAGTCCTATTTGGTAATTATGCTGACAGGACACACCATTTTGCAGTTTAGGAACCTGGGTTTAGGTCGGTTAAGTTACTTGCCCAAGAGGCACTTGCCTGGAAAGCTGTGTGGCCCCCGCTTGTTTCACACTCTCTCTGAAGCCTTTAGTTTTCTAGAAGAGCATATATTATTGCCATTGATACAGTATGTATTTCACAAGCTTTGTTTGTGGTAGTATCTTGTGTAAAGCCATGGGGGAGGGTGTTATGTCTGTAGAGCGTACCTTAGGAAATTTAAAAATTTTCCATGCAGGTGATAGAAACTTCCTTTAAGCTATTAAAAGTCACAGGAAAGGAAGTCATTTTCAGATGATCTGGAATAGTGGCTGTATGATTCTACTTGTATTGCACAAAATGAAAAAGATTGCTGTTGCTTGCTTTTTAGCCAAAGCAGAATTTAAAGAGTAACGTCATTGTTAACGATCCAAAGGGCTCATTGGGTTTGAATGGTGCTGACAGCTTGTTATGCCATTTTCAGCTTCCATGTCTTGTCACTGATAGGCAAAGGCCTGTAGGATTTCTCTCTTTAAAGGAAAACACTTTCCTTTGTTTTGCGGAATGGATGCTTTGCTGTCAATACCAGTTTGGACCCTTGCTTAAATTTGCTGCTTATTTTATGTCCCCAAACTGTACTGCCGTTTAATTTTCTTCACAAATACCCATTCCCTATCTTTCTAGATGTATTTTCGTACTTTTTGCTGATGATATTCTGAATCTATTTACCGTGAAATGAATTTTCTCCTGGTTTACCCATGAGCAACTTGCCATCCAGAAGGTTAAGAATTTTGCCCCAAGTCATATGGCGAAGGCAGAGACAGTATTAATGAAGACGTTGTAGTTAGGTTTAAAATATTTCACAGTCTGTCTGATCTTGAATTTAGTAAACCTCAGTTTCCATGTAGAAGCTGGAATTTAAGTCCTGCAGTGCTGACTCCTGTGGAGCAGGAACGAATGCCCAGTCCTCCTACTCTACAGATGAGGAAGCATGCCCCACGTGTCCAGCTAGATACCTGCTTTGTCCCGTCTGTTGGTTTCATGAAGCTCATTTGGTAGTGTAGAGTCTACATTGAAGTCCTTTTTCTTATCTGTATGTTTGCAGCATTAATGAACAAGTAATGAGGAAATCCTATTTAAAGGGTGACATTTTTTTTCCCCTTTGGAAACCAACTGTTTTCATGATGCTTACATCATATTCATGTTCATTAGATCTGGAGGAGAGAAAATATGAGGTCGAAGATTGTTACAACATGCCAACAAGTGCTTCAAAGTAGGGGGCTTGGAATAAATCCAATTTTGGTCTCTCTAATAGAGTCCTTATAAAAGCTCCTGGCTTGACTTTCACTATCAAGTATTTTGCACATATTAATTATGCTTATGTGTCCTTCCATTGAGATAAGTGGTACTGTTCCCAATTCTCTGATTCATAGGTGTGCATAAACTACCTTAGTCCCAAAGGAAGCTATGATTCCACGCTAAGCTTACCCCAATAATATATGCTGTTTTTTTAACATCTTTATTGGAGTATAATTGCTTTACAATGTTGTGTTAATTTCTGCTGTATAACAAAGTGAACCAGCTATACGTATACATATACCCCCATATCCCCTCCCTCTTGCGTCTCCCTCCCACCCTCCCTATCCCACACCTCTAGGTGGTCACAAAGCACCGAGCTGATCTCCCTCTGCAATGCAGCTGCTTCCCACTAGCTATCTATTTTACATTTGGTAGTGTATTATGTCAGTGCTACTCTCTCTCTTCGTCCCAGCTTACCCTTCCCCCTCCCTGTGTCCTCAAGTCCATTCTCTATGTCTGCGTCTTTATTCCTGTCCTGCCCCTAGGTTCATCAGAACCATTTTTTTTTTTTTTAGATTCCATATATATGTGTTAGCATACTGTATTTGCAGCACTATTTACAATAGTCAGGACATGGAAGCAACCTAAGTGTCCATCAACAGATGAATGGGTAAAGAAGATGTGGCACATATATACAATGGAATATTACTCAACCATAAAAAGAAACGAAATTGAGTTATTTGTAGTGAGGTGGATGGACCTAGAGTCTGTCATACAGAGAGAAGTAAGTCAGAAAGAGAAAAACAAATACATGCTGTTTTTAATCTGAGATTCATAAGGCCGTTTGAAGCAAATCCTCAGCCCTCAACCATTTAATCATTCCCATGAGTAAGAGCACTTCCTCCTGACACCTCCTTTGAAGGTGAACTGGAGAAATTAATGAGTTGGACAGAGATGATGTGACATTGTTTTGTGGTTGGGACATCCATTTGTCTACTACGACTGGTTCTAATGAAGCCTGAACATTCCTGAAAATGTCCTGCCCCTCACCTTGCTCCTGTTCCACATTTCAGTAGATGCTCAGCCCCTTGAGGGCGGTATCTGATTTGGGTCCCCGACTAGTGCCAAGGACTGTGCCCGGCTCTCAGGTTTTGGATTCATACTTGCTGTGTAGATTCCTGTCCGGCTCCTGGCATGTTGGAAGCCCTTGAAGTGCAGAGGTTGGATGATACCAGTAAAGAAGCAGATGAGATTGTGAGAATCCAGGGCCTCTGATGGCTGCCCTGTCTCCGAGCTGCTAATGGAAGGCGGGAAGGGCCTTTTGTAAATTTGTTCTACCATCTCCCATCTCAGCTCCTCCGCAGATTCCCGCCAGGATCCTTTACATCTGATGAACACAGTCAAAATCAGACCTCTCGGGAGGTGAAAGTGGCTGGAGTCTGGTTAGAAGGTTGTTTTGGCCTGAGTTGAGTTGATAAAATTTTTAAAGCATGAAGAGAGGCCTAGGAGGAGTTTGGATGCATTTCGGACAGCATTCAAATTCTGCTCAGGGTCCCAGACTGCCTCCACATGGAAGGAAAAGCTCAAGAGTGGTTAGTAGTTTCTTTCTTTTGGCTGACTTTCTATTGTCATTCCTTAATGACTGTTTATATTTAATATGCTGCAAGTTGTATATAAGTTTTTGTTTAGCCTGTCTCTGTATAGAGATAAATAGCGTGGGTGAATTTTCGCTGTTGTACATGAGTAAAGTAGGGTGTTAATGTTTCATTTGTTTCACATCAAGCAGAATAACAGGACAAAGACAAATAAAAATAGTGATTTTGCTACACAGTCAAGTTGTACTTCTTTTATTAGATTTAATCGAACGAGGTCCCTGAAGGAATGTTAAAATCCGTTCAGAATGATAACTTCAAAACATTCCCAAGCAGTAACGATAAAACACAAGGAATCGTATTATTGATGCAAAACCAAAGCTGTGACATTAGAAGTCCTTGTTATTTTAAGAAGAACAAAATGTCATGTTTTTCCTTATTAAAATTTTTTTCTTACATAACCAGCTCTGTGATAAACTCAGTCTGGATGTTCTGTGTTCATGGCATCACTTCTCATTTTATTTCTCCTAGAAAACTGTGAGGCATTCCATCCATTGGATGCTTTGTACACGGGAAGGGACCTCGGCCATAGGAAGGGACCCCAGTACCATGTTATCGAAAAGAGAGAGGGCTCTTTTTGAAAACAGTGACATCACTGACCTTTTCTTTGGCAAGCTGCTGATAAAATATTGTAGGGAGTAACTAGCTCTGTTTTTGCTCTTGTAGACACAGTAAACAGAGACTGCCCTCTTTGGCTTCTCTTACCCTTATTATAGTGCAGGTGATAACTTTTCTCTGTCTCCTTTAGAAGATAGACTATCACTGATGAAGGTAGGTGTGTGGGTGTGTATGTAGTATGTGGTGAGTCAGCCTCTGTGGCTGTTGGCTGTGTATTTTGTCCTTGGTTTATATTATGTTTTTTTTTAGCTTAATCTAGATTTTTAATTTTCTTTTTTTTTTACATTGAAGTATAATTAACTTACAATATTGTGTTAGTTTCAGGTGTACAGCAAAGTGATTCAGTTATACATACATATCTATTTTTTTCAGATACTTTTCCCTTATAGGTTATTACAAGATACCAAGTATAGTTCCCTGTGTCATACAATAGGCCCTTTATCCCATTATGTCTTGAGGAGCAGTGTGTCAGTAACAACTGGCTGCATGTTACAGAAAAGCCAGTTGACAGATCTTGACCGTGTTGGTTGGTTGATTTTTTTTTTTTTCCCTCCCATAAGAAGTCAATAGTTGGTGGTTGCTGGCTGGTTTTCAAGGCTGAGGAGTCTATAGGTTTTGCAGCCTTTTACTCATGGTTTGCAAGATGGCCTAGCCATGACACCCCCCTTTCTAGGGGACAAGAAAGAGGAAAAAGAACAAAGGGGGGAAGGTCTGTATCAAAGGCTTTCCCAGGAATCTCCTATCAGCTCCCGCTCATAGATCATCGGCTGCAGCATTCATGTGGTTTCCCCTCGCTGCAAGGAAGTCTGGGAAGG
The DNA here is from genome assembly GCF_025265405.1 of Mesoplodon densirostris. Classification (NCBI taxonomy): domain Eukaryota; kingdom Metazoa; phylum Chordata; class Mammalia; order Artiodactyla; family Ziphiidae; genus Mesoplodon; species Mesoplodon densirostris. Next base: position 230,553,174 of record NC_082661.1, read on the forward strand.
AGTTGTTTGTAGTCCAGCCTTTGTTGCAGAGGAAGGCAAAGGAAGAGAAGATTGGAATGGCTGTTGAATGAGACAGTTTCTGCATCTGCCAGAAGGAGGTCCAAACTCTCGTGCTGAGGATCTTCATAGTGTTTCTTCATTTAACAGCACTTAATCAACAGGTCTTCACAGAGCACTGTTAATGTGAGCTGTATAGTTATTGGTCTTAGTGAGCAAGAGAGAGATGCTAATGGATAATGTGTCGTCTTATTAGGATTTACAGTTTAGTTATAGAAATATAAAGCACATGAAAGAAATGGTTCTGGGAAATTAAGCGCTGTGTTTTCTCACCAGATGATAAGAAGGAGGGACCTTGATGGATACCTGGTGTAGTTAAAAGGGCTCCATGGAGAAGGTAGAATTGACTGGGGATGGGTTGATGGGATGGATAGAGGTGTCTGGGAAAGGGGAGTAGCTTGAATACCCAGGGTTACTTAGGATGTAGTGCAGAATATTAGGGCCTATAGGAATGCTGAATGGGGCTATAAGTTCTGCCCTAAAGCAGAACCAGAGTGTTGTGGTTTTGGAGCAGGAAATAAGGAGGCAGGCTGCTTAAGGAAAAACAATCAGATCCTCCTCTGTGGGAGCAGGTAGAGCCTGGGGCCAGGGAAGCCCATGAAGTCCTGTTCCACTCACCTTGAGGACAAGGGCCATGGTCTAGGTTGGTGGCAGTGCCTTTGGGGAGGGAGCCCAAGGGAGATGAATGAATGAGGCCAAAGGAAAGTTAGCAGGACTCACTGGCTTCTTAGATTTGCTGAAAAATCTAAATTAAAGATAATATTTTCAGTTTGGCATGCTAGGAGAAAATTAGAAACCAGAACAAGAAAGTCACTGGGAGCACAGGGCAGTTTAGTTTTGAGCCAAAGGCTTTGTGCCCCAACTGGTCTTCCCAGTCTCTGCTGCTCTGTGTTCATCATCTTGATTTCCCTTTACCAGCTTCCATCCCTGTAGCACCGATAGTTTCTGTTTATTCACGGTTTCTGCTTCCTCCAAATTTTGGCTAACTCATGGGCCGCTGCTTTGAGTGTTCCCTCAGCCTCACTGTTCCTATACTGCACGTCTGAGTACTTCCATATTCATAAGTCAGCTTCCTAAGAGAATGTGGTTGGCCCAGCTAATTACCATGGTCCTTGTTTGGGGGAGAAGTTGTCTGGCTCTTGGGAGGTCACTGGCCAGCCTCTTTTTTTTTTATTTTATTATTATTGAAGTATAGTTGATTTACAATGTTGTGTTAATTTCTGCTGTACAGCAAGGTGATTCAGTTTACATACATATATATATACAGACACACACACTTCTTTTTTTTTTTTTTTTTTTTTTTTTCAGTACACGGGCCTCTCACTGTTGTGGCCTCTCCCATTGCGGAGCACAGGCTCCGGACGCGCAGGCTCAGCGGCCATGGCTCACGGGCCCAGCCACTCCACGGCATGTGGGATCTTCCCGGACCGGGGCACGAACCCGTGTCCCCTGCATCGGCAGGAGGACTCTCAACCACTGCGCCCCCTGGGAAGCCCCAACACACTTCTTTTCTTAAATATTCTTTTCCATTATGGTTTATCCTAGGATATTGATATAGTTCTCTGTGCTATACGGTAGGACCGTGTTGATCCATTCTGTATATAACAGTTTGCATCTACTAACCCCAACCTCCCACTCCATTCCTCCCCCAACCCCTTCCCCTTTGGCAATTTTTTGTTTTCTGTGTCTGTGAGTCTGTTTTGTAGATAGGTTCATTTGTGTCATAGTTTAGATTCCACATATAAGTGATATCATATGGTATTTGTCTTTCTCTTTCTGACTTACTTCACTTAGCATGATAATCTCTAGTTGCATCTATGTTGCTGCAAATGGTATTATTTTGTTCTTTTCTATGGCTGAGTAGTATTACATTGTGTATGTGTGTGTATATAAATATACGCACACACCACATCATCTTTATCCGTTCCTCTGTTGATGGACATTTAGGTTGTTTTCATGTCTTGGCTATTGTGAATAGTGCTGCTCTGAAATAGGGGTGCATGTATCTTTTTGAATTGTAGTTTTGTCCAGGTATATGCCCAGGAGTGGGATTGCTGGATCATACGGTAATTCATTTTTAGCTTTCTGAGGAACCTCCATACTGTTCTCCATAGTGGCTGCGCCAATTTACATTCCCACCAACAGTGTAGGAGTGTTCTCTCTTTTTCCACACCCTTTCCAGCATTTGTTGTTTGTAGACTTTTTAATGATGGCCCTTCTGACTAGTGTGAGGTGATACCTCATTGAAGTTTTGATTTGCATTTCTCTAATGATTAGTGATGTTGCCTATTTGGCCAGCCTTTCGATTGGCTGCTCTTGGATCTGGTGCCCCTCCCTGCCTGGCCAGTTGTAAGCTATCATATAGAACAGGTTTTCCCAAGATTGTCGCCTCACCAGGGCCTGGGAGAGGAGGAGAGGGCTGTCTGGGGGCAGGCAACGTGCAAGTATGAACCTGGTCCATGTGCCAGAGCTTGCTTGGTGTTTTACAATCATTTCTTTATCAGAGGGAGCTGTTTTCCATCTCACTCTATGCAGAATGTGGTGCAGTTACATATGAATAAACCTTTGATTAATACTTCTTTCGGTATTTATTTTTTAACAGCTTTATTGTGACATAATTCACACACCATATGATTCACCCATTTAAAATGTACAATTCAGTGGCTTTTTGTACGTTCACAGATTTGTGTAGCCATCACCCCAGCCGATTTTAGAATATTTTCATCACCCCCCAAAGAAGCCCTGTATCCCTTGGGCTAATTAAAGAAAAAAATTTTTTTTTGCTGCGCCGCATGGCATGCAGGGTCTTAGTTCCCTGACCAGGGATCGAACCTACAGTGGAAGCACAGAGTCTTAACCACCCTGATAATGGGTAACATACTTCCCACCCCGGTGCTGTTCCAAGTGAGGCCTTTCTGACCACAGTGTTTCCATTTGCATTGCTTCTCCATTCTTCCTCCCCCTTGGCCACATATCACTTATCACCTACTGTGTGTTTTTATGTATCTACTTTAATGTTTGTTTTTCTCAGAATATGAACTTTATAGAGGAAGGGGTTTTTATCCTACTGAAACTGTCTAGTACCAGATATTTGCTGAATGAATGAATTATAATCAATTTGTTATGCTTCCAGCTACCAGTTGTGCTAAGAACTCTGTACCTTATACTATCTTTATTTTATTCCTATAGAAATTGAAGCTCAGAGGTGGAATAATTTGCCTCAAGTAGGTAACTGGCAGAGAGGATTTGTGAATCAGTGTAGCTCTTTGCTGTCTGCTGAAGATGTAATGTAAGCCACATATATACTTTACATTTTGTTAGTAACTTCATTAAAAAAGTAAAAAGAAACAGGTGAAATTAATTCAAATCATAGATTTCATTAATCCAGCATAACCAAAGTATTACCATTTCAACCTAAAAATTGTAACTGGTATAAAAATTGTCTTGTGCATTTTTTTCAAACCAAATCTTTGGAAGCCTGTGTGCGTTTTGTACCAAAATGGTAAATATTCATGGAGCCCAGTCACATTTCCGGAGACCATGAGCCCCACGTGGCTAATGACTGTTGTGTTGGGAGCCCGGCTCTAAATAACATCAAATCTCATGGTCCTGCATCTGTACCTTGCTGCTTCCCAGTATTCAAGCTGCCACCCCTTTCCAGCTTGGGAAGCTAATAGCAGAATCTCCATCTGACATGTGTAGAGGCTAACCATGTATAGAAGCCTTAGTTTACATGCTCAGCTCCTTTGGTTTTCAGAAGAACTCGAGGAAGTAACTTTGTCAGGTCCCAGTTCCCGTCTAATCAGCAGAGAAATTTTACAGACGATGGTATGGAGATCTAGAGAGCTTAATAGCTTGTCTGAATTTACAAGGTTTCTATTGATACTTGGCAGGGTCAGGTATAGAATCCAGCTCACGTGAGGCTTGGGATAGTCCTTCGACATAAAGTCTGCCCCCAAGTCCATAGTTGGCCCGAGGAACTCACTGTGTCCGAGATTCCCAGAAGTTCTGTGTTGCTGGTTTCAGTCTCTGCACATTTGGACTCCTCCCATTTTTCCCCTCTTATTTTGAACACTGTACTTCCCTCCCTACCCTCATTCACTTGTTGGGTCTCTTCTTTCAGACCAGGCTCCTTCTGAGACTTTCTTATTTCTCCAAATTCTCCCCTGGACGTTCCCCGTCCTGTCCCTTTCATGATAGATAACTTCAAACAAACACATATGAATCTTTTGAGAAAAAGATTTGTTAATTTGCCGACTTGACAGTCTGAGGGCTGGTTCGGTAGTTGGCAGTATGGAACTAGGGGAAGGAAAGATTTCTCATTTGTGGCTAGTTCCCTGCCCTCCCAGTTCGAGGGGGCTCTGTGGGTGTCTTCTGGGCAGGAGGGGAGAGCCTGCAGCTGTGTGGGTGCTGGGTGGGGCTTTCAGCGGCTGAGAGCTGGCAGTTCTTGCCAGGCTTGCGGAAACTATGTGGATTGGAACAAAAGGCTGGGTGTATGAAGTTAAGAACCCTCGACTGAGAGCTGGAAAAGAGCTGCTTATGGGCAATTGTTTCTGAGAGGCAGTGTATTTGATACGTTAGGGTATCCTCTTTCTAGTATCCCGGAGTTAAATGTGTTGAAAACGGTTTATGTCTTCTCTCGGGTTTTCCCTTGTAGTAGTTTCTTCACTGACCTCAAGTGCGTTCTGTGTGTGTTTTGTGTTTGTATTGGGCTGGGGTGGGTGTGGCAGTGGCATTTAATTCAGACCACATAGTCTGCAGCATGACCTAGCAGTTCCTCTCTGATTGAAAACTTGGTATTTGGATTTATTCCGCCTTCATAGGAGAAGCAGCAGTCTTTCATGAATGGAAGGAACACTTTTGTTGGGGGGTTAGTCATTACATCACACTTTTAAGTTTATCCACTATAAAAAGGAATTGCATGGACTTCTGGAATCATATAAAAGCGAAGAGTATGAATTGGGAAATCTGTCCATTGAGAATGTGTGGGCTAGTTTGCCTTGCATAGTATTGGACTTTTCTTAAGATTTTGTGCTGATTGGTGCTAAGCAGCTTTTAAGGTGATTTTAAGAAGGCTTTTCTAGGACAAAAGAAGGAAAAAAGCTAAATGAGTTGAATTAAGTGAGTCGCCACTTGCTTCAGCCATTTGAGCAGCAGCAGTAGCAGTAGCAGCAGCATCTTTTCTTGGGTCCATTCTCTTGACTCTGGTTTTCATGCTCATGCCTAGATCAGAAGCTGCCAGATTCTCCACTATTAGAAATTCATTCCTTTTGAAATATAAACATGATACCAATTCATGTTATTGTCTTCTAACAGATTACACTCTTTAGCATTGGTATTTTTTCTTTCAACTTCATTGAGGTATACAACTGACCCTTGAGCAACACCAGTTTGAACTGCATGAGTCTACTTATACACGGATTTTTTTCCAATAAATATTTACTACAGTACTGAATGGTCTGTGGTTGGTTCTGCATCTGGAGATGCAGAATCGCCTGTGTAGAGAGCTGACTAAAGTTATATGCAGATTTTTGACTGCACGGGGGTCGGCACCCCAAACCCCTCATGCTGTTCAAGGGTCTACTGTAATGGACAAGTAAAATTGTAAGATATTTAAAGGGTGCAACGCAATGATCTGTTATATGTGTACATTATGAAAGGACCCCCCCCCCACGGCACTGATATATTTTATAAGGCTAGTTGAAGCAGATACAGAATGGTAACCCGGTAGGGGTATAGGAAAAGAAAAATGAATGTTGATGTGGTTGATGAGACAGCCCCGAAGAGGAATGATTTGTTTATTTCTTCACTAAGAGGGCTGGGGTGGGGAGCAGAGTGTATTGTTACTAATCAAAGAACAGATATCTGCTGCTCACCTATTCTCTGTTGCATTCGCCAGGAATTCTGAAGGATAACAGCAGCTTTTAACAATTGAGACAAGACATAAACTTTGACAGGACATAAGCACAAGGAAAGTAAAATCAGAGTTAACCAATTAATGATATTATAAAAAAGCAGAAGACCCATAATAAGGGTGTATAAGATTTATTGCAAGATGGATATTAAAGAACAGTGGCTCTCAACCCTCACTATGCATTACAATCAAATGTGAAACTTTTTTTTAAAAAAAAGATGCTGATGCCTTAAAAAAATAAAAGGTTGAGTGATTATATTCTACTTGCTTTGTGGTGAAGGATGGGCATTTTTGAAGAGTTGAGAATATCTGAGATGGGTCATGAATTAAGCCTTACATAGAGAGTGATTCATGACCTTTAGGGAATCTGAATCACCTAGGGTAACTCACTGAAAATGCAGTTTCCTGGTCTTCCCTCAAATTCTGTCCTGGGTCTTGGGCTACCGTTTGAGAAACCCTCTGGTAGGAGTAGAATATTGGGTCATGAGATCACTGGGTACTGAATGGGGTTGGACAGGTTTCATGGAAAGTGGAGCATGAGCAAGTGTCTGAGTAATGCATAGAATCCAGAAGAAGAGTGGCTGGGAAAGCAGAAGGTGTGTTTGGGGCATTGAGAGAGTTGGTTTCAGTGGGAGAGACATGCAAGATGAGGTTGGGAAGGTAGAGGGCCTTCAGTGCCACTTCGAGGAGCCTCGTTTTTGCATTGTTAGGCTTGGAGAGACCTGAGTTTGGAGAGCCTGGCCTGAGCCAGCCAGGTCGGTGAACACGTCCAGCGGGTAGGTGTCCTTGACACTAGGAAGTGGTGGTTATGTGGGTGGTGACTTGGGAAGTACTGTTTCATTTCATATCAGCTCCCAGGGAGTAATAAACTGGTGACACTTGAACTAAAACCCTCTAAATCTGGAATAACTTAATTCAGCAAACTTTTATTAAGTGCCTTTTATATAGCAGATATGCTGAAGGAATCTAGGTTATTTTTTAATTTTTATTTTTTTAAAGAAGATGTTGGGGGTAGGAGTTTATTAATTAATTTATTTATTTTTGCTGTGTTGGGTCTTCATTTCTGTGTGAGGGCTTTCTCTAGTTGTGGCAAGCGGGGACCACTCTTCATCGCGGTGCGCGGGCCTCTCACTATTGCGGCCTCTCGTTGCGGAGCACAGGCTCCAGACGCGCAGGCTCAGTAGTTGTGGCTTACGGGCCTAGTTGCTCTGCGGCATGTGGGATCCTCCCAGACCAGGGCTCGAACCCGTGTCCCCTGCATTAGCAGGCAGATTCTCAACCACTGCGCCACCAGGGAAGCCCCTTGGTTATTTTTTAAACGCGTTAGAGTGCTGTGTTGGTAACACGTTTATATAATTCCTGCAGACTCACCAGACCCCAGTCCATCAGACCAAGGAGAAAAATAGCAACTGTGACTTTTATTTGTGTGCCGATTCTAATGTCACGGTCAGGGCTCATTGGGAACGTCTTACTCAGGACAATTTGCAGTGTTTTTGAGGATCTTGACTTGACACATACAATTGTTTTGTGTTGGAAATATTACCAGAGGAAAGCTGGAAGACTGCTTGTTCATTGGGAGTGTTTTAAAAATATGTGCTGGGCTGTGGAACCCTTTGAGTAGCTAATAAAAGCAAGAGCTGCCTTTCTACAAAAATGCACGGAGACATGTAATCTTGCTTATAATTTTAGGGCTTTTAAATGCTCTGAAATCAGTTCATAACCCCTGTAGGTCTCATAGACTACAAGTTAATGCTTAGAGTAGAGTATGGAATAACTGTGATGTCACTTACATCTTAGGGGAGTGGGGCAGTACAGCCGTCCCAGACATTTTCTTTTCTTTCAGTTATGAGCCATAATTCATCAAGACCTATGAGTAATTCAACATCTATTTAGCAAATCGTTTTTGAATGAAGCCGGCATAAGCCACAACCCAGTGTTTCCATATCATAGTACTATAACTAAGTACACATCAGAATAGGTGTGTGTGTGGGACTTATGCCACATCCATTTTCACTCCTGACAGGCTGCACAGCAATGAGAATGTTTTGTTTTAGGTCTTCTGAAGTAACACACGAGATATGATCTAATCCAGCGATTCCCAGGATGTTTTGGGGGGTGGGGTGGGGGAATGCTAGTGCCAATCGAAAGAAGCTCCTTGAAAACAGCATCTGACGTAAACATTGTTCTGTAACTCGTGACATGTTCTCTCCTGTCTTGAAGATATATCGTACACCTGATTATATTAAAGGAAGTCTGGCAGTAAAGAAGCCTGTTTAGTGTGGTTTAAACCCATTGATTCCTAAGTTTATTTAACTAGGACCTCCCTTCTCAAACCACTCTTTAACTTCTCAAAAATAAATATTGTGAGATTTTTTTTAAAATTAATTTATTTGGCTGCGTTGAGTCTTTGTTGCTGTGCGCGGGCTTTCTCTAGTCGCGGCGAGCGGGGGCTACTCTTCGTTGCGGTGCACGGGCTTCTCACTGCGGTGGCTTCTCATGTTGAGGAGCATGGGCTCTAGGTGTGTGGGCTTCAGTAGTTGTGGCACACGGGCTCAGCACTTGTGGCTCGCAGGCTCTAAAGCGCAGGCTCAGTAGTATGGGATCTTCCCCCACGAGGGCTCGAACCCATGTCCCCTTCATTGGCAGGCGGATTCTTAACCACTGCGCCACCAGGGATGTCCAGTATTGTGAGATATTAATTAAACTTATGGTAATCAAAGTTGGCTGCGTGAAATATAAATGAAGCCTTAATGTGTGTGAGCTGCAGAATTTACTTTTTTTGTTGTTTTAACCCACATGGAAGGAATTATGTAGACACTTTGGGTGTGAACTTCATCTCCCCGCAAATCTAGTGTCAGAATTTTGAATAATATTGTGAGATGACTGAGATCTGCCTAGTGGTACCTTAAAAAAAAAACCCGTATTTGCTCCTATAAAAGAAGACAGAACATACCAAGAGGTTATCAAGAATCGTGTTGAAAATCAAATGAAAGACTTGACAGTTTTCTTCTGCTAACCTTTGGCTTTTGTTCAGCTGGAATCTTTTCTTTCCCCAGCATAAATTGCAAATTTGAGAATAATCACAATGGGGGTGGAGGACCGGGGAATAACACATTTGAATGCTCAAGGGAATGGGTCTTAAATAATAGGACCGATAAATTAGAGTGCTTTATGTATTGAAGGAGCACTGATAAACGATTATAGGATCATGAAGTGTGTTATATATGAATATACTGGGCAGTAAATTCCCCCCGAAAATGGTATAAGTCTTAAGGCATGAAAATTATAGTGTGATTAATGGATTAGTCCTTCTTAATAGTTTATTATCTATTTTAGGATGATTTTCAAACATTTAATTGATTAGATCACCTACCAAACACTGGATAAACATCTGTAATTGACTGGCCAGTACCCTAGCTGCTGAATATTCAGGAAAGGATAGGGTATGGCTCCTGCCCCTGAGAGGCTCATAATTTTGGTGGATGTAGCTTTCCCCATGCAGTTTTCCTCTGGGTTGCATATTTTTCCTCTCTGGGCCCTCTCTCCTGCAAACCCCTCCCGCCCCCTGACCCCTACTCACTATTGCTGTCTACTGTTGCTAGCCTAATTTCAGGCTGAGTGAGTCATGGAAAGGAGCATGGCAATACTTTTTTTGCCTTCTTGTGTTGTCAAACACTTCTTGATGGTTTTCAGTGTCTGGAAACATTGTAAACCTGTGGCCAAATAATCCAAAGGATTCCCTATTAACACCCGTGTAAAGACTTATCAGTGACTTACCGATTCCTTATTCCCATCACAGCAGTCTCCCTAGTTAAGAGAAGTCATTAAAGTTTTTGGATTTAATGAATTTTACTTATTAAGTTTTCTCAGGAACAAGAAACTTGAGCATATTCTCATTATGAAATTGTTCATTCCAAGAATCTCCTCTGCCAAGTTTTCCATTTTTTCCAAAACATTTTTAAGTTGAAATGGGTGATGGAAACTATAGAAACTGAAAGAATTAGATGTCACCTTGTATGGTTTTGAACTTTTATTTTTGTTCCACATTTTATAATCTTAAACTACATAGGGCTATATTCATGGAATATCAAATATGATAGGAAGACAAAGCTGAGAGAACCATTTACAGTACAGTAGCATAACTTGCTAAATTCTTCACCAGCATTCTCTGAAAAAAACTTCTCAAGCCTTTCTCCTCTTTATTTTAGGAATGGATTGTGAAAAATGTGCCATTTTCTCTTGACTTGATTTTTTTTTAGACAAATAAAGGAATGTAATATTGGAAAGAAACATCAGCCAAAAATCTAAATGCTTTTGCAATATGAGGAGAGATGATTTAACACAAGCAAGTTAAACTCAAGTACATTGCTTAGCACTCATGTCAGTGAATACTACACTGATGATTCACCCAGGTTCATCTTGGGCACTGTGTCTCATCTACATATCCTGACTGATACCCTGACATCATCCTTATTTTATCATCAGTCTTTCAGAACTTATAATTTTAATGTTTGGATGGTCCAGCTATTAATCACACTTCATATATATATTAATATATATATGTATATATACATACATATATTGTAGTGTTCTGATTGCTGGAATAGTTTTTCTTAAATCGACATGGAAATATTTCAATGCATGGTGATCTTGCCTGACGGGTTTAGTACTTTCTGCAGAACTGATACAGGAACTCCTGAAGGAATCTCTTCCATCCTGTTGTGAAGGTCAGAAAAACGCAGCAGACTGGGAGGGGAATAGCTTATCTCCAGGGTAGTAATGTCTGAAGGCTTTCAAAGTATGTTGGTTTTTCCCTCCTTCCAACTGTTTGTCTCTATTTTCTTTTTACAGCTCACAAAATATAGGGATTTTGTTGTTGTTAATGGTTGTTCTTTGTAGGTTTTTTTTTCTTTCTTTCTCCAAGTTAAAGTCCTATCTCTCCTTAGTTTGTTTCTTTATGTGGTATTTGACTTGTTCAGTTCCTGCCTGATTGCATGGTTTTGAAAGTTTTGATTTAAATACTTAAGTATTTAAAAATAAATTATGCAGTGGTGATAGCATTAGAACCCTTAAGGTACCACTAGTCTGTTTCAGTGATGAGGGAGTTTCTCACCAGTGTAGTAGTTCTGGTCTTCAGGGAAATTATTCAGTAAATGTGCTTGAAGAAGAAAGGAAAAATGAAAAAAAAAAGAAAAATGAAAAAATCATGGCCCATAATTTTAAAGTTAAGGTAAACCCCTATTTAGAAATTAAGTATACATTTTATATGTATCTAGGTTCTTATAAGTCTTTGTTCTATATTGCTTTAATCATATTACAAACATTAAAAACAAACCATGCATCAAGTCTCTTCTTTCAAATGCAAGCCACGGAGCTTCTCTTTACACAGTAAATTCCCTATTAGCTGGCATTCTGTTACGCTGGAATTTCCCTCAGTTGAGGTTCTTTCTACAGCGATGATTGATACTTGTCATGATTACCCCGAGGATCCACAAAAACCTCTCGAGTAAATTAGATTCAGTCTCGCTGTCATGTCACAAATGTATTGTCCTCTCATGGTCTGAAACTTGCTGTGTGTGATATTTTTTTCTCTTGGTTAAATGCGCCATTTGCTCACATAAGAAACCGTAGGATGCTCCTGTGGAACCTGTTTTCTTTTGTTACCCTGGTTAAAAAAAAGCAGTGGCTGGAATTAAGAACTGTGCTGAGGGAGGAAAAGACAAGGAAAAGAGGAGCCGGAAGTGCCTTCCACCTTTCCCTAACCGTGGACTGTGGAGTACAGCTTTGAGCTAAGGATGATTAAAATGGGGGGGCCTTGAAAAGTCATCCTGTGCTTTGTGCACATATACCAGATAACAAAGTCCTGACGAAAGCAGGGAAGAAAAATTATTGTGCAGCTGTCACCATGGAGATGGAGGCATACAACATCCTATTCTAACTTTATCCCAGCTCTCTGTCCACGTCGTCTTGGGGTCTCACCTGTGCCCTCTCATCAGGCATGTAATTGGGGCATTTCTCTCAGTTTTGAACTTAACTCCAAACCATAGAATCGCTGTTGCAGTAGTATTTGTCTATCACAGCCCTGAGGAATTAAGCCTGAATCACACTGTGTCATGGCTATATCTCTGTATCCTGCATTCAGTTGGTAGTCATTGGGTATCCTTAGAGTAGCCAGTGTTCTAGATGTATGTGTATAACTGAGTCATTGTGCGGTACACCTGAAACTAACACAACATTGTAAATCAACTATACTTCAATTAAAAAAAAAAGTAGCCAGTATTTATTGAGCACTTGCTTTGTAACCAGGCAATGTGCTCAACCTGGAAAGAGTAGTTTGGAGTTGGACCTGGATTCAGATTCCAACTTTGCCACATATTAGCTGTGTGACCTCGATCAAGTTGCTCAGCGTCTCTGAGCTCTGCTGTATTTTTCTGGATAGCACTTGTATTACTTTGCTGGGGCTGCCACAGCAAAGCACCATGGACTGCGTGGCTGAAGCAACATATGTTACCCTTCTCACAGTTCTGGAGGCTAGAAGTCCAGGATCAAGGTGTCTGCATGGTTTTCTCGGTGACCTCTCTCCTTGGCTTGTGGAGGCTGCCTTCTCCCTGTGTCTTCACGTCTCCTCCTCTCTGTGTGTCTGAGGACCCCAGTCGTACTGGATTAGGGCCCACCCTGAAGACCCTATGTTAACTTAATGACATTTTTAAAGACCCTATCTCCAAATAGACAGTAGTCACATTCTGGGCTACTGGGAGTTAAGACATCAATGTATGAATTTTGGGGGACACAAGTCAGCAGCCCGTAACAGCAATGAAAGTATGTGCTCAGGTATTGTATTGTTGTGAGGATTAAATGAAATAATACAGGCAAAGGCCTGGCCCAGGAGCTTAGTACCCACTCAGTGTTAACCTTCTTGCTAGAGGTGGGGTGAAATCTTGGTTTCTTTATATTCCATCCAAGTATGAACCGTAAACGTTGGTGGGGTTGTGTTTTGAATACCTAAGTGTCTCTTTTCATCTGATTCTCATCTTCTTTTTCCTCCATTCATGCAGCCAAACGGGTGATTTGCTTCATGGCTACTTGTGATCTTTCCTAGGCAGTTAGTTCTCTCTGCTTCTCCTCCCTGCCCACCTGGGCATCATTGTTTCTGCTTTTAAACCATGCTGGGCTCTTCTTTCCTTGCGTTGGCAGGTGCGCCTGAGACTTTTCCAAGGCACAGTGCTGGACTTCAGCTCCTCTCTCTCTGGATTCTTTCACTGTTTCCCCCTGGCAATAGTGTGTATTTGCCAGTGGGCACTTTTCAGATGTCATGGTGTGTGTTTTTTGGACCCTCCTCTGTTTTTCTCCCCCTCAACTTGGCTGTATTTTTTTTTTCTCACCTTATTTCTACACACTGATTGGAAGTTGAAGGCAGGGTAGGGTAGAAAGCAAAATGAGCCCAGGCTTTGGATGACTTACTGTTTTAGTTCAGACCTGCACCCCCCTGGCCTGGGCCTCATGGTGGGTGAGCTGTAATTCCTCTGAGAATGTCCTCTTGAAAGATAATTTTTTTATGTTGTTTTTTATTTTCTGAGGTTTTTATTGTGATAAAATTGGTATATAAATTTATATGTTTCAGGTGTACAGCATTATGAGTTGACGAGTGTATTCATTATAGTGATCATCACCAAAAGTCTAGTTACTACCTGTTGCCGTATAATTCACCCACTTCACCTATTTCACCCACCCCCAAATGCCTTCCCCTCCAGCAACCACCAATTTGCTCTCTATGTCTATACATTTTTGTTTGTTTGTTTAGGTTTCATGTATAAATGAAATCATGTGTTTTTGTCTTTCATCTTCTGACATTTTATTTTACTTAATACCCTCGAGATCCATCCATGGTGTCCAAAATAGCAAGATTTCATTCTTTTTTTATGGCTGAGTAGTATTCCATTGTATATATAAATCACATCTTATTTTTCCATTCATCCATTGATGGACACTTTCATCCATACACCCAGGTTGTTTCCATATCTTGGTTATCATAACTGATGCTGCTAAGAATATCAGGGTGCGTATAACTTTTTGAATTAGTGTTTTTGTATTCTTCAAATAAATACCTAGAAGCTGACTTGCTGATCATACAGTAGTTCTATTTTTGTTTTTTTGAGGAACCTCCTTACTGTTTTCCAAAGTGGCTGCAGCAATTGACAGTTGCACAACAGTGCTTGGGGGTTCCCTTTTGTCTAATCCTTGCCAACACTTGTAGTTTCTTGTCTTTTTGATAATAGCTATTCTAACAGGTGTGAGCTGGTATCTCACTGTAGTTTTTTTTGTTTTTTGTTTTATTTTGTTTTGTTTTGTTTTTTGTGGTATGCAGGCCTCTCACTGTTGTGGCCTCTTCCGTTGCGGAGCACAGGCTCCGGACGTGCAGGCTCAGCGGCCATGGCTTACGAGCCCAGCCGCTCCGTAGCATGTGGGATCCTCCCGGACCGGGGCATGAACCCGTGTCCCCTGCATCGGCAGGCAGACTCTCAACCACTGCGCCACCAGGGAAGCCCCTCACTGTAGTTTTGATTTATATTTCCCTGATGATTAGAGATGTTGAGCACCTTTTCATGTGCCTGTTGGTCATATGTATGTCTTCTTCACATGTTTGACAAGGCATTAGCAAGTGTTCATCATCCCGAGAATTCCAGATAAACACACACGAGTTTAAAATCCTAGGGTATAAATGGTCCCCAGATCATTTTACTTATTTACTTCTAGGAGAGAATACATATTTTATAAATGTCATTTAAAAAGCTTTTACAGGCGTCTTCACTATTAACTCAGAGGAGTTTCCCATAGTGTGTTCTCTCAATTTGAGAAGGGTTAGTACTAAATGCAGTTTTCCAACTGGAGCTTGGTTTCCTGAAAGCTATTCTTGGTGTAGTGGCTGAGTGCAGCTGTTCATATCTCTTAATATTTCAGTTTGAGGCATTGGGTGGGCGGAACTGATTAGAATTCCAAAAGCAATACATGCAGGTGGTTAGGGGGAACTCTTTGGGAATATACTAGGAGAGATTTTTGACAGAACCCCTACAGTCTAAAGTTAAGTGGTAATAAGAACACTTTATGTGCAAAGTACCTGAAAAAATGTCTTTTGCATTTTGCCTTAGTTTTCTTTTTTGGTTGGTGAAAGGGACACTTTTCTTTATATATTAAGAAATTCTTAAAATATGTTGTCAAGCATCTCTGGGAGTGGAAGGGAGTTGGGAGTGGCAGCCAGGGCAATGAGGGGGTCCCTGAAGTGCTCGGATTCTCATGGCTGAGCGGGGATTTAACCGTCACCGTGTCGAGCAAAAGAGCAAAGACCAAGACCACCAAGAAGGGCCCCCGGTGCACAACAACCAGTGTGTCTGCTATGTTTGACCAGTCACAGATTCATGAGTTCAAGGAGGCCTTCAGCATGATCTGTCAGAACAGAGATGGTTTCAGCGACGCGGAAGACTGCGTGGACGAATGTGAAGAACCTGACCTGGGTTTGTGTCTGTAGTGTTTAAAGTGTGTCTTTATTAGGATGAGGGTTATACATAAGGGAGATTTTGAGATCAAAGGTGTGTTTTTTCTTTTCTTTTTTTTTTTTAACTCTTTTTCCTTCTGGTTTTCTCCATGCTATAACATACTTATTATTATTATTTTATTATTATTATTATTATTATTATTATTATTATTATTGTTTTTAACTTTAAGGCTCAGCCTCTTTATTTTCTGTGACTTTATTTTGTGGGCTAGTGACCACCTGGGAGTTCGAGAGCTTGGGGTTTGTGTGTTGTGGCAGATTGCATAGCATTTGAATAATGCTTTTAGCCAGCCACTTGTGTGTGTTTTACTTCTTTCCTTGGGCTTGCGTGAAGAGGCAAAGATAAGATAGACATTTTGGCGTGGACTGAGCCACAGCAGGACTCAGCTGATGTCAGCTGCAGCCCCTGGGTCTTCTCCGTGCTCATCCTTTGCCACGGTTCCTTCCTCCTTGACGGTCCTTAACTGCCCTCCGAGTCCTAGCTTCATGGAGGCTCGGTGCAAAGCTTTCATCCCTCCTGCTGGGCAGTCCTGAGCCCTGTAGAAATAAACGGGCTCGCTTTTGGCTGCTCCACCCCCATCTGGGCCTCACGGAGGTGGCCTCTCTGCAGGGGCTGGGCTGGGCAGGTGGGAGATTTCTGGAAGAACGCAGTGCCCATTGTCTTGTGTTGCCTAAAGGCCAGTGATGGTTAAGACCATCTCAAAACTGTGATGAGGTCCTGGTCTAAACCTTGCTCTCACGTGTGCTGAGCCAGTGTATTGTAACGTGGCCTGGTCACTTGGAGAAGGATGATGATTCTCGTCAGTGCCCTTGGCTTCTCTCTCCTTTTTGTTCGCCCAGCAGGCAGGGCAGGAATATGGGAAGATCACAGGAGGACCTGGGTTTGAATTCTGGCTGTGTCACTCACTCTGTTACTACAAATAAATAACTCACATTCAGCCTTAGTTTCCTCTCCTGGAGCAGGAGGCAGGCTTCTCATTTCTCTTGCACGCATTTATGGTGTAGAAACGCCTGTGAGATGCAGCGTACCTGGATAGTGGCAGACAGTGATGACGATGGTATCTGTTAACATTGGTGGAGCCCTTGCTTTGTACCAGGTGTTGTCCTAAGATGTCACATAGCTTGTTACTTGAGCCCCACCAGAACTGCACGCCTGTTTTGCACACTAGGGCACTGAGGCCCAGAAAGGTGAATACAACACGTTGGCACTGAAGGTCAGATTTGATTCCAGGCCCTCAAAAGTTTGCTTCCGGGCTTCCCTGGTGGCGCAGTGGTTGAGAGTCCGCCTGCCGATGCAGGGGACACGGGTTTGTGCCCTGGTCCGGGAAGATCCCACATGCCGCGGGGCGGCTGGGCCTGTGAGCCATGGCCACTGAGCCTGCGCATCCGGAGCCTGTGCTCCTCAACGGGAGAGGTCACAACAGTGAGAGGCCCGCGTACCGCAAAAAAAAAAAAAAAAAAAAAAAAAGTTTGCTTCCGCTGTTGTCCAGATGTATAACCTTTTGATCACTTGGAAGACTTTTGATATTAGAAACTATAGCTACTTCTCAATTCTCGGATAACACTTCCTTGGCTGGTACATTCACCTCCTGGTAGACCCACCCGTGGGCGACAGAGACAACCCACTGATGAGAAAATCATCCTCTTGCAGCGGTGACAGATGGAGTTGAGAGGGTCGTCCCGGTTCAGTGGGAAGCATCCTTCTCCCCTCAGAGACCACGGGCAGTGCCCCCATGGGCGGCACGCAGGCTGGGAGTCATTGTTCTAGAGCTTCTGATGAGTCTCCAGACCCTTTTGCTTCCCTGGGCATTTGTCTTTAATCCGGGGTGTTCTGGGGCTCTGCCCTGCTGTGGAGGGTGTGGCTTGACAGGGAGCAGCTGCCCCTGGTCACGGGATGCGCGTTGGAGCCTGGACAGTTGCTTATCTGCTGTGAGGCTCAGATGACATGTGATTCATTCTGGTCCTGCTAAGCGTTTGGGGGACTTTTGCCAGGGCCTGGTGAAAGCTCTAGGGTAGCTCCTCTGTATGGGAGAGCAAGTCAACTCTATCCCCTAGTGGCCTCCTGAGGCTTTGGGGGAAGGTGTTTGGCTGTATTCATCACCGGCCAGTCTAGAAAAACACTGGCTGGGCTTGAACCTGGCAGCGGAAAGCCCTGTGATGCTCTCATAAGCTGTCATCATCAGTTTTCTTCTTTTGGACCTAAGTGTATATTTATGGTAAACCATTTTAAGTTGGATGTGCCAGATTGGAGTCTCAACTACATATCCGTGTCTGTTTACACACCATTAGGAAGTTGGGTTTTCTGGACTTTTGCCAGTTGAATGCAGGTTTGTGTGGCTGGATTGAATTGTCTGGCTAGGGTGTGCTGCTCCAACTTGGCCTCACGTTGAACCTATGGCTTGGAGAAGGAACCTTCCTGATCTGTGAATCACACTGGCTGGGCTTTGGGTGTCATTCGTGATTCCCAACTGTGTCTTTACTATACGCCTGGTAGGGACATTCTGCTTTTCTAAATAGTGATATGAATTGGGGGCGGTGTACTCGGCTTTTATTACTCTAACACACGTGAAGTTATACATTGGAACCCTTATTGTACCATAAATGGTACAACAATAGTACATAATGGCCTGAGTTTCTAAAAATGAGATTCTGCTTCCTATAAGTGGGGAGATATTTTGAGAAATTGGAACCCTAAAACCAGAAAGGGAGTTGCAGGTGTTTTGCCAGTGTGTGGTTACCTTTCAGCACCGTCTGCTCAGGGCACTAAACTAGATAACTTGAGAGTCAAAATAAGTCCTGCTTCCTGTCTTCAAGTTGCCTATGGCTGAGGAGGAGTTGTAAGTGAGCTTAAAAACGACATAAGTTTGTAAGAGGGAAGATCTTGTTAGAAATGTCTGTTAACATTGGCACCAAGAGGCACAAAATGCGTTGAAATAGACGGACCCATAGCCTCTGAGCCTGGCTTAGACACGATATTTTTGTGTGGATTTCTTTTTTTTTTTGCGGTACACAGGCCTCTCACTGTTGTGGCCTCTCCCGTTGTGGAGCACAGGCTCCGGACGTGCAGGCCCAGTGGCCATGGCTCACGGGGCCCAGCCGCTCCGCGGCACGTGGGATCTTCCCGGACCGGGGCACGAACCCGCGTCCCCTGCATTGGCAGGCGGACTCCCAACCACTGCGCCACCAGGGAAGCCCCTGTGTGGATTTCTTAAACACAGCGAGAGGGAAGTTGGTGTCATCTGCCCATGACAGATGTTACTGTTCTTGATGGGAAATGTTTTTCTTTTTTTTTTTTTGTCCCTCACATCACCCAGGATAGTGTAACTGTGGAATTCTGGAGAAAATTAGATATGCGTGGTGTTTACAATGTGTTACAACTCTTTGCTCTGGGCCATCACGTGCTGAGGTCTGCTGGGACCTGGGCTGCTTTCTCGAGGTTGTGTTAAAGTCAGACCTGCCTGCCAAGTGCACAAGCAGTTAACTGTACCCCCAAAACTATGCCTACTGCAGTCTCTATTGTCTCTGGGTCTGTGACAGCCCTTTTCCCCCATCTCAGTTTGGGTTCAAACCCTAGAGCAGGAAAGAGATATAGTAAGTATGCTGTTGTTCTCCTCCAGCCCTCCCAAACAGAGTGGGATGTTGCTCACCGAAATAGCATTTTCCTACCTGGGTAGAGCCTCAGGGTCTTCCTGAACATGTGGCTCCTGATCGCAATTGCCATTGGCTTAAACTTGGCACATCTTATGACCTCTGTGATCCATACCCTAGAGGCTGGAGGTGTTGTCATCTTTTGGTTGTGCTGTCATTTTAGTAAGGGTGAGCGGGGGTGGGGGTTCAGAAGATGACCAAGAACGTGTTAGCGTGATCAGGAAAGATTCGATGGTGGAAGAAGGCGGGGAGAGGATTCAGCTGGGTGGTGGGGAGGAAGCTGTCTTGTGAACAGAGGGACAGGAGAGGAGAGGAAGTACACCCCCTAACCTGGGGATGGTGAATGAATCAGTTTGGTAGATTGGGAGGGTTTCTATGGGGCAGTGGTTCTCAGTTGTAGCGTGTCAGTCACCTCTGGGCCCCACCCCCCGAGTTTCTGTTTTAGTAGGTGTGAGTCAGGGCTCGTGAATTTGCATGTCTTACTGGTTCCCAGGTGATGCTGCTGGTCCTGCTTTAGGCGGAGGTCAGGTGCTGCTGGAGGAGTCACATTCAAGTGGTGGTGGGGTGACCGGGGCAGCCGTGCTCCCCAATTCCGGGGATCACCTTTCCCACGTGTGCTCCCTTCCGGGCTGGCCCTGGGCAGAGCTCTGCCGAGGTCTGGAGCTCCAGTCTAAGGAGCTGGCCCTTGACTGTAGGTTATGAGAAGCCAGGGGAGAATTTTATCTGGATCGTGTGATTGGCATTAACTTTTTGTTAATTTGGTAACAGAGGGGGAAGCAGCCAGAGATGGTTAGACAATATGAAGGGTAGGGCTGTGTCCAGGGGGTGGGTTATTTCAGGAGTGGATTTGGGAGGAAGATCTGGAAAGAAAGAAAGAGGAAGAATACAAAGGTGACCCAACGTTTCCTTCAGCTCGGGAGCCTGGAGAACGGTGCTCACATTGACGTAAAGGGGTAATCAGAGCCCTGGCTCCTTTGGAGGGAACCTCTCAGTTATTTAGAAACTGAGTTGAAATTGCTTATCTTCTCTTCTAAGGAGATTATTATCTATCCTGTTTTCAAACTCAAGGGTCTACGTCATGTTCCATGCTTTCCAATTGTTTTTATCTTCAATATCTAAGTTTTTCATGAGCCTAAACATGTAGTCACTTGCCTCTTGGAATAATTTCCTCTTATCCTGAGGTTTAAATGGAAGACTATTGTTTAAAAAATGTCTTAGCCCTTCCAGTATAATTTTCTCTAGATATTGATACCCTTATAGTCTTGCCTTAAGTATAAGTGAAATGGTATCTTTGAAAGTCACTTGTTGGGGGGACTTCCTGGTGGCACAGTAGTGAAGACTCCGAGCTCCCAATGCAGGGGCCCCGGATTCGATCCTTGGCCAGGGAACTAGATCCCACATGCATGCTGCAACTAAGAGTTCGCATGCCACAACTAAGGAGCTGGCGAGCTGCAGGTAAGGAGCGCAGCTGCTGCAACCAAATAAATAAATAAATAAATAAATAAATAAATAAATAAAAATTCTAAAATAAAAGTCACTTACAGTTTTAGCAGTAGAGCCCTAATTACATTGGGTTGCTGTGTAGCTCTTTAACTTTTCTATGAGTTATCCATTTCTAGTTATTTGATCCTTGTGAACACACACACGTTGGTTTACATTTGGGTTTTTCCTTTTTTTTTTTTGAAAGTAATACATGTTCCAAGTTGGAGAAAATTTGGAATATAATTAATAAGAGTTTAAGAAGAAGGGAAAATCAGCTGTGAACTACCCATAAATTACGGCTTTACCGTTTTCCTTCATCTCACTCAGTCTCCCGAGGGCTGCGTGTGGATTGCGGCCGTTGTGCCAGGGTGTGGCGTTCGGTGACCCGTGTTCTCTCGCCTCTCCTCTGCCCCAGGATCTGGCTTCCCCTGTATTTTGCCTGGGGCTGCATGACTGGGGGCGACAGTAGGAAACCAGATGCCGACCTGGACAAGGAAGGGGTCTGGCAAGCAGGGGCTGGGAGTGAAGACGGCTACGCTCGGGGCTCTGAGGAATTGCTGTTCTCATCTCTGCCTCGTTCGGGTCTGTCCTCCTGGGGCTTTAGGGCCTGGGGAGGAGGAGGCTGGGGAAATCAGGCTGAAGAAACTGTGTCACAGCAGAATTCCTCTCGCCTTGTCCTCTTAGAGGGACCTGAGAAGGGGAAGTTCCTCGCCGATCACGCAGAGAGAGAAGGAAACGTTTGAGGTCGGTGACAGGCCAGCCTCAGCCCGAGGTGGCCTGAGCAGGACAGCAGCCATGGGTGGAACAGTACAGGTGTCAGTAAAGGCAGGTAGTGACAGAGCTTAAGGTGCAGCTGGGTGAGCAGATGCCCAAAGGGATGTTGCTTGAGTGGCTCCAAGAGGGGGTCCGGTGACGGGGGAGTGGACTAAGTGAGCAGCCTGGCTTTGTGCGGGGCTAAGCCCTGTCCCCTCCACCTCTCGCCTTTGGGAACTCCAGAGAAAAAGAAAGAGGAAGGGCTCAAGTCTTTATTTGGCTGTAGGAGCCATTGATCCTGCATACTTAGGGAATAACTGTGAGTGACCTTATTTAGGACCCAGAAACTATTGGGGCTTAGGTGTGGCGGCCATTTAATCTGTTGACCAAACTGGGACACTGTTAATATTTGCATTGGCTCTGGACCTGGCAAGCACAGATCACCCTAGATATCAGGGATATTCAGGTCACATATACACATAAAAAGACCTTTAGGAACTGCTTCTTATAGCTTGAGTAGCTCCTTCCCAAGGCTCTAAACTGTTTTCATACGTTGGCTTTTTTGTTCTGCCTTAAAAACAAATTAAGGATAATAGCTCTTTGTTATATTAGGACTATTTTGCTATACTAAATATTTTACCAAAAATATTGTTAATGGCTAGTTGTTTCATCTTATAAATGTACCACAGTTTTATTAATTGCATCATGTTAATCATCTAGATTCCATTCCAGCTGTTTGCCTCTATGAATGATAAGAAAAGCAGTAAGTCTTTGTGTTATGTCTCAGTATTTTCTCAGAAGTCAGATTCTTAGAAATAGAGTGACTGGATCGGATTGTATAGTTCTTGATATGTATGGCCAATTCTAGGCATTTATGGTAAATTTGAATTTCTCAGTTGAAAAAGTCTGACAGTTCAGCTGCTTGGTTTTGGAACTACTATGAAATACATGATTTTTTGAAAGTCACTAGATAATTTTTACCACTTATGACCTTGGACTACAAAGGGTAATGCAATGAAGCAACAACTTGAATAAAGAAAAGACGTTTGGGGAAGAAGGGGCTAGATAAATTAGGAGTTTGGGATTAACAGATACACGTCACTATATATAAAATAGATCAACAACAAGGATTTACTGTATGGCACAGGGAACTATGTTCAATATCTTGTAATAACCTATAATGGGAAAGAATCTGAAAAAGAATATATATATATACACACATATATACACACACACACACACACATATATATATAATAAATCACTTTGCTGTACACCTGAAACTAACACATTGTAAATGTAAATTTACATTGTAAATGAACTATATTTCAATAAAAAGTTGTTTTGGGAAAAAATTTCTATCGACAAAAATAAACATTTTTTCACATTGTAAAATAAAATAAACAATAACACTTTTATTGCTAATGCAACCTCTTTTCACATTGCCGTGGGGTGAACGTCTTAGAAAGACTGGACTATACTGAATGGAACTGCGGTGCACGTGCGGGGTGTGGGCAAAGAAACATTTGCTTGTGAAACATTTTTCCTGACTTTATTGACCGCTGGCACACCACAGTTGAAAGATCAAGTACTGGGCGTGTTGAGCTATGTGTAGTTTTCAGGAGGAACATGATTCTTTCTGTCTGTGATGACAGTTGCACAACATCATGGGGGCACCGGTGGCATTTCTCGCATGGCACGTGCATGGAAGTAGCACGTTTTCAGCAGTGGGTTCTTCCAGTGTGAGTCAGCCGTGCAGCTGACCAGTCAGCTACTAGTTATAGAATACTACTTTGTGGGAATGGTTGTCAGCAAGAAAAAAAAAACGTCTGCCTGACCTCAGGGAGAACTCAAGCTGGGAAGTCAGCTTTGAGAGAACTGTGTGTGTAGATCACGGGGTCAGATGAAGTGAAGGTGCTTTGTGGAGGTCGTGTGGTAACGGGTTCGGTCACTGCTAAAGTCTCTGAGCAGCATGCCAGCCCTGGGCCTGGGATGCACATTACTGACAGTGTTACAACTTGCTCAGAGGGGTCAGACCAGTTTGCAAACAGGAAAGAAGAAACTTCTGGAAAGTTCATGTGTCAAAACTTCCTGGTTAGTTTGAAAGCATTCCTCAGTTGTTCCTAGCTCAACCAGTCTGTAAAGATTCAAAAGACCCAGGAAGGATTTCCTTCTATTTTAAATATGAGAGACTGCAGTCCATTCCAAAATGATGAAGTGTGTGGGTGATTATGTTCTAACAGTCAGGAAAATAAAGTGTTATTGTAAGTACGACACTCAGATAATAATACATAAGCTAAAGGGGTAGAATAACTTTGAATAGTGACTTGTTTCGCTCCGAGGGCCTCTATGCATCTTGAAGCATCACTAATCTTAAAAAAAAAAAAAAAAAAATCACAGGGCTGGAGCTCTGCTTTTTTAGATTTCCCAGTTTTCTGATGATGACTTGTGTCTCATTCCTTCTGCTGAGTCTGTAATCCAGTGTTCCACTTTGCTTCTCTCTGTTCTCTGGTCCTGGATTTAACATTTATTGTTATGGCTTCCCAGTTGTTTTTGAAAGGCGACTTGACAATGTTAGGCATAAGTGGAAGCTGTATTACACCCTTCAGATTGATAGCATGTAACTTCTAGAACATGAGTATGGCCAAGGTAGTGTTTTTGATATCTTAAGCAGCTCCTTGAATTCCTTGGACATCCCTGAAATGGATGCACATGCATGGTATCCAGGACATAAATGACATGTGGTTTATGCCTTTAAAAAAAGGCATCCTGGGACTTCCCTTGTGGTGCAGTGGTTAAGAATTTGCCTGCCAACACAGGGAACATGGGTTCGATTCCTGGTCTGGGAAGATCCCACACGCCGCGGAGCAACTAAGCCCCTGCGCCACAACTACTGAAACCCACATGCGTAGAGCCTGTGCTCCTCAGCAAGAGAAGCCACCGCAATGAGAAGCCGGTGCACCACGACGAAGAGTAGCCCCCGCTTGCTGCTACTAGAGAAAAGCCTGCGTGCAGCAACGAAGACCCAACACAGCCAAAAACAAATTAAATTTAAAAAAAAGTCATCAGGGCTTCCCTGGTGGCGCATTGGTTGAGAGTCCGCCTGCTGATGCAGGGGAAACGGGTTCGTGCCCCGGTCTGGGAAGATCCCACGTGCCGCGGAGCGGCTGGGCCCGTGAGCCATGGCCGCTGAGCCTGCGCTTCCGGAGCCTGCGCTTCCGGAGCCTGTGCTCCGCAACGGGGGAGGCCACAACAGTGAGAGGCCCGCGTACCACAAAAAAAAAAAAAAAAAAAGTCATCAGGCAAGCTGCCCCCCCACCCCCATTGTCATATCTGAGCTCTTTGCTCTTAAAATGGGTACTAAGCCTGTTTGAAGGTATTTACGGAAGATGTGAATTTGGCTTTCCCTCTCATTGTCAGCGGTGACTTTGGTCAGTTATTGTGGATTTTTAGCAATCACTTCAAGTAAAGAAGATTGGACTCTGTGATTTTAATATTACAGTAGGCTTTAAAATACTTATAAAGGCTTGGCTCGTAGATGACTGTTAGCTCATATCCTTAATCCTTTAACTATGCAAACCACTCCCTATTTTCATAATTTAATCACCGAACACATTTTTTTAAGTCCCAAGTTAGTAGTGAGAAACCGAACCTTTTTTTTTTTTTTTTTTTTGCTTTACGCGGGCCTCTCACTGTTATGGCCTCTCCCGTTGCGGAGCACAGGCTCTGGACGCACAGGCTCAGCAGCCATGGCTCACGGGCCCAGCCGCTCCGCGGCATGTGGGATCTTCCCAGACCGGGACACGAACCTGTGTCGCCTTCATCGGCAGGCGGACTCTCAACCACTGCGCCACCAGGGAAGCCCGAAACCGAACATTTGAATTCCTTTTACAGGATAAACTTGTTTCTGATCTTAGGAGAATTGTGGTTTGTGTGTTCATGTTTATTGGTAAGAATTTTTCTGGGCTGGGTCCTTTAAAAACTGTCGGTTTCCAAATTTTCCATGTGCAAGGTTGTTGGTTGTTTTTTTTTTTTTTTTTTTTTGGTTAAAGATAAGGCAGAGGGAGACCCTAGGCGAAGGCACTGTGACAATTCTAAACTGCCTGAGAGTTGTCAAGTGGAACTAGCCTTAAGGCAGCTGGAGAGCCTGTAAGCCTTTTGTAAGCAGCTGCATCATATCAAATAACTGATGTGCATTAATGTTAGTACAAAAAGCAGACCGAGTAGTGTCTTTAAGTGTATTTGTTTTATGAATCTGGTAATACCAACCTTCAAGTTGTGTGACCCCTGGAGTAATTGCCCTGTGGGCATGGGAAGCGTAGCACCCTACTCAGGGATCCATAAAAAGAAACTCTGTTCCTACCCTTGGCAGGGAAAAGAAGCATCTCAAAACGTTATAGGAAGAATTTTTTCCCCTACTTTCCCATTAGCTTATTCTCCTAACCTAGATGCTGTCCCATCTGCAGGAACAGGAGGGGGAAAACATTCCATGAAACGTTTTGATTGGCGGGTTAGTAGGAAAAACACTGTAATATTTTAAAGGACAGCTGAAGATAAATGGAAACTTAAAAAAAATTCATTGGTAGATACGCTGCAGGTCATATGTACTGGACGGCACAAATTAGTTTTTGTGTTTGAGTTAATTTATAACAAGAATTACTATCTCTTTACACATAAGACCTGTTAAAGTTATTTGGGGATATGGGTGGAGGAAAGGTGGGTGCAAAAATGCATCTATATTCAGTCTCCATTTCCTTGCCCCCTACTCTGCTTTGTGTTTTGCTCTTGCTTCTCTAGTGATGTTTTCCCTCCCCACGGTCATGCTTCCGATCTCCTTGGACTCGGCGTAGTGGATGCATTTTACTTCTTACCTTCACCCCTTGGCAGCATTTGCTGTGTTAAGTCACCCCTTTGTTCTTGAAGCACTCCCTGCCCAATTCTGCAGGGCTGCTCAGTCCTTCTGCAAAAAACTTAGTCTCTTGTTCACTAGTCTTATCTCCCCAGCAAATAATGGAGGTGGAAGCTAGGAGATCGGGGTGTAACACATACATATAAGGTGCTGTAGGCCTTTAGAAGACAGGAGGGAAACTGGAGGACCGGGTGTGAATTCCTGGTAGAAGCAGCATTGAATTTTTTTTCTCTTGTTTAAGTGGCTTTTGAGATGCACTTGGCACCATGGGAACTCAATACTTGAATGAATGAAGGCAGGGTTTAAACAAACAGATTGGATCCGGAAAGAGGAGTTTCAGTGTAGGAAACAGCACGAGCAAAACAGTCAGCTGAGGGGGATGATGGAGCTTTGAAGGTGAACATGAATCATTCTCTTGGCCGGGGTAGGGGTGTGGGGGGGTGGGGCAGGAGGAGGGCAAGGCTGTGAATGCCAGCCAAGGAATTTCGGGTTGTGTTTGTAGGCGGTGGGTGGAGTGGAGGAACGGCTGGAAGCATTGGGAAGGTTAGTTCCGCAGCAGTGTGTTGCATGGGGTTAGAATGAGGACAGCCTCGTTTTGGTCTCACCTCTGGACTCTTCTCAGGCATTTTGTCCCTGGAAGGGTCCAGTCCCAGCCACTGCCTTCCTGCTGCCCCAGCTCAGTCCTCTTGTCCTTTGGTCACTTCATCTGAACCACCTGGTCCCATGACCATTGACTGTTGAACTCCTACCACCTTGCGTGCACAGCATATCAAGTAATAACAGCCTTAACTCCGCTCTCCTGATAACAGGAATACTAATGCAGTAACCTTGGGAGAAATCTTGGTACCTGATGGGAAATACAACAGCGTGTGGGTGGCGTTAACGCGAAGCCCCTGATCCCTGAGCAGGAGCAGGTCTGTGATGTAGGAAACTGCGTGAGGAGGGTGTGGGCCCTGTGAGCTGGGTGCCTTGGATGGGATTAGGAATAAGGGGCTTAGGGTGAAATCAGGGCCCAGTGTTTGCTTAAAACCCTAATTAATAGTTCCCAGGAATGAAAAACATGAGAATTGACTTTCCTCGCTTCCTCTGCAGGGCTCCTTTCCCCCATATACACAAACTAAACACACCTTCCCCCAAAACGCCATATTGACATCATAGTAGCTTTTTTTTTTTTTTCTCTAAAAGAATAAGTACTTCTAAGGTCAAGTGAAAGTATGAAGGACGCATTTTGAAAGCACTTCTTTCTGTCCAAACCTTGGTGAGCTTGGGGCAAGGATCAAGCGTGGGGTGACAAGTGCATTGGGCTGGGATCCCCTCTCTTCACCTCTGCTGGCCTCTCTCTTCCTTTGTGCACATTTGGGAATGTTCTGTGCACGTGACTTGAGCCGTGGGTAATCAGCAGGCTGCCTGCCTTATCTCAATAAGTGTTATCTATGTTAGATCTTTCTGGTGGGTGAAAATGAAAAAAAAAAGTGTCATTCTGAGATATTAGAGAATAGAGAACTGTGATTATAAGTGTTTTGGTAGATTCCTGTGACATCAGGAAACAGAGGTACTTTCTTATGCTTAAGAAAATATTCATGCTTCATTGTTATTTATAAGCTATGGAACAAGTGGAATGTCCAGAAAGTCACTCAGATGGAATAAAACTAGGACTAGGTTAGACCGTCAGTTAATATTGTGATCATAAATATGTTGCTGATGCCATAAATCCATTCAGTTCTTGTAGCAGCAGCAGCAACTTTCCTCAGCTACTGGAATTTTCACTGGCCTGCCGACCTGAGTGCAAACTGCAAGGGGGTGGTTGCTTTGGTGAGAGCATCCTTCCCTCTTAGCAGCTCCTACTGTCTTTGCGGGTGAGCCCTGGAAAAAGAGGCTCCTGGTATAAACATTATCTGCGTTCAATTTGTGGAAGTCAGTTTAACGATAATCTTAAATTCAGCTTGCTAAATTACAATCTAAGCAATATTTTGTATAGGTGTATTTCTGTGTGTGTGCTGAGTGCCACCTGGCTATGGCCTCCGCATATTTTAAGCGACAGTTTCAGAAATTCTGCTTAGCACAATATCCTAATTCTGATCTCATGCTTTAGGTAAGTGTGTCAGGTATGTGGAGGTGAACTGGGCTGCCTGGTGTCACACAGCTAGGTGGTATCAGAACTCACACCTTTTGTATTTTCACTTCCTATTCAGGGCTTTCCCCAATAAACTACATTTTTTCTCTTTAAAACAGTGATGGAAGTTGTTTAGAGTCAGAGCATTCCTGTTGGTCCAGGGAGGCAGGATCCACATGAAATGTGGGCATCTCATCAGCTCTCCTTGGTAGGGATTTATGAGGGCTCACATTTGGTGCTTTTCTATTAGCAATTAAAAAGGTGTGTTCTTAATGAACAGAGGGTTTGTTTTCTTAATCCTAGTGTCTTAGCTTGGGTTGTTATAACAGAATATCATAGGCTGAGTGGCTTAAACAACAGATATTTATTTCTCATTTCTGGAGGCTGGGAAATCCAAGATGAAGGTGCCGCCAGATTTGTTCCTGGCGACAACCCTCTTCCTGGCTTGTCCACCTTCTTGCTGTGTCCTGATACGGTGGAGAGAGAGCACACAAGCTTTGGTCTCTTCCTCTTATAAGGACACTAATCCTATCAAGGGGGCCCCACCCTCATGACCTCATCTAAACCTAATGACCTCATCTAAATCTAAATCTAATTACCTCCCCAAGGCCCTTCCTCCACATACCATCACTTTGGAGGTTAGGGCTTCGCCATATGAATTTGGGGTGCACGCAAACATTGGGTCCATAACACACAGTGATACTGTTTTTTAAATGGGCTGTCTGGTAGAAAATATGTGTTCTAGAAGAGATCCAGTGTATCAGTAATTATTATTCATACAAATATTCAGAGATTTCATGCACTGTATTTGAAAAGACTCAGAGATGACTAATAATTTGACTTTTTCTATGTGCTTGTCCAGTTATTGAGCAAATATTTACTTGAGCACATCTATGATTCAGGCCCTGTGCTGGGTTCTAGGCTGAAGGGATAAGAAAGCTGTAGCACACATTTGGTAGCCAGTATTAAAGTTGTATACAAAGAGTTATTTTCTTCCAATCTTCTTTCAAATAAATTTTATCAAGTTGCAATCTTGTCCTGTTTTTTTTTCATATGCAATATTATGAACACACATAATATATAGATAATATAATGAATACCCAAGTACTCACACCTGGCTCTGTCAGATCTTAATATTTGAAGGAAACATGTCAAAATGTTTTTTTATTGTGAGAAATAAACATTGCTGGGAATTGAAGACCCTTGTGTGTCACACCTTGTCCTCTGTGTCTCTGTCCTCTTTTAGAAGTAACCACTATTCAGGATTTGGGGTATATCATAACCGTGCATGATTTTATGCTTTTATTATACATGTATGAGTTTATGAGCAATATAAAATAATCATTTTTAAAACTATGAAAAAGATAGCAAACTGTATAAGTTTTTCTGTACCTTGAGAGAAAAAACAGCCATAAAAAATTACTTTTGAGATTCATTCATTTTGATACCTAGCTCTAGTTCTTTTTTAAAAACTGATGTATATAGTATTCCTTTGTATGATTAGTCTATGTTATATTAGCCTGTTCTCCTGTTGTCAGATATGTTTGGCATGTTTCTGAATTTTCAGTATTGTAAACAGCGCTGCTTGGACATTATTGTTTATGTCTCCTGATGTGTGTGTGTAAAATTCTCTGGGGACACATGTGAGTGTGGAGTTGCTGGGTGAAGCTTATCTCCAGCTTTACCAGATAGTGTCACATTGCTGTACACAGGAGCCAGTTTACATTCTCCTCAGAATATCTGTGATCTTGTTGAACTGCATCTTCCGCAACACTTGGTATCATCAAGCTTTGGAAGTTTTGCTCATCTGTGTAGTGTAAAGTGATACCTTACTGTTTCTAGCTTTAATGCTGCAGTTTCCTGATTGCGGTGAGGTCGACTATCCTATTACATGTCTGTTGGCCTTTCAGGCTGCTGCTTCTGTGTGCCTGTTCATAAGGTACCCCCACTTCTTTATTGATGGTGGGACTCGGGTGCAGAAAAGTGGATCGACTGTAAACTTTGATTCATGACACGTGATCATCATCGGGTTTTGTATGACCCTCTCGTTTATTCATATTTTTAATGTAATGAATCCCTGTGAACTCATCAGGGTCTGAAACATTACCAACAATTTCCATCTGCCTGTGCTTCTCCCTGCTCCATTCCTCTGCCTCCCCCCACACCCCCCATTTTTAAAAACAATATCTTGAACTTTAATCATTGCTTCTCATCTAGTCCCCCCACACCCCCCATTTTTAAAAATACTATCTTGAACTTTAATCATTGCTTCTCATCTAGTCCTGCATGTGCTCTTCACTCAGGGCCTTGTTTTTCTCATTCCCTGTTATTAGTGTGATTTATCTGGGCTGTTGCCTGGGCTTTGTCCATTCATTTTCACTGCCCTATAACATTCCCAGTGTTACTATGTTTCTATCATTTCACCTGTGACTGGGTTATTTCTAGTTTTGTTGTTATGCACCATTCTTCTATCAATGTTCATTTATATGAATCTTGCTGGCTGTGATCAGGATGGTCTCTTGAATACTATCTGGGACAGGAAATGCTGGATTAGATATTCTGATATTAACTTGGTTAGCTAATTCCAATTTTCTCCCTACAAGGTGTACCATTCATGTTCCCACAAGCAGTGAATCAGGTTGCTCTAGAGCTTCTTCTCAATTTGTAGTTCTTTTTGTGTATATAATTCTCATTGGTACACAGCTGTTGGTTTGGTGGAATTGGTAATAAGGTTTGATTTCCTTGTAACACGCCAGCTGGTCTGGAGGGAGTTGGGGAGAAACCCATAAACCTGCCTGGCTCACTGCTGGAGGCTCCCATTGTTTGTGAAAAGAACCTGATATTTGTGGGTGGCCATGTGGGCTTAGGTCATTTGCAGCATCTCTCTTCATGTGTATTTGATTCCTGCTTTTATGTTGATAATTATTTAAGATTTATTGGTTTTATAATATATCTCATAAATCTATTTAAAGTTAAAGCAGGTAGAATTGCTGCTGTTTTATAGTGTCTGCTCTGTTTTGTTCATGGTGGCTTTTTTCCTTGTGTGTTTTTTAGTTTTGGATTGTGAGCTCCTTTTCAGTTGAATTTTATCTGTGGGAGTCCTGGGAGACCTGGGTCGAAGGTGTATTAAAAATATAGAGTAGGGGTCTTCCCTGGTGGTGCAGTGGTTGAGAGTCCGCCTGCTGATGCAGGGGACATGGGTTTGTGCCCTGGTCCGGGAAGATCCCACATGCTGCGGAGCGGCTAGGCCCGTGAGCCATGGCCGCTGAGCCTGTGCGTCCAGAGCCTGTGCTCCGCAACGGGAGAGGCCACAACAGTGAGAGGCCTGTGTACCGCAAAAAAAATAAAAAATAAAAAGAATAAAGTAGGAGTTTGATTGACAAAATACTTAGCAATGTTGGGTAAACTAAAATAAACATCCTTTAATGCGTAGCTGTGATTGTGTAAAAAGTATGGAAAAATCCCTAGAATCTGACAATGAGGAAAAGACATAATTCCAGACAGTATACTAGGTATATACTGAACTTTCAGCAGAGTCAGAATCAAGATGCTTGGTGTCTTCACACCAACATGGGGAGAGAGAAGGAAGTTGTGGGCAAGGAGTTGGAGCTGGGATCTTCCTCCATATCTAGTTTGCCAGGACCATTCTATGGCTGCACCCTCAGTGAAGGGATGGACCAGAAAACGC
Organism: Mesoplodon densirostris; assembly: GCF_025265405.1. Lineage (NCBI taxonomy): Eukaryota > Metazoa > Chordata > Mammalia > Artiodactyla > Ziphiidae > Mesoplodon > Mesoplodon densirostris. Next base: position 230,585,287 of record NC_082661.1, read on the forward strand.
CTGCCCGCCAACACAGTAATCTGAAGAAGTTTGTCCATCTCAGCCTGGGCTCTGGGTAGGGGATACAAGTGCTCTGGTCTCTTCCTAAAATTAGAAAGCACAGGTGTTCCCTTACCTCTTAGGGTTCACATGTATGCTACCGAAGCTTTCCAGGAATCACCAAGTCAGGGAATTAGCATAAAATCCAATACGGAGTCAGTGATGGCCCTCTGCTGAGGTGCCTCCCAAAAACAAATCTGTGGCTGTTTACACGTCTTCTCCCTTAGCAGTAAGCTTCTTGGAATGTGGACACATTCCAAGAAGCACCTGTGCACCTGTGTACATCAGTGTGCTTGTGGAATGAATGAATAAGTGAACAAGTGGAAACACGTGGGCATTTTTTTTTTTTTTTTTTTTTTTGTGGTACGCAAGCCTCTCCCTGTTGTGGCCTCTCCCGTTGTGGAGCACAGGCTCCGGATGCGCAGGCTCAGTGGCCATGGCTCACAGGCCTAGCTAGCTGCTCCGCGGCATGTGGGATCTTCCCGGACCGGGGCACGAACCCGTGTCCCCTGCATTGGCAGGCGGAAACTCAACCACTGCGCCACCAGGGAAGCCCGGCATTTTTAAACATACATAACTTTTACCCACTATGTAGATTTTCAACATGTTAAAAAAAATAAAGCTTAGAAGGAATGCTATTTTGCAGTTAATTTTTTTTTTTACAGTTTTCAAATCATTCTTCCATTCTTAGAATCATCTTCAGATCCCAGAATCAGCAGACATTTATTGAGCATCTTTGCTGTTCTGTGTGTTGTGAAGGATACAAAGACGACCGTGTGCTCTGCCCGTTAGGGAGTGACAAGCTTGAACATAAATCATTATGTGCAAAGTGCAAAATAAGTGCTATAGTAAAATTTTAACATAGTTTTGGGATAGCAGAGGTTGGCAGTGATTCATTTCACCTCAGGGATTTGTTCATTCAGTGAACATTTACTAGAGCTTCCATGTGGTCGGCACTGGGAGGATTACAAAAGTACCTAAGATTTATTGTACACTCACCCATGTATTAGGCTGCAAATATTTTATATACAGTTAATGTCTACAATGTAATTTAATTCCCACAACATCCCCTTGAAGAGGATCCTATAATTATCCTCATTTTAAAAACTTTTTATTGAAATTTAGCATATATTCAGAGAAGTCCACTTTCACACATGTACACCTGGATGGATGTTCATGAATTTTATACACCTGTGTAACCAGCACCCAGAGTAAGAACAAACTAAACATTACAGACACTCCGGAGCACCCCCTTATGCCTCCTTGACTTCCAACAGCAATTTTTTTTTTCTTTTTCTGTATTTTTCTTTTTTTAATTTATTTTTATTTATTTTTTTTGCAGTAGGCGGGCCTCTCACTGTTGTGGCCTCTCCCCTTGCGGAGCGCAGGCTCCGGACGCGCAGGCTCAGCGGCCATGGCTCACGGGCCCAGCCGCTCCGCGGCATGTGGGATCTTCCCGGACCGGGGCACGAACCCGTGTCCCCTGCATCGGCAGGCGGACTCTCAACCACTGCGCCACCAGGGAAGCCCTTTTTCTGTATTTTTAGAAATGGAATCCTGTAGTATGTATTCTTTTGGTATGTTGCTCTATTGTATGTAGTTTTGGATTGCTCATTCCCATTGTTGCCTAGTATTCCATTAGCCCGATTTTACAGATGAGGAAACAGGCTGAGATCATGCAACTAGTAACGAATGTATTACAGTGCCACTAAGCGTTTTTTTCGAAACGTGATTTTTCACGTTCTTACGGTGTTGGTGTTCTGTCCTGTAGGTATAGCATGATTCATTTAACCCCAATGAATTTATCCTTCTGATGGATATCTGGGTTGTTTCTAACATGTCATCACTGATACTTTACCATAAAAGAAAAACATCCATTTCAATATTTAAAGTACGTTTTTAAGTTTCCAGCTGCTTTGCTGTTGACGATAATCAGGTCCATATGAATGTGGCCGGTAACAAAGTATTGCTTTCCCCCGTGGCTTCTTTGCGAGGTCGCAGCTGCCAGTCAAGGGTGGCTTTTGTAGTTTCTGTACATGGTCTACTTGCCTTTTTTTTTTTTGCATTATGTGGGCCTCTCACTGTTGTGGCCTCTCCCATTGCGGAGCACAGGCTCCGGACGCACAGGCTCAGCGGCCGTGGCTCACGGACCCAGCCGCTCCGCGGCATGTGGGATCCTCCCGGACCGGGGCATGAACCCGTGTCCCCTGCATCGGCAGGCAGACTCTCAACCACTGCGCCACCCGGGAAGCCCAGTCTACTTGCCTTTTGAAAGTACCTTGTAAGTGTATGTAGTGTCCTTGCTTTTTTCCTTTTGCCCTATTTATGTTGTCTTCTTCTGACTCCCCGTTTTTCCTTGAAAATTTATTAGATCATCTCAGTTCTGCTGTAGCCCCAAATTATATTCTTTTGCCTGAGGGGTAGCTCTCCCTTTGGTCTACTGATGAGTCCTTCAGGAGGCTCTCCAGGGGTCATGAGTCTTCAGAGGACATAGAATTTTCTTTTTCTTTAATTGAAATATAGTTAATTTATAATGTTGTTAGTTTCTGGTGTACAGCAAAGTTATTCAGAGATATATATATATATATACACACACACACATATATATATACTTCTTCATATTCTTTTCTGTTATACTTTATTACAAGGTATTGAATATAATTCCCTGTGCTATATAGTTGGACCTTGTTTATCTATTTTATTTATTTATTTTAAAATTTATTTTTATATTATTTATTTATATATTTTTTTACTTATGGCTGTGTTGGGTCTTTGTGGCTCCCCGCGTGCTTTCTCTAGTTGTGGTGAGCAGGGGCTGCTCTTGTCTGTGGTGCACAGGCTTCTCATTGCAGTGGCTTTTCTTGTTGCGGAGCACGGGCTCTAGGCATGTGGGCTTCAGTAGTTGTGGCACATGGGCTCAGTAGTTGTGACTTGTGGGCTCTAGAGTGCAGGCTCAGTAGTTGTGGCGCACAGGCTTCGTTGCTCTGCGGCATGTGAGATCTTCCCGGACTAGGGCTCGAGCCCGTGTCCCCTGCATTGGCAGATGGATTCTTAACCACTGAGCCACCACGAAAATCCTCTATTTATATATAGTAGTTTGTATCTGCTAATCCCAAAGTTCTAATTTATCTCCCCCAACCCTTTCCCCTTTGGTAACTATAAGGTTGTTTTCTCTGTCTGTGAGTCTGTTTCTATTTTGTAAATAAGTTCTTTTATATCATATTTTAGGTTCCATATATAATGATATTATATGATACTTGTCTGTGTCTGATGTACTTAGTATGATAATCTCTAGGTCCATCCATGTTGCTACAAATGGCATTAGTTCATTCTTTTTTTATGGCAGAGTAACATTCCACTGTATATATATACCACATCTTCTTTATCCATTCATCTGTCAGTGGACATTTAGGTTGCTTCCAGGTCCTGGCTACTGTAAATAGTGCTGCAGTGAACATTGGGGTACATGTGTCTTGTCGAATTAGAGTTTTGTCCAGATATATGCCCAGGAGTGGAATTGTTGGATCATATGGTAACTCTATTTTTAGTTTTTTAAGACACCTCCTTACTGTTTTCCATAGTGGCTACACCAATTTACATTCCTACAAACAGTGTAGGAGGGCTCCCTTTTCTCCACATCCTCTCCAGCATTTATTATTTGTAGGTTTTTGGTGATGGCCATTCTGACCTGTGTGAGGTGATACCTCATTGGAGCTCTGATTTGCATTTCTCTACTAATTAGCAGCGTTGAACATCTTTTCATGTGCTTATTGCGTAGACATTTCTTTGTGAAACATTGTTTAGTGCTGTGATTCACAAAGGGAACTTCTGCAGTGTGAGCTCCTGGAAGGTAGGAGCTGTGTGGTAGTCACCATGGCGCCTTGCATGTAGTTGGTGCTCAATAAATGACTCATTGAGGATCTGCTGGAGCCTCAGGCTTGTATTCTTTTGATTGAACTCTATAATGTCATGATTTATGCTTTGTGGGAACACGATTAATTTTCTTAGACTCTTCAAACACAAATAGAATACCTGGAGCCGTTTATTTAAATTTTTTTCTCTGTTCTGATAGTAAAAATGAGCAATTTAGGAGTGCACTAGAAAATAAATTTATAATGGTTTTACTATAATATGAAGTTTCTTATATTTTCTCCATTCTTTGAATATTTATTGAAGCCCAACCTACTGAATGTCATGCAGTAGACATAGAAAGATGCATATAAATAATTCCCTGCCCTTGGGGAACCTAGTGGGAGAGACAGACACATATATGAATATAATACAGTGTGGTAAATAGATCAATATAGCTGTGAGTAGGTTTTGGTTTTTGAACACCGTGGAAGGGGAGACCTCAGCATAGCGGATGGAGAGCATGTCCATCCTGGGTCCTCCTGGAATAGATGACACCGGAACAGAATCTTGGGGAAAGTGCATAAATTCCTACACAGCCTTCCACCCAGGCGCTACTCCACCTCTTTTCCCCTTTATTTCTAGAGTGGGAGTACTGCCCATAGTTACAATATTCTACCCTTTCTAATGTAAAAATCTAATTTTTGTCTTTCTCCCTCACATCACCTGGCTCTTCTCTTGTGGGGTCATGCTGATTCGAGCTCTGAAATGGCTTTAGAATGTGGTTTCTGCTATTTTGTCCTCTCTTTCCTCCCATGGATGCTTTCCTGGGTTTGGAAGAAAAGGGGTGGAAATCAGTTTTGGTTGTGTTTTAAGCACCTGACCTGGAGCCTGGCACATCGTGGGTTCAAACTTCTGTTGAACGAGAATGACCCGAGTGATCTCTAACTGGTCTTCCTTCCTCTTGTCTCTTTTCCTTCCCTTTGACTCTATACAGGGTCCTCAAAATTAGTAGAACTCCCCCCTCCCCCAGCATCATTCCTCTGCTTAAAATTCTTCTGTGACTCCTTCTCATCCTCAAGATGAAAATCCAGAGTTTTAGTCCAGGTCCTTACCATTGACCCAGGCTGCATGAAGTGCACCCCTGCATACTGCACGTCAGAGCCTGCCCTGAGATCTTTGTGATTTCCTAGCCCCATGTACTCTCCTTTTTTCTGATGTGTCATTTCTGTGTCAGGTGTTAAGATCCAGCTCAGCTGTCACCACCCCTGTGAAACCTTCCCTACCTTTCCCGGAAAGAATTAGTACCCTCTGCTGTGTTCCCTGACATCTATCCAGTCAGTCCTCTTGTAGGGTTTCTGTATTACGCTACAACCCTCTGTTTCCCTCTGCATTTCCCCCATTACACTGAGGGCCAGGAATTGTGCCTGATTCTTCTTTGTCCCCTGGTCACGCCCATGTTACATGTCAGACAAATAGATCGTCCCTATAAACACACTTCCTGCTTTCCCATCTCTTTTGTTTTGCTTGCATGATTTTTAAATGATGGACACGCCCTACCATCAGCTCTGTTTAAAGGTAGTGCATTATTCAAGGGCCAGTTTCTCATGCCTTGTCTGTGAAATTTTCTGTGATTATGGCACCCCAGAATATTGGCAGCTATCTCTGAACCATCTATGTTTGTTCGCCCTTGGTTGTGGCACTTATACAACATCCTGCTATTATTTTTTTTAAACCTATACCCTTAAAAAAATGTACTTGTATATTTATTTTTGGCTGTGTGGGGTCTTCATTGCTGCGCGTGGGCTTTCTCTAGTTGTGGTGAGCGCGGGTTACTCTTCCTTGCGGTGTACAGGCTTCTCATTGTGGTGGCTTCTCTTGTTGCAGAGCACGGGCTCTAGGTGTGTGGGCTTCAGTAGTTGTGGCTTGCGGGCTCTAGAGTGTAGGCTCAGTAGTTGTGGTGCACGGGCTTAGTTGCTCCGTGGCATGTGGGATCTTCCCGGACCAGGGCTTGAACCTGCGTCCCCTGTGTAGGCAGGCAGATTCTTAACCATTGCGCCACCAGGGGAGCCCAACACCTGCTATTATTATTTGTACTTTTGTTGTGTATGGGTTATCTCTCCCTAGTTAGATTATAAACTCTGAAGTTAGAGGTCTTCTCATAGATAATTTTGAATTGTCTCTGTTGAAAAATAGAATTCCTTATTTAATATTCATTTGTTCTTTAAAAGTAGGTCTGTTAGTGACACATTCTTTTAGTTCCCTTTGAGAATGTCTATTTGCCATTCATCCCTGAAGGATACTTTTGCTGGATGTAAAATTTTCAGTTGACAGTTCTTCTGTTTCAGCACTTTAAAAATGTGCTACTTCCTTTAATCCCCATGGTTTCAGATGGGAAATTCACTGTCATTTGAATTGGTGTTCCCCTCCTGATAGTGTGTCATTTCTATCTGGCTGCATTCAAGAATTTTTGTCTTTAGTTTTCAGAAGTTTAGTTAGGATGTTATGATACTTTACCATTGACCCCAGCCTTGGCATGGATTTTTTTGGGTTTATCCTGATTCAGCAGTTTGCTCAGCTTCTTAAATCTGTATGTTTGTGACTTTTACTAAATTTGGGAAGTTTTCAGTCATCATTTCTTTGAATACTCTTCCAGCCTCACCCCATTTCTCCTCTCCTTCTGGTACTCTGATGATACAGATGTTGGATCTTTGTTTTTTTCACAGGTTCCTGAGGCTCTATTCATTTTTTTAAGCCTGTTTTCTCTCTGTTCTTCAGATTGAGTGAATTCTATTTGTTTTTTTCCTCAAGTCCATGGATTCTGTTCTCTTTCATCTCCACTCTACTATTGAGCCCATCCTGTGAATTTTTAGTTCTGTTACTCTATTTCCCAGTTATATAATATTTGGTTCTTTTTTATATCTCCTATTAATTTGCTGAGAATTTCTACTTTTTAATTTGTTTTAACAGAATTTATAATGGATTGTTGAAGCACTTTTATGACTTTTATGCTTTAAAGTCCTTATCAGGTACTTCTAACATCTCATTTTTCTCTGGGTTGGCATCAGTTGATTGGCTTTTGTCATTCAAGTTGTGGTTTTCCTGGTTCTTGGTCTGATGGGTGACTTTCCATTGTATCCATTTTGCCTGGACATACGAGGATATTCTGGGTCTCATTTAAATCTTGTATTTCAGCAGGCAGTTACCCTGTTCAGTTTTAGTACATTTGTAGGCTGTGGTTTCAATGACAGATTAATTTTCAGTGCCTTTGCAGTGTTATTTTAATCTGCTTGGTTGACCAGGTGTTGCTGGAACTCCCATTGCTCCCTGCTGGTACCGGTTGTGGGGGTGGAAGGGGTTTCTCTGGGTGGGGGCACTGGGCATCTCTTGGTGGAAGACGGTAGACTCAGGCCTCTGGGGAATAGGAGCTTCCCTGAGTGCAGTGGATCTCCCCTGCCTGTGGGGGACAGAGACCTTTTCTTGATCTGGTCACTTGTTGAAGTGAGATGTGTCTAGTGGTGCCCCATGGCTTCTCTGAGGTTTCTGGGCAGGGGAAGTGGGGAGTCTCAGGCTCAAAGAGGCTTCCTGGGCTGGGCCATGTGTCGCTGGGTTCCTTGTGTGTGGCTTCCTGTCTTAGTGCGTATGTCCTGGCTCTCCTAGTTGCTTATTACTGGTGGGGCTTCAGATAGACCCCTTTTTGTATGGTGTAGGGCTTGCCTGATGTTGCCGGAGGGACTCCTTCCGTCTGGGGTAGGAGTGAGCCTCCACGTGCTGCCTGCTGTTGTAAGGTTGGGGTTGGGACATGGTGGGCCTGGGTGGCTGCCTTCTTTGGTTGGTGGGGAGGGGGGAAATGCAGATACCCTTTGCTGTGCGATTCCTTGAGTCCTGAAGCCACAAGCTGGTTTGCTTTTTTCTTACCACCGTTTAGAGTTCTCTTTTGTTATTTCCAGCATTTTTACTAGTTAGCGGGGAGGAGCAGGGGAAATACGTCTATGCTATTTTGTCCCTAATCATTCATCTCTAAATGTGAGATTTTTAAAAGCCATTAAAAATGTCAGGAAAGTTTAGCATTGATTTTTCTGTGTTGGCCAAATCATGTCATTGAGCTGTCTTACTTTACTAGGTTAGGAAATTTGAGACCCAGTCAGGTTACTTGACTGGCTCAGGGGTCCTATTGCTAGTTCATTGCAGAATCCAGCCTTGACCTAGGTTCTTGGTGAGGAACCCAGTATGTGTTTCATTGTAGCAAATTAGGTCAGAGAGTTATCTGGAGGAGAAGAGAAGCTTGCAGTGCTGTAGTGTGGTTAGAACATTAACACACCAAAGAATTTATTCCCCAAGTGAAAAACCTATCAGAATACAAGAAGAAAAGAATCCAGTCTTATATTTTATTGACTGAGATTGAATGACAAGCTTGCTGTATATTTGTACCCATTTTAATACTAATCATTTTTGATAAAGTCTAAGATAATATTCTTCTGTTTTTACTATAAAAACATCTGAATGACCTTATAAAATGTTCCTCTTGCAAAAGAAAGTTCTGTCTATTGTTGGTAATCATTACCATTCATAGTCTACTTCAAAGAGAGTAAAGAATGTAACAAAGATTGGTGACACTGTCTAAACCAATTACTGTCATCTCTGTGGCTTTTTAACAGATAATCTCTGTGTCCTCCACAGACATTAGATACTTCTCCTAGTGTTTTCCCAGGAAGCTTTTTCCTGTATGGGAGAAATGGAGAAATCCAGATGTGCACTCTTTGGTTGTTTGTAAATTATTTTCTTTTTCTTTTTTTTTTTTGAAGTCTCCAGGGTTTTACAGAACATAGGGTCAGAGCTGAACTGATGCCCAAACTCTGTAGATCTGAGAGGGGAAGCATTTACTTCTTCCCCTAAGACTTTCCATGAGGCCCCACAAGAATGAGGTACGAAAAATAGGACTAAATACTGGCTCTGTTTAATGTCATTTGGGTAATGATGACCATAGGGGCCCATGGAATGGGTGGCACTGCCTCTCTGTCCCCTTATGTACTTGTTCTTCTCGTCCTGCTTTTGTTTTTTCTTCCTCTTCCATACTCATGGAGTCTTGCTGAAAAGATAAAATCTGATCCCTACTGAAGAAGGGAATTAAACATATTGGGCTTTGGAGAACTTTTCCCATCATTCATGATAAAACACTTGCATAGGGGCTTCCCTGGTGGTGCAGTGGTTAAGAATCTGCCTGCCAATGCAGGGGACACAGGTTTCAGCCCTGGTCTAGGAAGATCCCACATGCCGCAGAGCCACGAAGTCCGTGCGCCACAACTACTGAGCCTGTGCTCTGGTGCCCTCAAGCTGCAACTACTGAGCCCATGAGCCACAACTACTGAGCCTGCATGTCACAACTACTGAAGCCTGTGTGCCTAGAGCCCGTGCTCCACAACAAGAGAAGCCACCACAATGAGAAACCCATGCCATGCAACAAAGAGTAGCTCCTGCTCACCACAACTAGAGAAAGCCCACGTGCTGCAACAAAGACCCAATACAGCCAAAAATAAATAAATAAATTTATATTTAAAAAAACCCCACTTGCATAGGTAATCCATATGTGAAAATCAGTTGTTTAGAACTTGGAGTAAAGTTTCATGAAAAATCCTATATACTGTAATCATAAAAAAGCCATACAGTATAATGGTTAGGTTTTCAAACCTGCCTTCTCTAATCCATGATGCATGTGGTTGAGCTATGATGCTACAGGTAAGATGAGTATGAGTGTTAATAATTTACCAACTGTTGATTGGCTTAGAATCAGAAAATGTTAACATCAGACAGGACCCTTTTGGACCAGTGTTCTGACCTCCCACTCTCAGCAGTGTCTCCACGATACAAACAGTGATGATGCTTCATAATTGCCTGCAAGGAGGCAGCCCACTCTATTATAGTTGGCAAGTCCTGCTTTACCCTAAACCAAACCTGCTCCCTTTAACTTCTTCCTGTATTGGCTTTTTAGACCATGCAGGGTGAATCTAAGAATTGTTCTGATTAACGTTCCCCACAATTCAGAAACAGAAGTTACAATTCTACCTTCCTAACATCCTGTCTTAATTGATGGGGTTTTTGGAGTCATCCTGATAACATATTTTTTAGATGTTCGGTTTTGCCAATGTCCCTTTAAAATGTGGTCCAAACGAAACACAGTGCCCCAAAGTTTTCTTACTCATGCAGGGAATATTATTTCTTAAGATCTCCCACTCCTGGGCATATATCCAGAGAATACTCTAATTCAGAAAGATATATGCACCCCAGTGTTCATAGCAGCACTATTTACAATAGCCAAGACATGGAAGCAAACCAAGTGTCCATCCACAGATGAATGGATAAAGATGTGGTACATATATACAATGGAATATTGCTCAGCCATAAAAAAGAATGAAATCATACCATTTGCAGCAACATGGATGGGCCTAGAGATTATCATACTAAATGAAGTAAGTCAGACAGAGAAAGACAAATACCATATGATATTGCTTATATGTAGAATCTGAAAAAATGATACAAATGGACTTATTTACAAAACAGAGACAGACTCACAGACATAGAAAACAAACTTATAGTTACCAAAGGGGAAAGGGGGTGGGTGAGGGATAAATTAGGAGTTTGGGATTAGCAGATACAAACTGCTATATATAAAATAGATAAATAACGAGGTCCCACTATATAGCACAGGAAACTATATTCAATATCTTGTAATAAACCATAATGGAAAAGAATATGAAAAAGAATACATATATATACATGTATATGTATGTATAACTGAATCACTTTGCTGTACACCAGAAACTAATACAACATAGTAAATCAACTGTACTTCAATTTTAAAAAAATATAACTCTTCCTCTCTTAACTCCCCTTTTTCTTTTTGGTGGTTCTGCTGTTCTCTGTCACCCAGACAGGATAATTTAGTAATCTTTGATTCATTAATTTCCTTTGCTACAGTTTGTTGTAGGAAATCCAATATTATTCCCAAGTGTTCCCTGAAGAAACTGAAGCTTGCAGTGGTTACTTGCCCAGGGTCACCCAACTGGTCACCACTGACACTAGTGTGCGAGCCCCAGTCTGTCTGACACCAGAACCCATACTCCCAATCACTGTGCTATCCTATCAACAAGGAGCTTTGTGATAAGGCTTTTCCAAAGGACAACTAACCTTATTACTTTGTAAACTGTGTCAAATGTTCAGTGGTTGGGATTTCTGCTGTTTACAGTACTTATACTAGGGCCTTCCCTGATGGCGCAGTGGTTAAGAATTCGCCTGCCAATGCAGGGGACACGGATTCGAGCCCTGGTCCGCGAAGATCCCATGTGCCTCAGAGCAACTAAGCCTGTGCGCCACAACTACTGAGCCTGTGCTCTAGAGCCCACAAGCCACATCTACTGAGCCCGCGAGCCACAACTACATAAGCCCGCAAGCCTAGAGCCCGTGCTCCGCAATAAGAGAAGCCACTGCAATGAGAAGCCCTCGCACCGCAACGAAGAGTAGCCCCCCCGTCCCCAACTAGAGAAAGCCTGCGTGCAGCACCAAAGACCCAACCCAGCCAAAAATAAATAAATAAATAGATAAAATATTTAAAAAACAAACGGTACTTATACTAGCTGTCTGTTTTCTCTGGAAATGCTGCACATATGTTATCTCTTTTATGGACACAAAAGAAATTTGTCAGATTGCTATGCCAGGTTATTTGCATTTTCCCCTTTTTAGGGGGATAAGGAGTGGCAGTGGTGGGGTGCAGGTTCTTCATTTCTTTCCTCCCTACCAATATATGAAAGGGCTCATTTACCCACATACTTGCAAAGATTGAATGTCATGATTGAAAATAGTGTTGGCAATCAGGCATAAAAGGTATTATTTAAAATTTCTTTTCATTACTGGTGACATTGAATTTTGTGTGTGTGTGTTTATTCGTGGATGGATGATGCTCACCCACACTGGAGAAAGCCCTCTGCTTTGCTCAGGCTACCAACTGGAATGTAATCTCTTCTGGAAGCACTTCACAGCTCTACCTAGAAATGAGTCTTAATGCAATATCTAGGTGTCCCATGACCCAGTCAAGTTCATATGTAAAAGTAACCATTACAGGCACATTGTCTCACATCCCTGCCCATCCCAATGGTCAGCTATCGTCCACTCTTTGGTTTTGTCTTGGCTTTGACTGATTTTTTTCTGATCATAAAAGTAAGGTATGCTAAATGAAGATGATTTTGAAAATAGTGAAAATCATTGGTTACTCTTCTGGCAGGGGGCTTACCTTCCAAACTGTTCTGTGGGCACGTGCATACCTTCCTCATGCTTTCAGTGAGTTCATGAGTTGACCACGTGTCTTGTTTCTTCACACCGTGCCTCCTCCCTCTGTGAACAGGGCTAGTTTGCGGGAGGTCCCAACTTGTCTCAGGATATGCCCCGAGAGGCCTGGATTGTGTGGGTTCTGCTGTCTGGGATCTTGGTGTATATGTCGACCTTGCCCTTGAGGAAGCGTGAAGCCAAGAGACAGACCTCCCTGCCCAGCCTGACAGCTTTGCCACATTGGCTTCGTGTCCTCCTTCCTGTTGGCTGTGGGTCCTCCTTGTAGCTCCTTCAGGATGCTTTCCTTTCTTTCCCAGGGGCTTCCCACAAAACCTTTGTGGAAAATTCCTGACCTCTCCTTTACATTTCAACACCATCAAGAAAGACACTTTGATTATTTGCATGTATTTTGTAAGGGCATCGCGAGGAAGGGGTGTTGTGGCCCAGTCGTGGTGGCCTCTGTAGTTTGCATTCCCTGTGGTGAAGCAGCAGATTGTGATGGCTTAGACCTAAAGCTGGCTGCAGGCTTCAAATCCTGGCTCCACGGTTTAACACCCTGGACCCCTTTATGTCTTCTTGTGCTTGACCGTAATAGGCAGTGAGAAATGTGTGCCTCCCGGGGTGTGGTGAGGATTGAAGGAACTCATGCATGCCAAGTACCTCCTTGGAGCAGCGACCAGCATGTCGGAGGTGCTGAATAAATATTCCGTGGCTGTTGCACATACCTCAACCATGTGGGAGCCCTGGACTGGAAACGATTTTCTAGTCAGTGATGAGTGTTAACATTTCTTTATGTTGAACTTAGTTCCTTACATTAAAATGGCCTATCTCATGAACTCAGGCCCTGCTTGCTGCAGTTTTTTTCAGTGGACTGGTTTCTGCCTTTAGGGACTTTTTTGTGGAATTTTGTATGTTAACATAGAAGAATCTTTAGAAGTAATTTTGGCATTTAAAGATGTGGTTTTTTTTTAGAAAATTTATTTTTAAAAAATTGATGTATAGTCGATTTACGATGTGTTAGTTTCTGGTGTACAGCAAAGTGATTCAGTTATACATACTCTTTTTCATATTCTTTTCCATTATGGTTTATTACAAGATATTGAATATAGTTCCCTGTGCTCTACAGTAGGACCTTGTTGTTTATCTGTTTTATATATAGCAGTCTGTATCTGCTAATCTCAAACTGCTAATTAATCTCTCCTCCACCCCCTTTCCCCTTTGGTAACCATAAGTTTGTTTTCGAAGTATGTGAGTCTGTTTCTGTTTCATAAGTAAGTTCATTTGTGTCATTTTTTTTTCCAGATTTATGTAAGTGATATCATATATTTGTCTTTCTCTGTCTGACTTATTTCACTTAGTATGATAATTGGTAGGTCCATCCCATGTTGTTATAAATGGCATTATTTCATTCTTTTTTATGGCTGAGTAATATTCCATCGTATATATACACCACATCTTCTTTATCTATTCATCTGTCGATGGACATATAGGTTGCTTCCATGTCTTGGCTATTGTAAATAGTGCTGCTGTGAACATTGGGGTGCATGTATCTTTCCAACTTAGAGTTTTCTCTGGGTATATGCCCAGGAGTGAGATTGCTGGATCATATATTGCAACTCTAGTTTTAGTTTTTAGTTTTTGTTTTTGGCTGTGCTGCGTGGCTTGTGGGATTCTAGTTCCCTGACCAGGGATCAAACCCAGGCCCTCGGCAGTGGGAGTGCAGAGTCCTGACCACTGGTCTGCCAGGGAATTCCCTCATTTTTAGTTTTTTTTTTAATTTTTTTTTTTTTTTTTTTTTTTTTTGCGGTATGCGGGCCTCTCACTGTTGTGGCCTCCCCCGTTGCGGAGCACAGGCTCCGGACGCGCAGGCTCCGGACGCGCAGGCTCAGCGGCCATGGCTCACGGGCCCAGCCGCTCCGCGGCATATGGGATCCTCCCAGACCGGGGCACGAACCCGTATCCCCTGCATCGGCAGGCGGACTCTCAACCACTTGCGCCACCAGGGAGGCCCCATTTTTAGTTTTTTTAAGGAACCTCCATAGCGTTCTCCATCAGGGCTGCACCACTTTACATTCTCCCCAGCAGTGTAGGAGGGTTCCTAAGGGATGTGTTTTGTACTTGCTGGCCTTGCACTCTAGTTGTGACACATGGTGTCTGCTAACTACTTCACAGCGCTTCTCAGGGAGAATGGCTCTGCTCACAGCCTCTCTGAGGACCGTGAGACGTCCCCTCTCCTCTCCCTGAACTGGCTGATGTGACTAGGGAGGGACACTAGACAGCTCCCTCTGTCACATCCTTCTGTGGGAAAGCAATGAGCGAGGCCATTTGGAGTCTCTTGAGAATTTTACTTTGGGAACGTAGTCGGGACAAACAGTGGGAGCTGACGTTGAAAGAATGCATCTCAGCTGATGTGAAGACAATGAAAGGGCCCTCCAGGCGATGGCAAGGCTGCAGACCTTCTGAGGAAGTAGCAGTTCCGACAACAAGGACTGATATGAAATAGAAGGAACCACACAATTAGAGAAGTGAGAGAGAAGTAAACACTCAGAGAGAAGCCACGCGGCAGAGAGGGCATCCCAGGGCAGGCTGTAGTGCATGTTCTCAGGACAAGTTGTTTACTTTTTTTTTTTTTCCTGGCTCTTTGCAATTGTATTCTCGTGACTTGAGTATCCCCTGCATTCAAAGGCCCTAACTTACATAGGTCCCCGAGTACTTGTAGTCCTGTTTCCCATCTCAAGGATACTCCTCATTTTGTTCCTGATGCCTCAGTGTCTCCCCTGTGGTTTACAGTGATAAAAATTTAACTCACTTTTTGGAACCGTGTTCAACCCCCATTCTGTGTTGTGTTTTTCTGATGATGTTAATGTTTTTTTGAGTTTGTCTTCCACTGAACTCCTATGAAGTTTGGTGTCTGGACCCCATGTGCAGGATGTGACGGTGATCTCTCTCCGATGGGAGTTGTGGACTTGTGGCAGTTCTTGTGATCCTGGTTTAACTCAGGGCACAAACAGGGAGGTTTTAGCCCCTCCTAAGGGTGAGTCTTATTTGATTTAAAAATTTAAAGGAAATTAATATTGAAGTGTTTGAGAGAAATGGGAGAGTTATACAGTAACCCTTGGCTTTGGTCAGCAACCAAGTTATCTAGTCTGGGCCATGAAATGGTGTTACAGTGGCCAAAGGGTGGGAAAGCTTATATTCAGTAAACCAGATGAACACCTGACATCTAAATCCCTGCTAATATTTACTTTGGGCCTTAAGCATATGCTGTGGTTAACAAGGTGGCTTTTCTTGACATTATCCCCTGTATGTGGTTTTATTTGTTTTTCTGTCTCCCCTTTCTTCAGACATTTTGGAAAGCACTTTGTTTGCCAGGTTACTATATTCAGTACCAAAATGTTTGAGTAATATTATGTTTTGTCATTGAGCTTAAATACCTGATCCGGAAGAGGAATACTTACAAGTAGTGTTCTTCTACCGTATATTGCCTTGAACCGCAAAGTTACCCTATTTTCCTTAAAAAAAAAAAATGGTGTATTTGTTTCCTAGGGTTGACATAACAAACTACTACAGACCGGGTGGCTGAAGCAACAGAAATGTATTGTCCCATAGTTCTGGAGGTTAGAAGTCCAAGATCAAGGTGTTGGTAGAATTGGTTCGTTCTGAGGGCTGGGAGGGTAGGATCTGTCCCAGGCCTCGCTCCTTGATTGTAGATGGACATCTTCTCCCTGTGTCTCTACACCTTGTCTTCCCTGTATGCATGTTTCTGTGTCCAAATTTCCCCTTCTTTAAGGACACCAGTCATTGGATTAGCGCCCACCCTAATGACCTCACTTTAATTTGATAACCTCTGTAAAGCCCCTATCTCCAAACAAGGTCACATTCTGAGATACTGTGGGTTAGGACTCCAACACAGGAATTTTGGGGGGGCACAGTTGAACCCATACAAGAACACTACTAATTACCACTGCGCCTGTAAACCAGACTTTCTTGGTACCAAAGGCATGAAGCTTCAAAGGTGATTGCCATCCTTGGGGAAGTTTTTGTGTGTAGACCCCTCAAATCATTAGGTGGAGACCCCCTGAGTCTCATTAGTTGTTGGCATGGTTTCCAGAAATTCTTGAAAGAAGTGCCGTCATCTCTCACCTGGATCAGGGCAGGGACCTCCTCACTTGTCCTCCTGCCACTGCTCTGGTCCATCTTTAGCCTTTGCTCTCAGCACAGCAGCCAGAGCAATGCTGCCGAGGGTCAGGTCACGTCCCAGCTCCCCAGAAGCCCCCCGTCTTGCTCATAATAAAAGCTCGAGTCCTTCCGGAACTGGCCCCCGTCATCCCTGACCTTGTTTCCAATCCCAGTCTTGCTGTCCCGCCCGCACTCAGGGTCAGCCGTACCATCCTGTCCCTGTCCTGCCTCCCGGTGGCCCCCTGTGTCCGGAAAGGCTTCTCCACAGTTCCCTGGGTGGCTTGCTCCTTGCGTCCTTCAGCTTTTCCACAAATGCCAGCTTTTCTGTGAGGTCTACTCAGACCCGCACAACCTCCCCACGCATTCCCATCCCCCTAACCTTTCTTCATTTTCCTCCCTGACACTTAACAACTCCCAGCATACTGTGTCATTTGTTTATGTTTTATTATCTGTCTTATCTCAGATTACTGCCGCCCCCCGCCCCGACCTGGTATGTTACCCTCTCTCATCCATTTGTGTGATTTGTTTGTTGCTGTATCCCCTGTGCCTAGAACACTGCCTGGCCAGTAACGATAAATAAACAACACAAGTGGGTGTCAGTGTATAGAATAAGGAAGAGAATACTGAGGAGGGAACCCTGGAATTCTGGCCACTTGGGTCTCTGTAAGTATAGGAATGAGATGAAGGTGGGTGGGATGCAGGAGGGGAACACAGTGGTTTATTGATGCAGGTGTGTGTGTGTGTGTGTGTGTGTGTGTGTGTGCGCGCTTGTGTCTTTCATTTTAATAAATAAAATTGTGATGGCTTTGTTCTTTTGTGCTACTTTACTTTTCAGAAGTTACCATAAAAATTGCACGGACAGGATCGTGACCATCCCTATACCCTTCCTTGGACCCACCCGTTGTTTAACATCCTGTGGCATTTGCTCATCTCTTGCCTTCTGTATATACATGTTCCACGTGTCTTGCCTCTCGCTGGCCTGTGCGGCCTGTTCAGTCCCTATTCATTTAGCCCTAATGAAGTTTGCGTAGGGTCCTGTGCTATAAAACCTGCCCGTGTAGGAAGTAGGGGCTCTGGGTCCAGCACTTTGCGTGAGAAGGGACAGTGAGAGGTCACATCTTAGTTAGATGTGACATTCTGGTTATTTTCAGTGGCGATGGGATATCTGACACATGCTAGGCTTCTTGCCCAAAGCCACGCACCTGGAATATGGCAGAGATGGTATTTGTACCCAGGTCTGTAAGGTTATAGAGATTTTCTCCTTTTTATAAACCACAGTGTCTTTGGTTTCTCATCTGCGAAGTAGGATCAGAGACTAGATTGGCTCTAAGATTACGTTCCCTGCTAGGTCCTTTGATTTAGGCCAGGACTTGAAATCCAAATGCCTTGTGAGGCCGGGCAGATAGTTTAGATATGTGAGCCTGATGAGTGGACTACAGCAGGGAGTAGTAGGACCAGTAGTAACCAGAGGGTTTGAGAGATTCAAGTTAAAATTCTAATGAAAGGAATGATCAGAAAAGTAAGTCTCTAGGACCACCATTTTATTTTATTTTATTTTATTTATTAATTTATTTTTTTTTGCAGTACGCGGGCCTCTCACTGTTGTGGCCTCTCCTGTTGCGGAGCACAGGCTCCGGACGTGCAGGCTCAGCAGCCATGGCTCATGGGCCCAGCCGCTCCACGGCATGTGGGATCCTCCCGGACTGGGGCACGAACCCGTGTCCCCTGCATCAGCAGGCAGACTCTCAACCGCTGTGCCACCAGGGAAGCCCTAGGACCACCATTTAAAAATTAATTAATTAATTTTTATTGATATGGTTGATGTATAATATTATATAAGTTATAGGTGTACAACATAGTGATTCACAATTTTTGAAGGTTATACTCCATTTATAGTTATTATAAAATATTGGCTATATTCCCTGTTCTGTATGATAAATCTTTGTAGCTTATTTAGTTGTTTGCTTGTTTATTTATTTATAGCTTATTTTGTATATAGTAGTTTGTACCTCCTAATCCCTTATCTCTGTCTTGCCCCTCCTCCTTCCCTCTCCCCACTGGTACCCATTAATTTGATCTCTATATATGTGAGTCTGCTTCTTTTGTGTTATATTTTGTTGTATTATTTTAGATTCCATATATAAGTGATATCATACAGTATTTGTCTTTCTCTCTCAGACTTATTTCACTTAGCATAATAATATACTCCCAAGTCCATCCATGTTGTTGCAAATGGCAAAAATTTCATTCTTTTTTATGGCTGAGTAGTATTCCATTGTATATTTATTATCACATCTTCTTTATCTATTCATCTGCTGATGGACACTTAGGTTGCTTCCCTATTCTGGCAATTGTAAATAGTGCTGCTATTAACACTGAGGTGCAGGGTTTTTTTTTTTTTTTTGTAGTACGCGGGCCTGTCAGTGTTGTGGCCTTTCCCGTTGCGGAGCACAGGCTCCTGATGCGCAGACCCAGCAGCCATGGCTCATGGGCCTAGCTGCTCTGTGGCATGTGGGATCCTCCCGGACTGGGACACGAACCCATGTCCCCTGCATCAGCAGGCAGACTCTCAACCACTGCGCCACCAGGGAAGCCCCCAGGTATCTTTTTGAATTAGTGTTTTCATTTTTTTCAGATATATTACCCAGGAGCGGAATTTCTGGGTCATACGGTAGTTCTATTTTTAGCTTTTTGAGAAACCTGCATATTGTTTTCCACAGTGGATGCACCAGTTTACATTCCCACCAACAGTGTGGGAGGGTTCCCTTTTCCCCACATACGTGCCAACATTTGTTATTTGTGGTCTTTTTGATGATAGCCATTCTGACAGGTGTGAGGTGATATCTCATTGTTGTTTTAATTTGCATTTCTCTGATGATTAATGATGTTGAGCATATTTTCACATGTCCGGCCATCTGTATGTCTTCTTTGGAAGGATGTCTATTCAGTTCTTATGCCCATTTTTTAATTGGGTTGTTTGTTTTTTTTGATGTTGAGCTGCATGAGCTGCTTGTATATTTTGGAGATTAATCCTTTGTCAATTGCTTTGTTTGCAAATATTTTCTCCCATTCAGTAGGTTGTCTTTTTGTTTTGTCGATGGTTTCCTTGGTTGTGCAAAAGCTTTCAGGACTACCAGTTTTTGTTGCTCAGGTTTAGGTGTTTCTCCGGACATGTCAGCCATCCTAGTTTTCAACATGCAGTCTTGTCATTACATTGTGTGTCAGTTCTTCTTGTTTTCTCGTGTGATTAGAGAAGGTGGAGGCTGAGAGTGTGTTGTCCTGGATATTCTTTTTCATACTTCAACACTTCCCCTTACTGCACAACATGCGTGTACACACACACACACGTGTGTGTGTCCTTTGCAGCCTCTCTCTGGGCCATGCTGTCCAACTGGTAGACCATGTATACCTCACTAACCTGTACGCCTGTTACTATCATTCTGTGCCTCACCAAGTTGTCCTAAAACTGGGTTCTGTGCTAAAACCTGGATTCTAGTTAGTGCTCTCCTTGAACTAGGTGTGTGAAACTGAGCTAGTTCAAAGTTGTACTTTTATTTCCCGATGGTTCAGTGAGGGTGAGACTGTCAGTGATTTTCAGGTTGGGTCCTGCAGGGTGTGGTCTCACTGGGGAGCACTCAGTGGGAGGTGGGGACCACTTGGGCAGGGTTCTTCATCCTACCTCCACCTGAGCAGCTTTGATTATCTAGTTGTGAAATCTTGGACAAGTTGCTTGACCTGTGTATGTCAGTTTTCTCCTCTGTAAAATGGGCATAATGACAGAACCTGCCTCATAGAGTTGCGGTGATACTCAAATGAGTCAATAAATGTAAAGTGGTTAGGAGAGTACCTGACATTATCAGGTTTGGTAGGCAGCATAATGGCCCTCCAAAAGATGTCCCTTCCTTCCTAATTCCCTGGAACCTGTGAATGTTATTTTAGGTGGCAAAAGAGACTTAGCAGGTGCAATTAAAGATCTTGAGGCGGTGAGATTATCCTGGGTTATCATGGTGGACCTATTGTAATCATGGTGATCCTTAAAAGAGTACGAGAAGGAGATGTGATGACAGAAGCAGAGGTCGGAGTGATGTGAGTGGTGGCCGGGCGCCAAGAGCTGGGAACGTGGGCATCCTCCAGGAGCTGGAAAAGGCAAGGAAATGGATTCTCCCCTACATCCTCCAGAAGGAGTACAGCCCCGAGAGACCCATTTTGGACTTCTGACCTCCAGAAATATAAAATAATAAATTTGCATTGTTTTAGGCCACTCAGTTGGTGGTAGTTCCTTACAGCAGCAATAGGAAACTAATACAGATGTGTTAGCTGTTTTTTTCTGTTCTCACTGTAAATAAGATTTTTCTCTGAACAAAGGGATGTGTGGCCAAAGACAGCTTGAAAACCAGGAGGCTGGGTGATCGCCAGCCTGCACTTCTCATCTGACAGCCTGCTGTGGCAGGTCCTCTCTCTGTACACAGACCCTTGGCCAAGAAGACTGTCCGTGTTTGCTGAGTGCATGCAGTGCAGCTGAAGTCTGCAATAAGGGGTGGGGGGTGAAGGTTGAGTGGTGGTGTCTAGTGTGGACCTGCCTGTGGATTCTCTGCAGTGCCCAGGGCACCCCCTTCTTAAGTGTTCTTCATCATGAGTTGTTCACTTTGATCAACAGTTATCTGGTTGTCTGTGATGTATCATACTGGGTCTTGAGTCCAGGTTTATGCATTTGTTTTGAGGCATCTGCATCTTTGGGGACTCAGCTTGTGTTCCTTTACCCCATACATTTGTCACTTCAGGTCAATCTAGTGACTTTAGATGATGTTTATTCTCTGATTCAGAAGAACTCACTACACAGCCGCTCCGGTTGGGCTGGAATCGGAGAGTTAGGGCCAGGAGGACCTTGACCTAGCCGTCACAGAGACCGTGCCGGCCCTTGAGCTGCTCCTAGAACAGCTTGTGATGTGGCCTTCAGGCGTCCACTAGCCCAGTAATGCATTTGGGGCTTGGGAGACGTTCGCACCACTCCAAACATCTATCTAGTGAGTTATTTTCTTGCTTTTTGACTGGTACAGAGAGGCCGGAATGCTACTCTTGTACATAGCACTGCTGTCCGTTCTGTAACTCTGGAAACCACGAAGGAAAATGAGAAGCCAGTCCACAGTGCTGGAGGAATTTTGTTTCACTTCCAAGTTCCTTGGATTAACATTAGCATTATTTCCTTGGTATGAATCTGACGTGAAAGATATTAAGTTCTTAAGAGTCTGTACCCTGTTCTTCTCTAAATAACACACGGAAGAATTTGGGGACTTGTCTTGATGGGCAGGATGGGTAGCAGAGCTTCCCCTGGCAGAGTCTTTGCATGTTTGACAATCTAGTGATTTGGGTCTCACCATGCCGAGGAATGTGAGCTTCTAAGTGCAATTTTGCCTGTTTGGAAAAAGAGTTTAGAATCCAATAGGGTTGGTGAAGAATCCTGAGCTTCACATTTAGTGAGTGAGAAAGGTGCATTTCTTTGCTGTTTCATTTTTCTTTCCAAGCCCGGAATTAGCCTGCCACGTTTCCTCAGGTATACCACTTAGTGCTTTGGTGGGGCCCAAAGTTCCAGGAGAGAGTCACAACCTTATTCGCAGGGCGGGGCTTGTCACTTCAGGGGCTCTCATGTACCCAGAAGGCTGTTTAGCAGTGAAGTAGACCAACCCGATTAGAGAGGTTTCCCACCTTGCTGGTGCCTGTATGCGTCTAACAGTTCATGATCCTCACTGAAAACTGTTCATAGGCGGCTGTGCTGTAAGAAAGAATTTTCTCATTTGTCAAACCATCAAGGGTGACCAGGGGCAATTCCTGCCAGTGTCTGGAAGTTCTCTGAACCTGGATTTAAACTGTGGTTGGATCTCTCCACGTGGTGTGCTGCTTCTCAAACTCAGCAGGTCTCAAACACAACTGCTCATCTCTCAAACTACTCCTAACCCTGGGAAGAATTTTAGCGCCTGTGTTTTTCTTTCCCATTGGTCTGCAGATCAAAGACCTAAAAGTCTTACTCTGGGAGACTCTGAAGTGGCAAGTTTATCTGAAAGTGTGCAGGTCACTTCAATTCTTTTAAGTTAGCTGTGGCATTTTGTGCACACGCAGGCTTGGCGTTATCCATCAATATATGCCAGCCTTGTGTGCAGAAAGTGGAATGCTCCTGCACTGTTGGTGGGAAGGTAAGTTGATACAGCCACTATGGAGAACAGTATGGAGGTTCCTTAAAAAACTAAAACTAGAACTACCATATGACCCAGCAATCCCACTACGGGGCATATACCCTGAGAAAACCATAATTCAAAGAGACTCATGTACCACATTGTTCACTGCAGCACTATTTACAATAGCCAGGACATGGAAGCAACCTAAGTGTCCATCGACTGATGAATGGATAAAGAAGATGTGGCACATATATACAATGGAATATTACTCAGCCATAAAAAGGCACGAAAATGAGCTCTTTGTAATGAGGTGGATGAACCTAGAGTCTGTCGTACAGTGAAGTAAGAAAGAGAAAAGCGAATACTGTATGCTTAACGCACATATGTGGAATCTAAAAAAATGGTACTGATGAACCTAGTGGCAGGGCAGGAATAAAGACACAGACGTAGAGAATGGACTTGAGGACACAGTGGGGGAAGGGTAAGCTGGGACAAAGTGAGAGAGTGGCATGGACATGTATACACTACCAAATTTAAAATGGATGGTTAGTGGGAAGCTGATGCATAGCACAGGGAGATCAGCTCGGTGCTTTGTGACCACCTAGAGGGGTGGGATAGGGAGGGTGGGAAGGAGGGAGATGCAAGAGGGAGGGGATATGGGGATATATGTATACTTATAGCTGATTCACTTTGTTGTACAGCAGAAACTAACACAACGTTGTAAAGCAATTATACTGCCATAAAGATATTAAAAATAGGGCTTCCCTGGTGGCACAGTGGTTGAGGGTCCGCCCGCTGATGCAGGGGACACGGGTTCGTGCCCCAGTCCGGGAAGATCCCACATGGCGCGGAGCGGCTGGGCCCGTGAGCCATGGCCGCTGAGCCTGAGCGTCTGGAGCCTGTGCTCCGCAACGGGAGAGGCCACAATGGTGAGAGGCCCGCGTACCGCAAAAAAAAAAAAAAAGATATTAAAAAAAAAAAAATATATATATATGCCAGCCTTGAAGGTGTTTCAGGAGAGCATGTTAATTTACAGTCTTCAGGAATTAGCATGCAGGAGAGGACTGGGGGCATGGAGGCACACATATGTTAATTTTTCATTTAGAGTTCTGCATTAGAGCCATTAAGATAATAGTTGAGATCTGTGCAAGGGCCCTGGGAATAATGTTAAATCTCCTGAAAGTCAGAATGATGTGATGCAAAGGATGTTGGTAGAAGCTTGAGAAACCAAGGAGTTGATCCTTTGCCTCCAGGACATGATACCAACCGTCTAAAGAGGTCCGTGACCTTGATCAAGTCACTAATCTATCGCTGAATCTACTTAACCCATTTGTAAAATAAGGTAACATCAACACCTACCCTGCAGGCTGGTTATAAGGAA
The DNA here is from genome assembly GCF_025265405.1 of Mesoplodon densirostris. Taxonomy (NCBI): domain Eukaryota; kingdom Metazoa; phylum Chordata; class Mammalia; order Artiodactyla; family Ziphiidae; genus Mesoplodon; species Mesoplodon densirostris. Next base: position 230,609,224 of record NC_082661.1, read on the forward strand.
TAAATGAAATAATATCTGTGAGTCCATTAGCATAGAGTAGGCACTGAATAAAGGCAGTCCTATCTAGTGGGCCCTTCACCATCTTCCCCTGGTAGAGGAGTGCTGCCAGCCTTTGTGATTTAGACTGTTTGAGTTTCATGTGTGATGATAAACCATTATCTTTTGCACAAAGCATCTTTGTGCTTTTTTTTTTTTTTTTTTTTTTTTTTTTTTTTGTGGTACACGGGCCTCTCACCGTTGTGGCCTCTCCCATCGTGGAGCACAGGCTCCAGACGCGCAGGCTCAGCGGCCATGGCTCAAGGGCCTAGCCGCTCCGCGGCATGTGGGATCTTCCCGAAACGGGGCACGAACCCGCGTCCCCTCCATCGGCAGGCGGACTGTCAACCACTGCGCCACCAGGGAAGCCCATCTTTGTGCTTTTTTAATGGACTGTACTAAATGTAGTAAACTGTCTTATGATTTTATGTTATGTTTGGAAAGGGAGAAGATATCTATAAAAGTATAAACTACATGAGAATAAATTTAAAATATACTGCATAACGGACAGGTGATAAATTTATGATTTTTAAATGGAGCTGGAGTTTGGTGTGGTCCAATTTTTAAACAATAACAATTTTGCATAAGAATTCTAATAACACCAGAAAAGTCAACAGAGAGAAAAGATTATATGCTAAAATAAAGCATGATGTAACTACAGTACCTAGCACAGAGGTAAGAGAGAAAAGCATGCTATTTACATAGGGAGAAATATATTGTATTAGCTGTGCAAACGAACCCAAATTCAGTCTACTGTTATAAACATTTTCAACTAATGAGATTAGGAATTATGAAATACGTGTTGAAAAACAGATGCATTTAAATTTTAGCTTTCTGGAGAGTATCCTGCCCTCACCATAAGAAAGCATGGGGGCTTCCCTGGTGGCGCAGTGGTTGAGAGTCCGCCTGCCGATGCAGGGGACATGGGTTCGTGCCCTGGTCTGGGAAGATCCCACATGCCGCGGAGCGGCTGGGCCCTTGAGCCATGGCTGCTGAGCCTGTGCGTCCGGAGCCTGTGCTTCTCAACGGGAGAGGCCACAACAATGAGAGGCCCACATACTGCAAAAAAAAAAAAAGAAAGCATGGTCTTTAAGATATCCTTTGACCTGGTAATTAAAAAAAAAGTAAATTTATTTATTTTTTATGTATCTGTTTTTGGCTGCATTGGGTCTTCGTTGCTGTGCTCAGGCTTTCTCTAGTTGCGGTGAGCGGGGGCTACTCTTCATTGTGGTGCACAGGCCTCTCATTGCGGTGGCTTCTCTTGTTGCGGAGCACGGGCTCTAGCCACATGGGCTTCAGTAGTTGTGACACGCGGTCTCAGTACTTGTGGCTCGTGGGCTCTAGAGCGCAGGCTCAGTAGTTGTGGCTCCGCGGCATGTGGGATCTTCCCAGACCAGGGCTCGAACCCATGTCCCCTGCATTGGCAGGTGGATTCTTAACCACTGCACCACCAGGGAAGTCCCTGATCTGGTAATTTTGGATAAAATACTCAAAGGAAACAGCTCCAGAGGGGAAAAATAGAATTTATACCAGTATTTATAGTTATATGCATATAATAAACACATTTGTATATTATTTATATATACTATATAATATTTATAAATAAATACCTATAGACATACACATATAAACACACATACACACATATATACACGTATACACACACACACACAACCAATTACATGCCCCTTTTGAGAACTGGCAGAGCAAACATTAGCAAAATGGAATAAAGTTATTAGAAATGATACTAAGCCCACACGCTTAATATTTGGAAAGAGCTGCATGAAATAAATTCAAAAAGAAAACCCCTGTGTGGTCTTTGTTTCAGAGATGCAGGGAAGCCCAAGGCTGTCGGCTGCTGTTTCAGGGACTGGATATTCTGCAGCAGAATAGATAACCTGGGGGAAATACTGACTAACTAAGGCAGTGTCAGGTGATCGGTGCTATGAAGACGATTAAGCGCTGTGGAATCGAGAAGAATTTAGGGCAGAGGGATGATGCTCTTTGGGGGATGATGGTGCGAGGGGGAGGGTTCTGTGATGGAACCAGCCAGGTGAAGGTGGGGCTGGGGACGGAGCCCTTCCAGGGGTGGGACAGCACTTTGAAGCCTGTCAGTGCCCTTCTGGAATGAGTTGGGCATGTGTGAGCCAAGAGCAAGCTATTGTGGCCAGATCGTAGGGGATAATGGTAGGTTTCCTGGATTACAACAGAATAGTTAACTTGGGAGTGACCCCGATAGCCAGGCTTTACTTTTTTTTTTTTTTTTTTTTTGCGGTACGCGGGCCTCTCACTGTTGTGGTGTCTCCCGTTGCGGAGCACAGGCTCCGGACGCGCAGGCTCAGCGGCCATGGCTCACGGGTCCAGCCGCTCCGCGGCATGTGGGATCTTCCCGGACCGGGGCACGAACCCGTGTCCCCTGCATTGGCAGGCGGACTCTCAACCACTGCGCCACCAGGGAAGCCCAAGGCTTTACTTTTTTATGGTTAAAACATTTTTATTGTTTAGTCGTGAAATTATGGTGAAAGTACAGAAGTATATGAACCAAGCGTATGTTTTAAAGAAGAAAGATAAAGCAGATATCCATAGACACACCACTAGGTTATGAACTAAAATACCTTTAATCCCCTTGTAGCTGTCTGACTGTCCCCCTTCCTTGCTTCCAGTGGTAAACATCGTGTGACTTTTGAGATAATGACTTACTTGCTGTTGTGTAAGTTTGTGACCTATATGTGCAATCCAAACACAGGGTTTAGTGTAGCTTGCTTTGAACTTTATATGAAAGAGCCATACCGTGTGTATTCTTTCATGACTTGCTTCTTTCTCTCCAAATTGTGAGGTTAACCTGAGTTGATACATAGATATATTGTTATTTTTACTTTATAACGTATGAATATAGTATAATTGAGTCATTTGTTGGTTATTGATTGGTATTTGCTTTTCCAGTGTTTGGCTATTGCTGTGGTCAGTTCTGCTCTAGAAAGTACATGTCTGTAAGTACATGTGTGCAAAAGTTTATCTTGGGAATTTACCTAGAAGGTCAATTTGGAGTTGTAGGATATCATCAAACTTACTAGAAAATGCCCAAGTACTTAAAAGGGAATTATACCAGTTTTTACCCTCGCTGGCAGTATATGAGAATTTTTGTTGCTCGACATACACCAGCTCTTGAGGTTGCCAGACTTAATTTTTGCCAATCTCGTGAATGTATTGAGGTATGTTGAGGTTTTCTTTTCCCTTTTTAATCACTAATGGGTTTTGAGCACCTTTTCATGTGGTTTTGGGCCATTTGGATTTCCTTTACTTCCTTCTGTGAAGGGCCTTTTCAGGTGTTTTGCCCCATTTTTTATTGGCCTTTCTGCCTTACCTCAGTGATTCATAGCTGTTATTTGTACCTTTGGGGTGTGTGCTTTTCTTCACTTTTTATGTCTTTAAAATTTTAATGCAGTCAAATTGTTTAAATCTTTCTATATTAGTCTATTTATTGCTTTGTAACAAATCACCCCCACCTCTAGTGGCCTAAACAGCAGCCATTTATTTATTTCAGTTTGGACTCAGCTCACTGGGCAGTATGGTTTCATCTGGACTGCTTCCTGCATGGCGGGAAGCTCTGCTTCTGAGGGTGGGATGTCTGACCGATGGGGCAATAGGTAGGGGGCCTGGGCGACATGTCTTTCATCACCCAGCAGGCTAGTGTGGGCTTGATCACGTGGACGCCAGAGGCTTCCAAGGGAGTGGAGCGTGGGCGTGCCAAGGTTCTAGAGCTAGAGGCTCTGAATTAGCACCGTGTCACTTCTACCACATTCTTTGGCCACAAGACCAGCCCAGATTCAAGGGGTGGGAAAATAGACGCTACCTTTTACCTGAGGAGCTGCAGAGTCCCATTGAAAAGAGAAGCTCTTACAAAGGAGGGGTGGAGAATTCAGACCATGCTTGCAATCCATCACATTTTACATTATGGTTTTGCTTTTCTACTCTACTCCAAGGGTAAGAAATTACAATCCTGTATCATCTTCTAAAAGGTTTCTGGTTTAGCTTTGGAAGAATGAAGTTTCAAAAACTGTGACAGTGGGGGATGTTCATAATGGGGGAAGATATGCGTGTGTCCGGGCAGGGAGTCTAGGGGAAATCTCTGTACCTTGTGCCCAGCTTTGCTGTGAACCTAAAACTACTCCAAAATAGAGTCTGTTAAGAAAAAGTAAAACATGAAACCAGACCACGACAGCAGCTGAAAGAGCTGGTGAGCATGATTAGAAAGTTTAAGAAGCTTGTCGAGGAGGGCATTGGGGAACCATTGTACTTAATGATTGGAGGTCAAGAGTTGGTTAAAGAGCTTCCCTGGTGGTGCAGTGGTTGAGAGTCCGCCTGCCGATTCAGGGGACACGGGTTTGTGCCCCGGTCCGGGAAGATCCCACATGCTGCGGAGCGGCTGGGCCCGGGAGCCATGCCTCTGGGCCTGCGTGTCCGGAGCCTGTGCTCCGCAATGGGCGAGGCCACAACAGTGAGAGGCTCGCGTACCGCAAAAAAAAAAAAAAAAAAAAAAAAGAGTTGGTTAAAAAAAAAAAGAGCATTTTCCAATGTAAAAATAATTTTTTGCTTTCATTCCTTGTCAGCTATAATACAACGACTAAAAAAGAGAAGATTGCTGCTCCTACTATCTTACCAACTTATTCAAAACAGCCCTCAGCATTCATACTGTGTGCTTCTCTTTTGTTCATATTTATTTTTTTGCGTGAATACTCTTATCAGCAATTATGGATTGTGTTTTGTTTTTTTCAACTTTTCAGTTTGCTTGACGTGAAGTTTTACTTTAACACAATCTGTCAGTATTCACTGTAGTGAGACAGGATCCATACAGGGTGCAGGAGTCGGGAAGCAGCTTCTTTGAAAGTGCTTTAGACCAGAGGCAGAATTGTACCCTGGTGAGGGCATGGGTTTTGGACAAATGGCTCTGGAATACATCAGACCTTTGCTGATGTAGTACCTGTGTGACTTTGTGCCAGTTATTTAATATCTCGGAGCTTTGGCACTCCATGGTAAAATAGAGATAATCTTTATTTTATATATCTCTCAAGAGTATTGAGTAAAGTTAAAAATACACCTATTCTCTAGCATGGTGCATGGCCCATAAAATAACTGTTAGCCTGTTGTAGAAGTAGGGTTTTCCACTATTTTCTATGACTTGACAATAAAAAGGAAAAAAAATGAGGACCTGTAGGTCTTTTGCAGAATGAGTTCTTTCTGCTACTTAAGCGTGGCCTTTGGTTTCCCTTCCCGCTGCTGTTTACTATGAACACTCTTTGAATCCTCTGGCTTTCTCTGGCCGGAGTTGGACCATCAGTTAAGGGCATCTGGCTGGCTGACTTTGAGCTTTGAGACCCTTAATATTTGAAACGCTGGCAGCCAGCTGGATCTCATCCAGCCCTGGGAGTTACTATCAGGTGTGTGTGCCCCTAATAATAGCCAGAACTTTTGCATCCGGGAAGTTCTGACCTGAGTGAGTAGAAAAAGGGAAAGTGCTTCTGGGAACAATATATATATTTCTCCCGCACCTGCTTCATCCCAGAGCATTAGCATAGAAGACAAGCTACCAGAGAGTGCCCGGGTGAGATGATGGGCCCCTTGGCTGAGGAGTTGGGTTGTGTCTCCTCACAGCTCACGTGGAGGAGAGCTCTACAGCTCTGCCATCTGAGGAGGAATCAATTCCTGCGAAGCCTTGACCTGAAACAGGGACCCAAGTAATCACTCCGTCTTTCTTTCCAGGTCTTTCGGCAGCCCAGCGGAAGTTTGCTCATTCACTCAGAGACTTCAAATTTGAGTTTATCGGCGATGCAGAGACTGATGATGAACGCTGCATAGGTGCGTAAAGACCGGGCTTTGGTTGGCTTTCCTTTGCTTTGGCCATGAAATAATCATTCCTTTCTTTTTACAGATGCTTCGTTACGTGAATTTTCTAACTTTCTGAAGAATCTGGAAGAGCAGAGAGAAATTATGGTGAGTGGTGAGGTGTAAAATAACAAGTCCATCTTTAAGTGGGGTGGAAGTCTGGGTTTAGGAGGTGGTTCTGGTAGAAGTTTTGGTGCATTTGTCCGTGGATGAATAGTGCACAGTAATGGAAAGATCCCCAGATGAGGTTTGGGGAGCCTGGATTTCTAGTTCCCCGGGGGTGCCGACCATGGTGACGATCTTGGATAAGTTGCTGGACCTCTAGACCAAGGCCCTGTGTCTTCATCTGTAAAATACTGTGTTGAAGTATATCAGTGCTTTCTAGATTTTTGTTAGCCCTGGAGCAGTTGCATTTAAATCGAGTCTCATGCAGAATCTTAATATGTTAAGAAGACAAAAGCAGAAAATCTCATGGAGAGGACAGCAGGGCACAGTTGGAGCTTGCCTCAGTCTTCTGTGGATTTCTAGGCTGTGTGGAGAGGAAGAGAGCTCGAACCTGGAAGTCTTTAAAATCCCACTTTGCCTTGAGATACATGATCACAGTAGTAGTGAACAATAGCTACCCTCTGTTGAGTGCTTTCCATGTGCCGGATGCTATGCTGAGTGCATTGAGTAGATCTTATTTAACATGAGTTTTGAGGGTATTGAATAATATTTACCCACCTTTCTTAAAACTTTGTATTTCTCTCCTGATATTCATTCAACAAAGATTTACAGCAGACTCGCCATTGGATTATGACACGCTATCTATTTTCACCAGTTTTTTCAGGTTTTAAAAAAAATGACCATCTATTTTTTCTATGTTCTCGAGAATGAGTACTACCTAGAATTATGTTGAAGTGTACCTGTATGAGGGGGTTCAGATGTGGTGGTAATAATATTGAACATGGCAGCTAAGATAATTAACCTTTACTCTGTGCCTGGTACTGGTCTAAGCTGTTTACCTACGTTTAAGTCATTTAATTCTCACATCAGCCTTATGAAATAGACTCTGTGATTGACCCCTAATTGACAAATGAGGAAATGGAGGTGCAACACCTTGCCCGAGATCGCATGGCAGCTGAGGGGTAGAGCCCGGTCAGGCCACAACCAGACACCCTGGGCCACCTGCCAGCGTGGCCAGCTTCCTAGATGTTGCTGCAATCTGGCTGGTGGCTGGTGGCTGGTGGGGATTTCTAGCTGGTAGAATTGGAGTAGGAGGAAAGCACTGATTTTTGACTTAAGCATGACAGAGACCTATGGCCTCTAAAAGCTCTAGTGTAATTCACACTGCACCCTAAATTTTGAGATGATTTGTGCCTATGGTAAATACCGAAGCGTGCACGTGAAGGTACTGTGCTCCCACTAGTTTTTTTCTGGCACAAACTGACACACGTAACCCTTATTCATGTGTTCCTATAGTCACAGATTTTTCAGCTGTTTAGAGCAGTCTAAATGTGAGAGCGGATAACGGCAGTGCCATGAAGTCACCCTTCTATTGCATGAAGTGGGTGTGGACGTGTGGGTGGTAGAAGTGTGTGTTCTTAGTTTATGTTAATCGTATCAACTTTCTGTTCTCAGTCCTCCTTGATATTTAGTTGTATTTTCCTGGGATCCTGAGCATTCAGCAAATATGTATTTGATCTCCTTTTACGTTTCAGTTACCGTTTAGAATCTGAGCACACAGCCGCAAACAAAGCGAAGTCCCTGCCCTCACGGAGGTTACATTTTGGAAAGGGGAGGTGATAAATGAACAAATATATAACACATTGTCAAGTAGCAGTAAGTGCTACAAAATGAAACTGAGGGAATTCCATGGTGGTCCAGTGGTTAGGACTCTGGGCTCTCACTGCCGAGGGCCCAAGTTCAATCCCTGATCCGGGAGCTAAGAGCCCACAAGCCGTGTGGCATGGCCAAAAAAAAGAAAAAAAATAGAAATTGAGAAGAGCAGGGAGCCAGGGCACCATTACATCTAGAGTGGCGAGGGAAGGAAGGCCTTTCCAGTGGAGAACTGTGAAGGCATCCTGGTGTCTGGGGGAAGAGAGTTTCAGGCAGTGTGGTGCTGGGGTTTAGCTCTGCAGAAACGCAGAGTGATATTCTGTAGTTGGGCCTCTGTGTCCACGGATTCTGCATCTGCAGGTCAAAACTATTTGAAAAAAATTCCAGAAAGTTCCAAAAAGCAAAACTTGAATTTACCATGTGCTGACAACTGTTTACCTAGCATTTACAATGTGTTCACAACTATTTACATAGTATTTTCATTGTACAGGCATACCTTGTTTTGTTTTTTTTAGTTTTTTAAAAATTATTTTTGGCTGTGTTGGGTCTTCATTGCTGCACGCGGGCTTTCTCTAGTTGCAGCAAGGGGGGGCTACTCTTCGTCGTGGTGCGCGGACTTCTCATTGTGGTGGCTTCTCTTGTTGTGGAGCACGGGCTCTAGGCGCATGGGCTTCAGTAGTTGTGGCTTGCGGACTCTAGAGCACAGGCTCAGTAGTTGTGGTGCATGCGCTTAGTTGCTCCGTGACATGTGGGATCTTCCCAGACCAGGGCTCGAACCCGTGTCCTCTGCATTGGCAGGCGGATTCTTAACCACTGCACCACCAGAGGACTCCCCAGCCTGAAACTTTTGCATAAGAAAAGATAGCTCCCTCAAGAAGTGTCCAGTGTGGCCCTGGAGAGTAAGTGGTAAAAAGTGAATTAAAAAATGTTATACTAAGTGCTAAACAGAAGTATAGGGTGTGGTTGCTTGGAGAGGGGAGCAGCTAAGCCTGTGCTGGTTGGGAAAGGCTTTGTGAAAGAAGGAGTATTTGAACTGGAGTTTGTGGGGCAGAGACGTGGCTTGTGGGGGGTCTTTGTATAGTTTAACAAGCTCATACCCACCAACACAGGGACAAGGAGATAAGGAAGACCTTTCAGGAGCTAAAGTGGGATGCCAGTGCTTTCTGAGCACTTTTAAAAACTCGTGTTTTCCTTAAAATTGTCACAGAGTAGCAGCATGTTAAAAGCCCACATATTGGGCTTCCCTGGTGGTGCAGTGGTTGGGAGGCCGCCTGCCGATGCAGGGGACACGGGTTTGTGCCCCGGTCCGGGAAGATCCCACATGCCGCGGAGCGGCTGGGCCTGTGAGCCACGGCTGCTGAGCCTGCGCGTCCGGAGCCTGTGCTCCGCAATGGGAGAGGCCACAACAGTGAGAAGCCCGCATACCGCAAAAAAAAAAAAAAAAAAAGCCACATGTTAAAAAAGGCATGCAGAATGATAGCTGTAAAACAGAGGTAGAAATCTTCTAAGATTGGCTCTAAGAGTTTAACAGTCTTTGTGGTCACTTAATCTTTAAAAGTGATTAGTCAGTGGCCACATGAAAATATGCTCAACGTCACTAATCATTAGAGAAATGCAAATCAAAACTACAGTGAGGTACCACCTCACACTCATCAGAATGGCCATCTTTCAGAAGTTTACAAATAACAAATGCTGGAGAGGGTGTGGAGAAAAGGAACCCTCTTGCACTGTTGGTGGGAGTGTAAGTTGGTGCTGCCACTATGGAGAACAGTCTGGAGATTCCTCAGAAAAGTAGAGTGACCATATGATCCAGCAGTCCCCCTCCTGAGCATATATCCAGGCCAAACTATAATTCAAAAAGATGCATGCACCCCTATATTCATAGCAACACTATTTACAATAGCTAAGGCATGGAAGCAACCTATCCAGATGAATGGATAAAGAAGATGTGGTATATGTATGTGTGTACACACACACACACACACACACACACACAGTGGAATATTACTCAGCCATAAAAAAGAATGAAATCATGCCATTTGCAGCAACATGGATGGAATGAGAGATTAGCATACTAAGTGAAGTAAGTCAGAAAGAGAAAGACAAATACCATATGATATCACTTATATATGGAATCTAAAATATGACATGGGAATTCCCTGGTGGTCCAGGGGTTAGTACTCTGCACTTGCACTGCAAGGGGCACAGGTTCGATCCCTTATTGGGGAACTAAGATCCTGAAAGCCATGCAAACAGAAACAGACTCATGGACAGAGAGAACAGAATTGTGGTTGCTGGGGTGGGTTGGGGTGATGGGGGAGGAATGGACTGGGAGTTTGAGATTAGCAGATGCAAACTATTATATATAGAATGGATAAACAACAAGGTCCTGCTGTAGAGCACAGGGGTCTATATTCAGTTATCCTGAGATAAACCAGTATGGAAAAGAATATAAAAAAGAATGTATATGTATGTATAACTGAATCACTTTTCTGTACAGCAGAAATCAACAAAACATTGTAAATCAACTCTACTTCAATTAAAAAAAGGTGATTAGTACTTCCCAAAGTCCTAAATTAAATGATGGTGCAGCATAATAATTAGACATTTATAATTAAGGCTGTCATTAAAATGTTAAAAAATTTCTATAATCTGTGTTTTAGAAGGCAAAGATCAATGCCCGATATTTTTTAAAAAGCTTTCCATGTCCTGAATAAATGTTAAAATGTAGGACTTAGGGCTTTAAGGTATAAAGACATGAGTCTGGAAGCTCCACATTTCGGAAGATGTGCTTGTTTGTTGGTCTTGAGCCACTGGCTGTATATGGTCACGTGCCTCCTCTCTACCTCAATAGGCTAGATACATATGCATAGTTCAGCAAACACTGTGCCAAGCACTGTGCCAAGTGCCATCGAGACAAAGGCATCGTTCCTCCCCTTGAGTGGCGGGCTGTCTGTTGGGGAGATTGCTGAAAGCGTGCATTGTGATAACAGTTATGGGGGAATTCGGGGAAGGCGCTTTGGAGACATCATTTCTGGTCTGAGGTGACACATCAGAGTTAACCAGGGAAGGAAAGATGGAGGTGAAGCCCCAGTTTCTTCCTTAAGGGAAAATGGATTGAATTTGAGAACGAAGGAGGAGGACTCTGTTTGCATGTCACTGCCCTGCCGTCCCCCACTAGTGTCCAGCTCTGTAGCTGTTAAAATGAAGTGTTGGAAAGCAGAGAGAAGGCCAGTCTAGGAAATCAGTGGTTCCCTCCATGCATGAAAGTCAAATTTCTATGAATGGATGTGCTGTGTCCTTGAAAAGGCCAATATTGCCTTTTTCAGGACAGTGTTTTCAGGCGAGTCGTTTTTCCTGATAATATTGCCAACCTAGAGGTGGGGAGCCGGGCACCGTTAGTGACCAGGATGGCTGTGTCGCTTCCATGCGTGTCCTCCAAGGAAAGTCCTGTGCGGTGTTTCCCTGCCAGAATTCCGGACATGTTCTCCCTGGCGTGGCAGGACATGCTGTACTTATCTGAGGTGGGCAGCTGTCCAGGAATTTAAGGACTTTTAAAATAGTGCTGTCGTGTTCCTGGTGTTCTTTTGAAAGCCCTTCATGTTGCATTTACTTCTCTTCATGCATCCTGTCATCCTGTCTTTCAGTTTTTGTCTGTTGCTGAAACGTGACTCTCAGTGTCTGAAGGTTCTGGCACATCAGGGCATTTGCGTGAGACCCCGCGGTGGAGGGAAGCTTAGGGGAGGAGGGGACGCCGGGAGAGAGAAGGGAGAGCTCGCTGCCTGATGGTGCACAAAAGGTGCTTCCTCCTCATCCAGAAGGGGCCGGGGGGGACTGAGCTGGCCAGCAGACATGGGGGGTGTCTTGTCCCCCAGCTGCATGCTTCTCCCCCTTGAGCAGGAAGACCCTGTGTGTACACAGACTTTTGTTTTTGATGTGGACCATTAAAAAATATCTATATATTTATTTATTATTTACTTTTGGCTGTGTTGGGTCTTTGTTGCTGCACGCCGGCTTTCCCTAGCTGTGGTGGGCTACTCTTCGTTGGGGTGTGCGGGCCACTCATTTCGGTGGCTTCCCCTGTTGCGGAGCACGGGCTCAGGCATGTGGGCCTCAGTAGTTACAGCATGCGGACTCAGTAGTTGTGGCACTTGGGCTTAGTTGCTCCGTGGCATGTGGGATCCTCCCGGACCAGGGATCGAACCCATGTCCCCTGCATTGGCAGACGGATTCCCAACCAGTGCGCCACCAGGGAAGCCCTATGTATACAGACTCTTTGGGCTTTTGAGACCTCTTTCTTTTTTTTTTTCTTCCCCATGTTTTTCCCCACAATGGATTTCTCTCTTGTGAAAACACTGGGCCAGGGAACACTTGCTGGGTGATTGGCCTTGAGCTTCTGTCCGGATAAAGAAAGCACTAGGCTTCTGAATCCTGAAGGCTTTTGTTAATACAGTAAGTCCCCTACATATGAACCGAGTTCCGTTCTGAGAGTGCATTCGTAAGTCTAACAAAGTTAGCCTAGGTACCCAGCTAATATCATTGGCTATATAGTACTGTACTGTAGTAGTAATTACAGTATTACTGTAATACTTTTCACACAAATATTGCATAAAAAACAAACACAAAAAATAAAACATTTTTAAAAATTTATTTATTTATTTATTTATGGCTGTGTTGGGTCTTCATTTCTGTGCGAGGGCTTTCTCTAGTTGCGGCAAGTGGGGGCCACTCCTCATCGCGGTGCACGGGCCTGTCACTATCGAGTCCTCTCTTGTTGCGGAGCACAGGCTCCACACGCGCAGGCTCAGTAATTGTGGCTCACGGGGCCAGCTGCTCCGCGGCATGTGGGATCTTCCCAGACCAGGGCTCGAACCCGTGTCCCCTGCATTGGCAGGCAGATTCTCAACCACCGTGCCACCAGGGAAGCCCAATAAAACATTTTTAATCTTACAGTACAGTACCTTGGAAAGTACAGTAGTACAGTACAACAGCTGGCATCCAGGGGTTAGCGTGGAGTGAACAGGCAGGAAGAGTTACTGACTGGAGGAGGGAGAGGGTAGAGCTGAAGGGTCGTCAGCAACAGGAGACGGAGGGCAAGCTGCCATTTCATTCACGCCTGACGTGGATGGAACGCACGTTCGCATCTTTGAAAGTTCGAAACTTGAAGGTTCGTATGTAGGGGACTTAACTGTAGTTTAGATGCTTCCAGACAAGACACAATGGGTGTTTCTTCAGTGCTTCTCTGATTTGCTTCACTCCTTTCTCATCATTCTTTCATTTTCTCAAGGATCTTACAGAAGCATTTGGTTAAGTGATTTCTATATCTTTTGGGGGTCTTGACACTGATTTTTGTTTCAAACTTTCTCTGACTCTTTTAAAATTTCAAAAGTCCTTCATGGTGTTATTAAAATAATATTTGTTGGTTACAGTGAACTAAATATCTTTTATCTCTGGGGAGGAATTTTTATGATATTCTTTCTTTAGTACACCCTAGGGCAGTGGTTCTCAGAGCTGCGTCCCTGGACTAGCAGCAGCAGCATCACCTGGGAACTTGCTAGAAATGCAACTTCTTGGGCGCCACCCGAGACCTACTGAATCAGGAACTCTGGGGTGGGGCCCATCAGGCTGTGTTTTAATAAGCCCTCCAGGTTATTGTGCAACCTGCTGAAAGCAGAACCACTGGCCTAGGGTGCAAGTGAAATCTCCACTGGCTTTCATCGTAGTCTTGTAGCTAGATCTGTCTGAAAGTTGGAAACACTATAAATGGCTTTTTGATGACTTTATGCTTTCCAGGATGTTAAAGTAGTCTTCAAGACCCTAAGCTTTTACTTGTCATTTCCAAAGGGTTTTGGACTATATTAGTTTATTATAAAGGAACAGGTTTCTGCTGTTCGGAATTTTAACGTGCCTTAATTTGTGTTTAACATTGCTTACGAGTTCCTATAGTGTGATGAGTATCTAAGGTATTACCTGCCATTGGAAGGATTGTGCCTTTAGTGTTATCTAATTATATGGTATATCAAACCTACTTTAATCAGTTCTTTTACAGATAAAGTGACACATTTTTTATGCAGAATTCTCTTGGCAGGCACATTCAGCTGGGAAAGAATATCCCTTGAACTTACAAAAACATTTCTCAGTTTAGTTTAAAAACTGTCAGTGTTCTAAATTTTTTTTAAACCTTTTTTTTTTTTTTGGCTGCGTGCAGCTTGTGGGATCTTAGTTCCCTGACCAGAGATCAAACCTGGGCCCACAGCAGTGAAAGCATGGAGTCCTAACTACTGGACCACCAGGGAATTTCCCCCTGTCAGTGATGGAAATTCATGAAGAACTTTTCTCCTTGGAACTGACCTTTACAACTTGACAGCACTATTTTTCTTGTAAATTCATTATAATTCAGTCAGATGCAGATGTTATTGTGAAACCTGTTCTTCAGGAATGCACCTTTTGAGAGTTGGATCTTTTTCTGACCTAGAATCCTCTGGAGGTTACAATCAAGGCTAACTCAAATCAGACTTCTGTCATGAGTGCACGTGTCACAGGCAGGAGGCCTGGGCTCCTTGCTGACCCTTTCGCTTGAGGCCTTGCCTCCTGACTCAGTGTCCTCGCCATGGGTGACTCACTGTCATCTGTGGCCTCGCAGCCTTGTCATCGTCAGATGCTCCTTCCCTACTGAAACTCACGTTTCCTGTGTTTCAGCCTCTTGGGCTTCTTCTCTGCTTCTGGGGAATCAGCTAGCTCTTGCCAGAAACTAGTCAATACTGACATGAAAGAGTGAGAGCAGGCGTGGGCTCCTGCTGTTTACCCCCCCACCTCCAACAGGGGGCACCAGAATGTAACCAGTCCGCTCAGTCAGCTCTCATCCAGAGGCCTGGTTCCCTTAGTGGGAATTAGTTCAGCTGAATCCACAGTTTCATGAGGAAAATATTTTCATTCAGATCCTGTCGTGAAATACTCAAAGGTGTGGCCTAGGCTCCTAAAACAAAATGCTGAGGGGGAACTTAGGGAAACTTAGCTTTAACCCCTTCAATGAAAAAAAAGGGGGGGCGGGAACAGGAACAGTGAGGTGGAGGGATTTGATTTACATCACAAAATAAGTTAGTGACAGAGATGAGAAGAGAATCTTTCTCCTATCTCCTGGTCCTTACCCTTAGCTCCTTGAGATTTAATACCCTCCCCTCCACCTTCGAATATGGGTGAGGTGAATGTGTATCCCCCAGGCAGCAGTCAGGAGGAAACGTGAATTTGGTGGTTAATTCTCCTGGCCTGTTTGGACAGCTGTAGCCCCTCACTACTTCAATCAACAAACCACTTAAGGACCGCTGAAGGAAGAAATTATGAACCCCGATGGTGGATGGAAGACCTGCCCTTGAGACCTTCTGGATGGGTCAAGGGAGTGCCAGTATTAGTACCTAAAGAGTGGGTGCCAGTATCTTGGAAGAAAATCCCAGATACCGTAGTGGAGCACCCCTGAAAGAAACGATGCAGCTCCAAGATTCTTGATGGCACAGAGGAAGAAATGTGTGGGGAAAACCAGATATTGGTGACTGAGCTGAAAAGTGATTTGGAAGAGTTGGACTCTGAAAAAGCTTTAGAAATATCTGAAATATACTTTGCTTATTGTCTTTTTAAAAATGTGTACACAAGAGGGATATGTGATGAAAATATATCTAACTTCCAAAAGAGCTTTTTCGGTAAATATAAAAGCTCTTAGAGTTAAGATAGTAAATGAAGATGTCATCATCAGCATTTTTTTAATAGTATGTAAAAACATAGAGTGTCTTAGTATTAGTGGCATGTTAGATTTAATGAATCACAGTACTGCAGTGGTGATGGGAATTGTCAGAGGTCCAGGGGAGGACTAGTGGCCATGATAGTGTAGTGGAAAGAATATGGATCTTGGAAGCAGCGGCAGCCATGAGGCACCCCCGAGATCTCGCACTTCAGGGAGTGGAATCGACCATTGGGCCCAGCTGCTGTAAGGTTCCATCGCTGCTTTAGTGTGAAGGCCATGGGTCCCAAGTCTGCCCCCAGCCAGTGAGTGAGCACAGCAGGGGTACTAAAGCAGGCTCATTCCTGGGGACTCTGGAGTCCTCTGACAGGCAGCCTTGGCTCGAGGAGTCCCTGATGGTCTGGTCAGACTTTTGCTAGAACCGCACTGCCGTCTAACATGCATCCACCCCACCTTCCTTCTCCCACCTTGTCTCCTTCCCCTGGGGCCAGACCTGCATTGCTTGGCTCTTCCAGCCTCCCCTGGCTCCCTCTCCCTTTTCTCTCATAGACGTTTCCCCTAATAAATTTCTTGTATTTCGAACCCTGTCTTGGTGTCTGCTTTTTAGAGGACCTGGTCTAATCCAGACATAGACTGTTCTGAAGGAGAGAGAACGTGTCCATACAGGAGACTCAACGTGGGCCTTCACGGTGACTACGGTGACTTATCACCAGCAGCAGGAAATGTTGCATTGATCCATAAATGCTGTTCTTTATACTATCTAAATTCGTGAGAGAATCCCACTTCGTTCATAAAACAAATATGTTTGAATGCCCATTATGAGCTGGGCAGGGTTCTAGCCCCTGAGGATACAGTGAGGACTTAGGCCCTCTTCCAGGATGAGGTGCTTAGCGCGTGGCTGCATAGCAGAACGAGCTATCGAGGGCCTTTCTGCCACAGGCCCTCCCTCTTCCCTCTTGGCCACTCAAGGAGCCCAGGCCTCACAGAAGCACTGGAGGGCTCGTCTCTTTGTTGTTGGTCAGAAGTGTAGGTGTTCTCTTCTGAATAGCTCTCCTTTCTACTTCTGTCTCTGTCTGTCTTGTATTTTCTTTCTTTTTAATTTTTATCGGAGTATAGTTGATTTACAATGTTGTGTTAGTTTCAGGTGTACAGCAGAGTGAATCGGTTATACATATACATATATCCACTTTTTAAAAATTCTTTTCCCATGTAGGCCATTATAGAGTATTGAATAGAGTTTGTCTCATATTTTCTTGATTCAGTAGTTTATTGCCTTCTTATTCATGAGGTTCCATTTCTACCTGTGCCCCTGAGTTAATACCATTCACCTCAGAAATTAACATTTTCTTATTTAAAGCTACAAAACCACCAAATTTCCAGTTCTCTCATGTTGCTTTTACAGCTTTCTGACAGGCTTATCTTTTACTCCGGTGGGGTTTTATTCCTTCTTATGATGTTCTGCCCAAGTATTTATTTTGTCTAAAAAATACAAGCCAGGTCTTTATGTCCCTCAGGCACAGAGGAAATGAGGCTCAAGGTTAAATATCCGCACATCCTTATTAGGTTAACTCACTCCTAATAAACCCAATAGCTTTTGCTTGAAGATTCTCGATTTTTCCTAAGTATGTTTTAAAACAACGCCAAAAACCTTTACTGGTGGGGTCTTTTTGATTTAAATAATCTGAGTAAAATTGGTACTTTTTTTCGATTAATGTCCTTCAAAACGGATGCTCCCCTCTCCCCCCGCGAACGCCAAGATATTTGTAGAAGATAGGCATTAAGCGAATCTTAAAATTTTGTGATACAATGACCTAACATCTTTTTTGAGAGCTAGGTCATGGCCAAACCTTGAGGGAATTAACTCAGAGCAGAAGTTGTCAGACCTTGAGCTCAAATCCTCTTGTTTTGTTAGGTGTCAAGCTATTCAGAGTTTAGGATTGAAAGTTGATAAAAATTCGGGAGTTTTTATTCTTGGAGTGTCTGAATGAAAGCATAAGTGTGGTAAGTGAAGTCATGAATCTGGACTATATGTCAATATTTTACAAATTATGGTTCCTAGGCTTTTCAGTGAAATTGCCTTGGTCTGAAAGAATCAGACATTCAAGGAGCCATTTCATATTAATTGGCTCCTAATTTTCAGGTGTAAACTCTGCAGAATTAATGTGCAGTCCCTCTGCACCTGTGTCCTATTTAGAGCTTTGTGTACAGGTTCATTAAGACGCTCTCCAGTTCTTGTGAGTTTGAGCTCTTAGCACTATAAAATTTAATTTCAGGGCTTCCCTGGTGGCGCAGTGGTTGAGAGTCCGCCTGCCGATGCAGGGGACACGGGTTCGTGCCCCGATCCCGGAAGATCCCACATGCCGCGGAGCGGCTGGGCCCGCGAGCCATGGCCGCGGAGCCTGTGTGTCCGGAGCCTGTGCTCCGCAACGGGAGAGGCCACAGCGGTGAGAGGCCCGCGTACAGCAAAAAAAAAAAAAAAAAAAAAAAAAAAAAAAAAAAATTTAATTTCATTTGTACATTAATTTTTTTTCTACCAGGAGGGATCAGCGTAGCCTGTGCTGTGCTTAAAAATAAAATATCATCCATCCAAAAATAAATATCATTATTTATTTTGAAGTTAAAATTGCTTCTAGCATGATATCCTCTTCTTTGTTTTACTTAGTTGTGTTAAGTAGACAGAGAGCAGGTATTATCCTTCTTTATAGTTGAGAATATGCAGGCAACAAAAGAGAATTATTTTTCCGATGGTCTAAAAATAGAACTAGTTAGGACAAAGGCCAAGTGAGAAAATGTTGGCCTTCTATTTGTCCCTGCAGCAGGGTTCTTTTAGAAAAAAACAATTGTGAAACTTTTTCATTTTTTACCAACATTAGAGCCTTTTAAAAAAAAAAGTGAGAGGACACTATTCTTCATTTAAATTTCCCTTTAAGATTTGAGCCTAGATTGATGGGGGAAGGTATAGCACAGGGAGAGACTGGTTAGATGGAGAAAAAGGTAGCAAAGGATGCATGTGGATGGGGAGTAATCTCATTAATTAAAGTGAATTGCTTTAATCAGGAGAAAAATCTTGTTTAGGAATACTGAGAAGGATAGTACTGAAATCAGTGTGACAAGATTGTTTAAGGTTCTGAAATTTAAAAATATTAATCTGGATTCTCAGTTGCATGGTCTGAACAGAAAGGGAGTTTATTAAAGAATATTAGGTAGCTTACAGTATCTTTATCAGTTTTTGGGAACCGGGAATGATGCTGAGAGTCGCACTGCAGAGCTGGTCTTGGAGAAGACAGTCACCACTGTTGCCACCAGGTGTGTAGAACAATACAGTGTGCACCAGGCAACACCACTGCCCCTGGTGGTTGTTGGTGGAACTGCTGCATCTGGAAGGAATAGTTGCTACCACCCACCAGAATCTCTGTTCACTGTTTTTTTTAAGCACTAGCTTCCAAATCAAATTCTTGAGTGGGAGCATCTGATTAGTGGAACTCTGGCCAGGTGCCAGGACCTCATGCAAGATGTCAGGGAAAGCAAGTGTCTGTGATTTTCAGCTTTTATAGTAGAAGGTGGCTTTTGCCCTATTTGGGAGGAGAATTCCTCAAACATAGGAAGGGGTTTCAACTACCAGGTAGCCAAAAGGGCAGATATACACGACCTATAATGTCTATGCCTGATTGTAAGGCAACACTATTTTCCCATGAAAAGATTAAACAAAAAGTTTTTGGATAGCTTGAACTTACACACTTCTAGGTATGCATTTATGTGTCTGCTAGATAATCAGATGTGTATTTTCATTATTTAGTTGATTAAATGTGTGTCAGTATTTAAAAATTAAATTATCAATGTATACTTCAGGAATATTTTCCCCATTTATTTCATGAAAAAGTTATTCCAACTCTTGACGACTTTGACATTAGTGTGTTTATCATGGACACATTCAGAATTTTTCAGCACAGCTTTCCTTGTGGCCACATCCGTCTGAGTTCTTTGAGATTCAGCCCCTTTTAAAATATTTTTCTGATGCTTTCATTGGCAATTTTATCTCAAGTCACAGGTACCCCCTTAGAGCACATTTGGACAGTCTTACTTAAAAAAAATTATCCCTGAGATGTATTTTTATGACTTTCTTTTTTAAAAAATTTACTTTACTGAAGTCTAGTTGATTTACAACGTTGTGTTAATTTCTGCTGTACAGCAAAGTGATTCAGTTATACATATATGTACATTCATGACTTTCTTAATGCAACTACTTAGCTTGTTTTTTTAGAGCATTTTTTATGATATTACTGACCATTTAAAAGTGTTCAGTAATATTACTGACTTATTTGAGGTCATCTCCTGAATGATAAATAAATCTCTTAAATTTATTAGCTTCCCCTTGTGTTTGTAACCCAGACCTGTTTGTGAGCTCTAAGCAGCTGAAACTAGATGTGATTGGGGCCATTTTAGGCTAAGATTCCTCAAACAATTCTTTGTTCTTCAAAATAATGGGGAGTGCACTCCTTCAGGAGAGTGTAAGAATTATTATATAGGGCTAAGTCCCTTTTTTCCTAAGGGACAAGTTTGGGAAAAATATTCCTTACGTTCAGATATGTATGAGGGTTCCTTGACATCCTTTCTCAAGGTTCTGCTTCAAGGAAAAATAAGAAATATGTCTTTGCTGAATGGTTTCTTTGCTGCTGTTCTTGACGTTGGAATTGGAAAGTCAAGTTTTCGCTTCAGTCTAATGAAATGGGAAGTCTCTGGATGGTCATGGGAGAAAATTGTGGAAATTCTCCTTTGCTCTCAGATTATGCATTCCTTTGGGGTCAAGAACACATGGAATCCAGGCTTAAAATAACGAGGGCCGTGGGGAATGGACATAATTCCTTCTGTTTCATTAGACTCGGCCTGTCCTTGTTAGTGCTGAGTGATTAGGAAGGCAGGATGTTGTGCTTCTGCTGGTTTATTCATTGTCTGACCTGGACTGAGACTTGAAAAAAATGACTAAAGATGTCCTAGGATGCAGTTCTGCCTTTGTTGCCTTTTAACTGAATATGGGTTTCTGGTCCTAAGCCCCATTCTCTTTAGAATGTATCAATATATCAGAACTTAACCTTTGATCTCAAACGTGAGGGAAATTTAAAGTACCGGCAGTGGTTTTGCGTCCCCCCCCACCCCGCCCTGGTAGAGTCTGATTCTCTTCCGGTCAGCTAGTATTGTCAAGAGATTCTCAGCTTTGGCTTAAACTGTAGGGGCAGGTAAAGATATTACCCTATCTTTTCTTTCCTTTTTAGACATTTAAGCTCTCATATCCAAATGTCTTACAAAAAGAGGTTTCAGACTCTACCAGTGGGAAAAATCTAATCCTTCAGACTGTTATATAATAAGCTTGTTCTTTTACTTTGGATTGTGAAGTTTTGATGGATTCTGTGGTTTGCCATCATACGGCAACATTGAAATGTCGTTTGCGTTTCTGCCTCTCCCAACCCATGTGGAATCCCAGAACCAGAGAGATGGGTAGGACCTCAGAGGTTTCCTTGGCCAACTTCCTCTCCGTGCAGGAATCTGTGACTCTGTCTCTGGACGCCCTGTCACTTGCTTCTACTTGTTGATATGGAAGGAGCGGTGGGTGGGGAGGTGTCACATTACCTTGCTGGGTCCATTGTAATTTGTACTGAATTCCTCTTGATGGCGAACCCAAACCTGCTCTGTAGCTTCTCCTCCTTAGACCTGGTTTTGTCCTTTTCAAGCAAATCAAAATGATTTTTCCTTCTCTCATGTGGTACCCTTTTAAATATTTGAAGACAGCTTTCATCATTTTCCCTCTAAATGTTCTCTTCCTCCCCGATCTCATTAAACACCTCTGATTTTTTTTTTTTTTTTTTTTTTGCGGTACACGGGCCTCTCACTGTTGTGGCCTCTCCCGTTGCGGAGCACAGGCTCTGGACGCGCAGGCTCAGCGGCCATGGCTCACGGGCCCAGCCGCTCTGCGGCACGTGGGATCTTCCTGGACCGGGGCACGAACCCGTGTCCCCTGCACCGGCAGGCGGACTCTCAACCACTGCACCAACAGGGAAGCCCTGATTTTTTTTTTTTTAAACCTGTTCCTTCTAAACTTTTTTAGCGTTCTCATCTCACATTCCTGCTTTGCCTCAGTTAGAGAATGTCTCTCTTAAAATATGGTGACCATACTGTCAAGATAGGTTCTAATTTTACAGGACACAGTTGTATGGTTACCTTGTTTGGATTTGAACAATATATGTAACCTATATATGTGTTCATTATCTTCTAGGACAATTTAACTACTTTAGTTCATGCTGAACTTTCAGTTAACTCAAATTTTTAGGGGCTACGGCCCCTGTTAAAGTCCACTATTAAATTCCCATGAGCTGTTGTTAAGATACCTTTTACACTTGAGCATTTGCCTTTCAAGACTGAAACCTAGTTGATGGCTTATCTCAGGGAAATTCTGTGGCACCACTTTTGAATTCTTTTTAGGTCGAGAGCTACTTGAGCTGTGATTCTCTCATGCAGCATTCAACCTTCCCTCCCAACTTTTGGTGCCTTGCAAATGTACATTTATAAAAATATACAAACGTATAAGAGTAAGAAGAACATCTTATGCTGAGATTCTCAAGATAATTCTCTCAGGCAGGGTTGAGTCAACCATGGCCCATGGGCCAAACCCACCTCACCTATTTTATAAATGAAATTTTGATGGACCACAGCTATACTCATTGATACACTATGTATGACTGCTTTTGTGTTGAAATAGCAGAGTTGAGTAGTTGGAACCTGAGGCTGTATGACTCAAAGCCTAAATTATTTACTACCTGGCCTTCTGTAGAAAAAGTTGGCTGACCCCTGTTCTAAGGTGAGACCAACTGATTCATTAACATGTTTTATGTTCATGTAGATACAAGACTATCCAAAACTCTTTCCAAGGCGCATTAGCAAGGCTTCTTATGACTTTTTTTGTGTGTGGCTGGTTCAAGTATTTTATGGGAAAAATATAGTTACATAGTCTTATATGTGTGGTGATAAAAAAATTACATTCTAAATTTGCTTTCTCTCTAAATTATTTGATTGCTTTTTAATGTGTTAGTATTTGAAAGCTCTTCTCCATACTATTACCGTAGCTGTGTCTCTTTCAAATTTGGAAACTTTCCCCACCAGAAATTGTCTTAGAGTTTTAGGTGCAGTCCCTAAAGTTGGTATGCATTTATCTCTGGGAAAGAAGAGTCATGTTTTGGCATTAGAAAACTTCCATACACTTATTACTAGCAAATATTATATAGCACTTCTGTGAACTTATAAAAGGAACTGAGATTTCATGGAGTCTCTATTTTGAGAAAAAGAAGAAAACCATCTTTGTTGTTCAATCTACATTGCCTTGCTCTGAAGCATTTACCAGCTCCTTCATGATTTTGTCCTTGAATAGAAGCCTAGGGTTCAATTGAGAAATTACATAATCAGACTTTCTTAAAGAAGGAAAAGGATAATTTTAAATAAACAATTTAAAAAAATGAAAACATTTTTTATTAAAGAATTGCATTATAATGGTGCCTGTCACAACTACTGTTTTCTTTGTTTTGGAAATAGGCTTATTGACCTGCCAGTGGTAAGGTGGAAACTCCTTATATTTTTTGTCTACACTAGAGCTAGCCCTTGGAAGTCAGACAACTATTGCATCAAACTCTCCAAGTGAAGGACAAATATAAAACTGCTCATGTGGAATCTTTGTGTCCTGGTCCTTTTGTGAAGGACAGTGTTTACTCCAGAGTATGGCGTTTCAGGGTTTGAATTTTAAAAGGTCTTCGTGTACCCATGTTGTTGATGCCCACATCTAGCCCTGACTGAGCATCTCTGGGTCCTGTTCTGATGGCCACTGGAGCCCATCGGATCTCGTCCACCTCCTCCCCTGCCTCCTGACTACTTCAGGGGCTTTAGTGATGCTGAATTGTTGGTACTTCTGTGCACTGGAAATGCTGTTTTCCCCTCTCTCATGGAGGGCCTTTCTTTTACTCTTATCTTTGGCCTGGAGAACTCCTGTACCCTGTTTCAGGCTCAGGTCTGCATTATCCCCTCAGGAAGTCTTCCCTCACCCAGGCAGCTTCCTGTTCTGACCCACACTGTGCACACCACATCATGTTACGCTGATGGGCTCTTTTTTTTTTTTTTTTTTTTTTTGCGGTATGCGGGCCTCTCACTGTTGTGGCCTCTCCCGTTGCGGAGCACAGGCTCCGGACGCTCAGGCTCACCGGCCCAGCCACTCTGCGGCATGTGGGATCTTCCCGGACTGGGGCACGACCCCGTGTCCCCTGCGTCGGCAGGCGGACTCTCAACCACTGCGCCACCAGGGAAGCCCCATTGTCTTCTTTTGATTCTGTCCTTTGTGGCCGTCCTTCTGAAGAAGGGTCATTCCCACAAATGTCCTCACCTTTTATTTATAAACCAACTCCAGTCTGGCCCTTTCTCCCTCCCCTCCATGGATATTGCTGAGATCTCTTTCATTCTTTAATTTCTCTGCAGCTCACACAGTTAAACCCCTGTCTTGCTTCATCCAGCCTCCATGGACGATCATATGTGGTTTTATTCAGGACCACTAGTAGGCTAGGTCCAGATGTGGATGCCTAGGAGATGATGCTGGTCTAAGGGAAGTGAGCTTTAAATTATTTTGAGATGTTGTGTGTCAGTTGGATCACCTTGAAAATGTACGGCAGAGCCTCTCATCTGCTTTCCCAGGTGGACCCTGGGGCATTCCATATTGTTTCGAGCCGTCAGGATTCCTGGCATGTGCTGCTGTGTCCCTGCTCTGCTCTTTGGTTTGCCCTTGTTGCAGGTCGCATGGCCTACAATAGGAAGAGGATAAAATTATCGTATTTTGAAGATGATCCCTTGCCATTGACTAGTGATGGCTCTTAATTCTGTCTGTTGCCTCAACCCTTTGACACCTAAGTAACAAATTGTCAGGGCTGGAGTGAATGAAGTCCAGTGGCCGGCCTGGGGAAGAGAGTGTAAGCAAGCTCTGGGCATCTCAAGTGTGGACAGGATCATTTTTTTGAGGATTCTGCATCTCACTGGATGAATGGTCTCTTTGGGAGAAACCCTTCCATAATGAAATACTGCAAAGGAGCCTAGGGTTAAATGAAGAATCCTTTCCTGTTGTAAGTCACTTATTTTTTTTCTGTAATTTTAAGCTTGGATTTTTGGGGGCCTTTTTTGTAACAAGAGGAATGGCACGTTGTTGTCAAGTGTTTTGAGGTTTGCTTTTCTATTCTGAATCCTTCTGGAGATGGTGAGAACACTACTACTCACCAGCATATTGTGGTTAAATGCATTCTCCTTAGGTAAATATTCCCTTCTATGTGCATTTTCAGCATGGTTTGTTGTAGATTCTTTTTTTATTTTTATTAAAAAATTTTAAATCGAAGTATAGTTGATGTACAGTATTATGTAAGTTACAGGTGTGCAATATAGTGATTCACAATTTTTTTAACGTCTTTATTGGAGTATAATTGCCTTACAATGGAGTGTTAGATTCTGTTTATAACAAAGTGCATCAGCTATACATAAACATATATCCCCATATCTCCTCCCTCTTGTGTCTCCCTCCCACCTTCCCTCTCCCACCCCTCTAGGTGGTCACAAAGCACCGAGCTGATCTCCCTGTGCTATGTGGCTGCTTCCCACTAGCTATCTATTTTACGTTTGGTAGTGTATATATGTCCATGCCACTCTCTCACTTCATCCCAGCTTATGCTTCCCCCTACCCGTGTCCTCATGTCCATTCTCTACGTCTGTGTCTTTATTCCTGTCCTGCCCCTAGGTTCTTCAGAGCCTTTTTTTTTAAAATTCCATATATGTGTGTTAGCATATGGTATTTGTTTTTCTCTTTCTGACTTACTTCACTCTGTATGACAGACTCTAGGTTCATCCACCTCACTACAAATAACTCAATTTCATTTCTTTTGATGGCTGAGTAATATTCCATTGTATATATGGACCACATCTTCTTTATCTGTTCATCTGTTGATGGACACTTAGGTTGCTTCCATTTCCTGGCTATTGTAAATAGAGCTGCAATGAACATTGTGGTACGTGACTCTTTTTGAATTATGGTTTTCTCAGGGTATATGCCCAGTAGTGGGATTGCTGGGTCATATGGTAGTTTTATTTTTAGTTTTTTAAGAAACGTCCGTACTGTTCTCCATAGTGGCTGTATCAATTCACATTCCCACCAACAGTGCAAGAGGGTTCCGTTTTCTCCACACCCTCTCTGGCATTTATTATTTATAGATTTTTTGATGATGGTCATTCTGACTGGTATGAGTTGATACCTCATTGTAGTTTTGATTTGCATTTCTCTGATGATTAGTGATGTTGAGCATCCTTTCATGTGTTTGTTGGCAATCTGTATATCTTCTTTGGAGAAATGTCTATTTAGGTCTTCTGCCCATTTTTGGATTGGGTTGTTTGTTTTTTTGATATTGAGTTGCATGAGTTACTTGTATGTTTTGGAGATTAATTCTTTGTCAGTTGCTTCATTTGAAAATATTTTCTCCCGTTCTCAGGGTTGTCTTTTTGTCTTGTTTATGCTTTCATTTGCTGTACAAAAGCTTTGAAGTTTCATTAGGTCCCATGTGTTTATTTTTGTTTTTATTTCCATTTCTCTAGGAGGTGGGTCAAAAAGGATCTTGCCGTGATTTATGTCATAGAGTGTTCTGCCTATGTTTTCCTCTAAGAGTTTGATAGTGTCTGGCCTTACATTTAGGTCTTTAATCCATTTTGAGTCTATTGAATGACTGACTGATTGATTGATTGTTTGATTGCGGTACACGGGCCTTTCACTGTAGTGGCCTCTCCTGTTGTGGAGCACAGGCTCTGGATGCGCAGGCTCAGCTGCCATGGCTCACGGGCCCAGCCGCTCCGCGGCACGCGGGATCCTCCCGGACTGGGTCACAAACCTGTGTCCTCTGCATTGGCAGGCGGACTCCCAACCACTGCGCCACAAGGGAAGCCCCATTTTGAATTTATTTTTCTGTATGGTGTTAGGGAGTGTTCTAATTTCATTCTTTTACCTGTAGCTGTCCAGTTTTCCCAGCACCACTTATTGAAGAGGCTGTCTTTTCTTCATTGTATATTCTTGCTTCCTTTATGAAAAATAAGGTGACCATATGTGCGTGGGTTTATCTCTGGCTTTCTCTCCTGTTCCATTGATCTATATTTCTGTTTTTCTGCCAGTACCATACTGTCTTGATTACTGCAGCTTTGTGTAATATAGTCTGAAGTCTGGGAGCCTGATTCCTCCAGCTCCATTTTTCTTTCTCAAGATTGCTTTGGCTATTCGGGGTCTTTTGTGTTTTCATACAAATTGTGAACATTTTTATTCTAGTTCTGTGAAAAATGCCATTGGTTGTTTGAGAGGGATTGCATTGAATCTGTAGATCGCTTTGGGTAGTATAGTCATTTTAACAATGTTGATTCTTCCAATCCAAGAACATAGTGTATCTCTCCATCTGTTTGTATCATCTTTAATTTCTTTCATCCGTGTCTTATAGTTTTCTGCATACAGGTCTTTTGTCTCCTTAGGTAGGTTTATTCCTAGATATTTTATTCTTTTTGTTGCAGTGGTAAATGGGATTGTTTCCTTAATTTCTATTTCAGATGTTTCATCTTAGTGTATAGGAATGCAAGTGATTTCTGTGCATTAATTTTGTATCCTGCTACCCTACCAAATTCATTGTTTAGCTCTAGTAGTTTTCTGGTAGCATCTTTAGGATTCTCTGTATATATTATCATGTCATCTGCAAACAGTGACAGCTTTACTTCTTCTTTTCCAATTTGGATTCCTTTTATTTCTTTTTCTTCTCTGATTGCTGTGGCTAAAACTTCGAAAATTATGTTGAATACTAAGTGGCGAGAATGGGCAACCTTGTCTTGTTCCTGATCTTAGAGGAAATGGTTTCAGTTTTTCACCATCGAGAACGATGTTGGTTGTGGGTTTGTCATATATGGCCTTTATTATGTTGAGGTAAGTTTCCTCTATACCCACTTTCTGGAGAGTTTTTATCATAAATGGATGTTGAGTTTTGTCGAAAGCTTTTTCTACATCTATTGAGGTGATCGTATGGTTTTTAGCCTTCAGTTTTTAATATGGTGTATCACATTGATTGGTTTGCATATATTGAAGAATCCTTGCATTCCTGGGATAAACCCCACTTGGTCCTGGTGTATGATCCTTTTATCGTGCTGTTGGATTCTGTTTGCCAGTATTTTGTTGAGGATTTTTGCATCTATGTTCATCAGTGCTATTGGCCTGTAGTTTTCTTTCTTTGTGACATCTTTGTTTGGAATTGGTGTCAGGGTAATGGTGGCCTTGTACAGTGAGTTAGGGAGTGTTCCTCCCTCTGCTATATTTTGGAAGAGTTTGAGAGGCATAGATGTTAGCTCTTCTCTAAATGTTTGAAAGAATTCGCCTGTGAAGCCATCTGGTCCTGGGCTTTCGTTTGTTGGAAGATTTTTATTCACAGCCTCATTTTCAGTGCTTGTGATTGATCTGTTTATATTTTCTATTTCTTCCTGGTTCAGTGTCGGAAAGTTGTGCTTTTTAAGAATTTGTCCATTTCTTCCAGGTTGTCCATTTTATTGGCAGATAGCTGCTTGTAGTAATCTCTCATGATCCTTTGTATTTCTGAAGTGTCAGTTGCTATTTCTCCTTTTTCATTTCTAAATCTATTGATTTGGGTCTTCTCCCTTTTTTTCTTGATGAGTCTGGCTAATGGATTATCAGTTTTGTTTATCTTCTCAGCTTTTAGTTTTATTGATATTTGCTATTGTTTCCTTCATTTGTTTTTCATTTATTTCTGATCTGATCTTTATGATTTCTTTCCTTCTGCTAACCTTGGGGGTTTTTTGTTCTTCTTTCTCTAATTGCTTTAGGTGTAAGGTTAGGTTGTTTATTTAAGATGTTTCTCGTTTCTTGAGGTAGGATTGTATTGCTACAGACTTCCCTCTTAGAACTGCTTTTGCTACATCCCATAGGTTTTGGGTCGTGTTTTCATTGTCATTTGTTTCTAGGTGTTTTGTCATTTCCTCTTTGATTTCTTCAGTAATCTCTTGGTTATTTAGTACTGTGTTGTTTAGCCTCCATGTGTTTGTATTTTTTGCAGATTTTTTTCCTCTAATTGATATCTAGTCTCATAGTGTTGTGGTCAGAAAAGATACTTGATATGATTTCAGTTTTCTTAAATTTACCAAGGCTTGATTTGTGCCCCAAGATATGATCTATCCTGGCGAATGTCCCATGAGCACTTGAGAAGAAAGTGTATTCTTTTGTTTTTGGATGGAATGTCCTATAAATATCAATTAAGTCCATCTTGTTTAATGTGTCATTTAAAGCTTGTGTTTCCTTATTTATTTTCATTTTGGATGATCTATCCATTGGTGAAAGTGAGGTGTTAACGTCCCCTACTATGATTGTGTTACTGTTGATTTTCCGTTTTATGGCTGTTAGCATTTGCCTTATGCGTTGAGGTGCTGCTATGTTGGGTGCATAAATATTTACACTTGTTATATCTTCTTCTTGGATTGATCCCTTCATCATTATGTAATGTCCTTCTTTGTCTCTTGTAATAGATTCACAAGTTTTAAAGGTTATACTCCATTTATAGTTATTAAAAAATATTGGCTGGGGCTTCCCTGGTGGCGCAGTGGTTGAGAGTCCGCTTGCCGATGCGGGGGATGCAGGTTCGTGCCCCAGTCTGGGAGGATCCCACATACTGTGGAGCGGCTGGGCCCGTGAGCCATGGCCACTGAACCTGCGCGTCCGGAGCCTGTGCTCCGCAACGGGACAGGCCACAACAGTGAGAGGCCTGTGTACGGCAAAAAAAAAAAAAAAAAAAAAAAAAAAAAATTGGCTGTATTCCTCATATTGTACTTTATATCCTTATACCTTATTTTGTTTTTTAATATTTATTTAAGTTATTCATTTTGGCTCATCTGGGTCTTAGTTGTGGCATGTGGATTCTTAGTTGCGGCATGTGGAATCTAGTTCCCCAGCCAAGGACTGAACCCGGGCCCCCCTGCTTTGGGAGCATAGAGCCTTAGCCACTGGACCACCAGGGAAGTCCCTGTTGTCTTTTTTTAGATTCCACATGTAAGTGATATGTAGATTCTGTCTTAAAATGAGAAGTCCCAAATGAGCCAGTATAAAAATGAGTGAGGTTGTGGGTCGAGTCTGTGTGTGGTTCCTGTCATGGTGACCTTGCCTGCTCTACGAATATTTGGATGACTGACTGTCCTGAGCTCCAGTAACTCTGCTTTGCTAGCATAGCCTAAATCCTCATGAGGAATTTTCAGTGATGAAGGGCTGTCCTGGTGCATTTAAACTTGTAGCCACAAACCTAGCCCTCTACATTATGTAGTCTGATCACTAATAATGGAATGTCATCGACTTTTAAATTTCTGAGCAGTGGGAGAAAAAAAAAACATTCAAACAGAAGTGTTCTGTTAATGAATGTGATAGACCCCTTTGTTATTTGAAGCCAACCCTCTTGCTATTTCTCTGAAGAAAGGGCTGTGTTGGGGCTAGGTTGCACATTTTCCTGGCACTTTGCCACACCTCCTCTTCCCTAAAAATATTTATGGAGATCTGGTGTGTTAATAAATTTAGAAGTGATTTAATGGTCGCATTGGCAGGGTGAGATAAAGCAGTTCAGTGTGTTGTTCATTTTGTTTCTGGGTGGGGTGGAAGAGGGAAATGAAAGACTCACTTTTTCCTTTTTGGAAACCTAATACTCTGCTCTTCTGTTATCACTCTTGTTCTCTAGGCATTAAGTGTCACCGAAACCCTGATTAAACCCTTGGAAAAATTCAGAAAAGAGCAACTTGGAGCCGTCAAGGTTTGTGTCTAATTTGAGCACACTTGTAAACAGCAAATGTAGACCCCTCTGCTGCTTGAGCGTACACTCGGTTCACATTTAGCAGCTTTGAAGGAGATGTTGGAGTCCACCATCTGTTGTTTTATGTTTCAAATGTGCTTTGTCCCCTTTGGGGGAATATGAGATTGAAAACAAAACAAAAACACCTGGACTGGATGGTAAAACCTCTCGTAATCATCTTTGACTGCACCTTTCCATGTAGAGTTTTAAAAATATCTTTAAGCAAACAACACGTTTACTCTGTGTAGAAACATCTTATCTCTGTAGGAGGGGCAATGATTTCCATTCCCGCCTCAGCTTGATGGCAGACTGCAGCATCATACTAGGGTTTAAGATTAGAAATGCTGCTACACCAGTGTGTCATTGACACTAGAAAGAGAATATTCAGTTACAGTAGGTCCTCTACATACTAACCTTCAAGTTGCAAACTTTCAAAGATGCGAACGTGTGTTCGTATGTCCAATCATGTTAAGTTAGTTGACGTGTCTGTAAGATTAGTGTACTGTAAGATTCAAAATGTTTTCTTTATTTTCTGTGTTTGTTTTTTATGTATTATTTGTGTGAAAAGTGTTACAGACCTATTACAGTACAGTACTATATAGCCAATTGTGTTAGTTGGGTACCTAGGCTAACTTTGTTGGACGTACGAACAAATTGGACTTACGAACGCACTCTTGGAATGCAACTCGTTCGTATGTATTGGGATGTATTTCCTTCAATTTAACACAAATTTACTGAGCGTCTGTTATGTGCCAACATTGTGATAGGTGCTGGGGATTCAAAGGTGAGTGAACCACAGACTCTGTTCTCAAAGCTCTGGGATGTAGCCAGGATTTCTGGGAATAGTGCAGCAACTTTGCCACTGGGAGCCTAGGATGTATTTAGCAACTTCTAACGTCTGCTAACTAATAAGCTTTGAAATTAACTCAGAGGAGCAATTTCCACCAGTCTCTCTTGAATGTTGTGCATGTACTTGAGGGAGAAAAAACAGCATTTCTGTGTTGTTGACCATTTTTGGCTTGGCCTAAGGAGAAGGGAATAACATCAGTTTTAGGTAGGGAAGAGAGGTTTTATATTTGTATTTTTTTCCCCCATGCATTGGTGATGTGAGGGTTTTTTTTTTATCTTTGTAAACAAACTATTAAAATTCTTTTCTACGAATAAACATTGTGGTCTCCATGGCCATAGCTATACAAATGGGTCCAGAGAGGGCCAGCTTTTTAGCTGCTATTTATAGACTCAGTTCTCCTTTAAGTGACCTGTTATCATATTAGACACTTCTTTTTGGCATGATATTTTACAGTTTTTAATGAAGGGCTGTGTTTTGAGGGGAGGTCAGTGGGGGTACCCCCAAGTCCTCTTCCTGGAATTGTTTGATGAGCTACAAGGAAGCTGGTTTGTGTCTGCTGGCTTTGTAGCAGGACATTGGGGTTCTGGCTTCACATCTGTGACCTTGGGCCAGTAATTGGCTTTAGTTTCTTACCTGTAAGATGACAGACTGGGGATCTGACTGCTCTGTTTTGCAGTTTTATGATTCTGTTTTCTCTGATCTTCATCGGCTGTCTTAAAGCTTGAATAATCTTGGTTCTTTCTCTTTGAACATTTCATGGCAAGTACTGTAAACATTTCTTATTTTTCTTATTTTACTTGGATGATGGTCGGGAAGAATAAGGGTTATATTATGTAAATGAAAAATGAATGTGACTTAATTAATAGATACATTTCCTTTTTATTTACCTACTGGGTTTTTAGAAATTTCTGGCCTTGAGTTTTCTACTGACTCTTTCTCCTCCCCAGATTTGCCCAGCTTCTCATGTTGTGCCTGTTCAAAGTGTGGTTGACCCTTGAACAACTCAGGCTTGAACTGTGTGGGTCCACTTATACGTGGATATTTTTCACTAGTAAATACTACAGTACTACAAGATCCATGGTTGGTTGAATCCACGGATGTGGAACCGCCTATATTGAGGACTGACTGTAAACCATACTCGGATTTTCAACTGCTCCTAGATTGGTGTCCCTAACCTCTGCATTGTTCAAGGCTTAACTAACTGTAGAGCCTAGCGTGCAAAGCAGCTTGCAAAATAAATTGCCATATTAAAAGCTTAAATTATTTTAATACTTTGTCTGTTGAGCTGTTTAATGGCCAAATTCTATCCTGAAGTCCCATTTCTTTCTTTCATTTTATTATTATTATTTTAAAACATTTACTCTCTTCCCCTCCCCTCCGCCGCACCTCATGGCATGCAGGATCTCAGTTCTCTGACCAGGGGTCGAACCGTGCCCCCTGCAGTAGAAGCACAGAGTCTTAACCACTGGACTGCCAGGGAAGTCCCCCATTTCTTTCTTCATTGTTTTTCTGGCTTCTGGTTTATGAAGGGTGTATCCTACACTCTTGTTCAGTACAGTGTGTGTGTTGGCTGTCACACCTATTGATGTTACCTGGGAGAAGCGTTTTTTTACTGGTAGTTTTGTATATTAAACAGTAGAGAAAGGTAGTTTTCTAGGTTATATAGTGACATATAAGCATCTGTCTTTTTCATTAGATTTTTAAATCTTTAAGAGAAAAACCTATGCTTATTTCTTTATTTTCTACCAGCCTCCACTCTGTCTTACTATAACATATTTAATAAATAAACCAATTCTACTGTTCTTCTATTCTATTCTAGAAGAACCAGGAAAGGGTTTATAACCTAGATATTTGATGATTTTCTCCATTTGTGCTTTCTAAACACCAAACCTATTTTGAAAAGCACACGCTCTTGTTCCAGTGGTTTATTTACTTATGTGGGATACTTAAAAATAACTTAATTCTCTTAGGTTAAAGATCTTTTTTAAAATACCATGAAGCAGTTTTCATGTGGGGAGAAAAAGACAAAAGTCTTTAAAAGTTGACCGCAGCAGAATGTTTTAGATACCCTTATCAGAATGTTTTATTTTGTCTTTCCCTTCGCCTTTTCCCCATCTGGGACGGTCCTGTCTTTCGCTTTTATATGCAAGCTCTTTCAGTTCCGTTTACTTCTTCAGTTTCCAGCATCCCAGTGACATGTTTAATTTGTGTTTTTTTTTTTTTTGCGGTATGCGGGCCTCTCACTGTTGTGGCCTCTCCCATTGCAGAGCACAGGCTCCGGACACGCAGGCTCAGCAGCCATGGCTCACGGGCCCAGCCGCTCCGCGGCATGTGGGATCTTCCCGGACCGGGGCACGAACTTGTGTCCCCTGCAGCAGCAGGCAGACTCTCAACCACTGCGCCACCAGGGAAGCCCTGTGTTTTTAACATAATCGAAACTGCTAGGTGGCTTTTGTAAACTGGATTTTTTAGGAGCCCCCAGGTCTTCTTTTCTGCTGTTTCACTTCTATTTGGATATGTTCCCTGTCAGTCATGTCTGTTTGGTTTGGACTTCAACCTCCGTCCTATAGGTTCTGCCGCATTTTCTCATGTGCCTGCCCGGTTCTTGTCTCTGTTTAAAGAGCCCCATTTCCCACTGTAGGACACAGTCGTTCTGTGCTGTGTCCCATCAGTTCAGAGTTTTCTTCACGGCCTCTCTTAGCTTTACTTCCATGGAAGCTCTTTTCCCTTCCCCAGAAGCTTGTCACTTATTCCTAAGTATCTGCATAACATTTTGTCGATAACCATTGCTCATTAAATGTCAGTTTAGCCACAGGAAACTAATACAGGCACCAGACAACATCAGAGCCAAGTGCATTGTGTACAAACTCCAAGAAATACTAGAACTTGCTAAGAGTTACAGTGGGAGAATTTAAAATTGCTTTCTCTGAAAGGGGCAGCATGCAAATATCAAACGGATACAACGAAATGATACTGATAATTTATAGAGCCTATTCAAATGCTGTTTTGCAAAGAGCTAATTACTATTTTATTGAATAGAATAAAAGGTTTAACCAGAAGGCTTAAAAAATGTTTATTTCATAAATTATACCTTAGTAGCTCAGCCATTACCAGACTCACCCCATATTTCCTTTGTATTTCTTTTCAAGACTATGCCTAACGACTAAATGTTTAATAAAAATCAACTTCCTGAGATTCTGTAAGTGACTGCAAAATGTGGGTTAAGAAGCAAATTTATTTGAATAATTTCTCAAATTATGTTTGATAGAGCAGAAAAAATGTGATTTAATCACACTTCTTTCATTTTTAGTAATAACAACCTTATCAGGCCTATCATACGGCACAGTGCGAGAGGCCTTGGGATATACAACTATGAATTAAAACACTGGTCGGCCTTTAAGAAATTGGCAAGTCTGTGTGGGTGATGTCAAAAAAAAAAAAAGGGCAATAAAAATGCACCGTGAAAAGTGCTCTAATACGAGTAAGCATCGGTGCTCTGTAGGTGTCCTATCATCTTGGCGTTGGAGCGCCAGGAAAGTCTTTCAGGAAGACCTGATTCTCCCTTGTTTGGAATCCTACTTCTGGCCCTTAAGTAGCTCTGTGATTTGGGGCAAGTTACTTAAGGCCTCTGAGCCTGTTTCCTGATCTTTAAAACGAGACTTAGGACACCGGTCTTGAAGGTTTTTGCGAGGCTTCAGTGCATTTGCTAACATATTTCTGGGGTCTAGTGCAGGGCCTGGAATATATACAGTTGCAGTTCTTTTAGGATCCCCTTTGTGACATGCTCCATATCAGCTTGCCAGAAAGAACTGCGCAGGTTTTTGTCCACTCTGTGCATGCCGGGTTCAAGCGCTGTGGCTTCTGACCCCCCCAGCCGGATGGTGCTAAGGTGATGGATGGGTGGCTTGAGAGCAGCGGCACCGGAACCAGCGGTGGCACTTTGTCAGGGTCGGTGTCGCTGCGCTATAGGCTGCTC
This sequence comes from Mesoplodon densirostris, assembly GCF_025265405.1. NCBI lineage: Eukaryota > Metazoa > Chordata > Mammalia > Artiodactyla > Ziphiidae > Mesoplodon > Mesoplodon densirostris. The sequence goes on from NC_082661.1 coordinate 230,644,437, forward strand.
CCTTCCCTTGTCCTCTGACCGATATCTCCTGGGGGCCTACTGGGTGTGCAGGTTGAGGCTGAATTCTTGTTGCCTTGGAGAGGCTGAAGGAGCTTAAAGGCAAAAGGGGGTGGGGGGTTGGGTAGGGCAAATGAAGTGTCAAGGAGGACTGGTGACATTGGTGCAGGAGTTGAGGGAGACGGCTGTCCCCCCACTGTAGGAGACAAGGAGTGCTTCATGGAGGAGGTGGCATTTCCACCACCTGGTTTGGGGGTAAAGGCTGAATTTCCAACACCCTGGGCTGTAGGGTGTTGGTGGACCAGGGGAGCAGAACAGGGATTGCAAAGCTCTGGTTGGCCTGGATATACAGGAAAAAGTGCTCCTTCCGAGTGTGTTGTATGTGCTGTGAATCTTGTTTCTTGTATGTGCAGCGTTACCCCCACCTTTTTATTTAAATAAAGAGGGAGAAGGAGTTGGAATCTCTAAGAAAGTATTTAAGCTCCTGTCTAGAGTAGTCAGGCCTTATTATTTACTGTTTGTAGTTTGAAAATAGGTCTTTTCATTTCCTCATCGTAGAAAATTTGTAAAATACCAAAAATATTTTAAAAAGAAAGTTACCTGGTAACTTAAAAATTTCCCCTTCTTCTAAAACAAAGCAAAACATTCTAATACCTTGCAGAAACGTGGACAGTTCACAGGTGTGTTCAGACTTTGAATTCTTTTTATGTTCTTTACTCATTTTTCCATGGAAGTGTAATGTGTGATTTGAGCAAAAACTTGCTCAGTGAAGAGTGTTTTATATGTTAGGAACGTTTACTTCTTTTCTTCCATATTAATTGTATCTTCTCCCTGCCTGTTGTTTGCCTTTTACCTTATTTATTGTGTATTTTTGATATCTAGAAGTTCTTATGGCTTCTTCCATTTCTCTTTTCCTCAGAAGTTCCTTCTCTGTTCTGAGATCTGATTGAAAATATTCTTCTTTGTCTTCATTTTTTACTTGTGACTCTTTCAGTCCATCTGGAATTAATTTTGATTTGAGACATGGTTCTCTTTTTATTTCCAGCTAGTTAACCAGTTATACCCACACCATTGGTTGAGTAATATTTTTTTATCCAGTGATTTGTGATGAAACCTTTATATATATATATATATATATATATATATATATATATATATATATATATTCTAATGTATTCAAAAACCTGATTATTTATGTTTTGTTTCTTAGGTTTATTAAGTCCCTCTACCATTTACACCATGTACATCTTATTTGACTAATTATGCTGTTTTAAGTAATAGCTCTCCTTCACTGTTATTTTTGTTTTTGTTTTTGCATGTGTGATTTTATAACATTACAAGCTGACTTCCCATGAGTCACCTTTTTTTTTTTTTTTTCTTTTTGCTGTATGCGGGCCTCTCACTGTTGTGGCCTCTCCCGTTGCGGAGCACAGGCTCCGGATGCGCAGGCCCAGCGGCCATGGCTCACGGGCCCAGCCGCTCCACGGCATATGGGATCCTCCCAGACCGGGGCACGAACCCGTATCCCCTGCATCGGCAGGCGGACTCTCAACCACTGCGCCACCAGGGAGGCCCCCCATGAGTCACCTTTAACTTGTAAATGTTTTGTTTGGCTTACTCATGTTAAAACTGAAAAAAAAATTTTTTTTTTGCCACCATTTAAAAATCACTGGGTTTTACAGCTGTTCCAGAAAAATCAGAAGACAAGGCCTGTATACTGGGCTTATGTTTCCACATGGCAGAAATCTGCAGGAGCTCTGTTATGGCTGCCTGCCTCTCTACAGTAGATGTGGGCTACGTGATTTGCCCTTGCCTCCACCTTTCCTTACTGAGTTTTCCTTCCAGCTTGACTCAGACTCACTTGAGTAATGCTGTTTCATAAAAAAGTTTTCATTGTATTAATTTGATCCTTGATAGAGCCTTTTGTCTCATACTGCTCAATTTATTATATATATATATGTATATATATACACACACACACATACATATATATGTATCCTATATTGCAGTGTTGAAGAAAAAAGGCTCCATTCTTTATTGAATGCTGCTTGAACACAATCTCTTTTAAAATTCATATTATTTAAGTGCCAAAAGTCATTTGAGTACAAAGAAACAGAATATTCTATAGTGACCTTGAGAAGAAATGCAAGGAGAAATATCTGAGTCTTAAGATTCAAAAACAAAACACAGTAGCGTTTGTATAATACCATACCAAGTACGAACAATTGTATTTCCACTCTAATTGGTGGGCGTGATGTTGTTTCTTGGCTAAATTCTTTCTTCACAGAGCCTTGATAGAACCATTTTCTTTCATTCCCAACCTAACCCACATGCTAATTTACATACCCCACTATTGCTGCGTGTGCTGGGGTGTTTTGACTGCTGACTTTAGCATCATTGCCTCCTTTGTCCCCTTCTGTGATTCAGATGAAATCAAAGGAGTAAAAATGTTTTCAGTATTCTTTGTGAAGTACTAATCTGCAAAGATAGTGAGCACGTTTAACCACATGATCTCGCTTTGCCGCGTACTTGCGGTAAATGCAGCTGCGTCACCTCCATTTCTATCTCATTTAAACCTGAGAAACTGATGCTCAGAGAATGCTGTGACCCTGGGGCAGTGTCACAGGACAATGCATGGCTGCTAGAACCTGCATCTCTGACACCTAATCCAGTGCATGCTCTGCGGGCCTCTCACTGTTGTGGCCTCTCCCTCCCATTGCGGAGCACAGGCTCCAGACGGCGCAGGCTCAGCGGCCATGGCTCACGGGCCCAGCCGCTCCGCAGCATGTGGGATCTTCCTGGACCGGGGCACGAACCCGTGTCCCCTGCATGGGCAGGCGGACTCTCAACCACTGTGCCACCAGGGAAGCCCTGAACTTTTAAAAATAGTGGAGTTTTTGAAGTAGTGGCCATATGTTGTTTTTAGTTTATTTTCTGTTAGTCATTAAAATCATTCAGGAAGTGCGTCATAATGAAAAGCAGAAAAGAGAGTAACCATGTAGTATTAATACCTTAAGCTTTTTAAAAAACAGTTGTAAATTAGATCTAGGGCATAAAGAAAAAAAGTGCTTCTGTTTCAACAGAAGTTTGACTATTCTCATACATAGGCGAACTGTAGGATCACAGAATTTTAGGATTGGATCTAAGAATGAAGTAGTAGAAAACCAAATCCCTGATCTTTTCAGTAGGAAAACTAAGGTTCTGTATTGTTAGGTGTTCCCCTCCCCCCACCCCCAAAAGATGTGCAGCTAGTTGGTAATTCTACTTGGAGTAGAAATGAAAAGAAATATCAGTTCCCGTGTCTGTCTCTTCCATCAGTATGGGGATTAATTTAGGGTCTTTAGGTGGGCTGGCAGAGCTCCCTTCCTGGCTTCTCACAACAGTTTGTAGTTCCGTGGAGTGAGAAAATGATAATAAATGTGAAGAAACATAATTTTTGTGCTTTATTTACTCCTTTTGCTTAATAGAGAAAAGATCATGCCAGAAAAGGCTGGGAGAATCCATTATTTTTGACCTAGAAAACAGAAGTTGGAAAATAGGGAAGGGAATGTTCCTTTTCAGGAGGCCTTGGAGAGTTGGTGAGAGTTTGAAGTTAATGGAAACATTTTGACAGCATGAGGACATCGCGTGTGCTCATTGGTGCTCCGAAATGTTTATGAGAAATCTACTTACTTTTGGCAAGCAGTGTTGGGGAGATACTCTGTCTTCACTGCCTTAAAAAAATTTGGTTCCTTGTGAGATAGGGAGGGTGGGAGGGAGGCTCAGGAGGGAGGGAATATGGGGATTTATGTATGCATATGGCTGATTTACTTTGTTGTACAACAGAAACTAACACAGCATTGTGAAGCAATTATACTCCAATAAAGATGTATTTAAAAAAATAAAAATGCACAGGGAACTCTATTCAGAACTCTATAATGACCTATATGGGAAAAGAATCTAAAAAAAAGAGTGGATATATGTATATGTATAACTGATTCACTTTGCTGTACACCTGAAAATAACACAGCATCGTAAATCAAGTATACTCCAATAAAAATTAGAAAAAAAAATTTTTTTAATTAAAAAAAGCTACTCTAGCAAAAGGAAAGCAAATGCTGTTTCTAGGCAGTGCCTGAGAAATGTTTGTAATGTTAACCAAAGGATCTTGGTACAAATATGTCAGTATTATTTTAGGCCTTGTTGACCTATTGCTACGTATTCTAGACAGTGTTAAAGAAATCACCCCTAAGGTTTGGGTGAGTAGATGACATTCCTGGTCAGAGGATTTTATTGTGATATTCATACTGGACAATTGGGGAAGATCTTTTAAGATATTTCCTACTGCTCCAGTGGTGATGATGATGATGATTTTTTTTAATGTAGATCAAAACTTACTCAGTTTTAAGTGAATTCCATTTCTATGCCAAAATCTGTACTGTAGCAAGTTTGCTTTTTTAAGCTTTATGTTCTTATTATGTGTTCATCTTAAAAATATATATTTTTTGAATGGAAGGACAAGTGAATGGCATTAATTCCAAACACTGATAAGTATGAAGAGTTGAAAAATAACAGGCTTGGAAAAAAGCCCATTAAAGGAAAAAAAGAAAAAATAAGTGACTCTTCAATCCTAACGCTGTCTTGATGAGTAATAAGCAGTATGGCCTGGGTGCAGATAGATTTTCCAGATAACTCCTTCACACTTCGTGGTACTTTTATTTTCGGATATTTTTCATATTTTGAGTTTCCCAATGGATTAACTATGTGTATGCCTTTTTTTCCCTTTTTAAATCACAGTTGTCTATGTTTTTCTGATTTGTAGGAAGAAAAAAAGAAGTTTGACAAAGAGACAGAAAAGAACTATAGCCTAATTGATAAACATTTGAATTTATCAGCAAAAAAGAAAGACTCACATTTACAAGAGGTATTGTTTTTATTTTTCTGTTAACTTGTTTCTAAAATTCAGTAATCAGTGCATGTCTTTTTTTAAAAAACTGTGCTTTTCTTTTGAAAACATTTCATCTAGGGTTATTAGAGGTGGAAAAAATGACCAGGTATCACCATGAAAAAAAGAGCTCTTTTGGAACAAGACGTAAAATAAGACCTCTTAGAGCGATTAATGCAGTGTGGATTCATAGTATTAAAAGTTTTGGTTCTGAGTATATTTTCACAGGAACAATCATTTTAACTAGCATAACTGAGAACAGATATATTATTTTCAGGAATAGATTCATTAATTGGCTTTCATGATTTCTTGAAGAAGTGAATTGAATAAGCTCCTACACCATTTGGCTTTTATGTGAAGGCAGCATTAATCTTAACACTGAAGATTCAGGAGTTTTCACCTTCATTGGAAAGAGAGCATCTGTTTTACTTGTGTTAATAGACTCATTTTTTTGTTTTTGGAGGGAGCTGTATGTAAGAAGAAAGGAATTTATATCTTGTCTCTCATTTTCTCTTTCTGTTTCTTAAATCCCCTGCCACTTGTTTTTCCTCACTCACACACTTGAATGGAAACTCAGTTGTTTACAGTTTGGAACATATGCTATCCTTAAACATAATGCTGTTTGCAGATGTAAGGATCTTGACTCATCCCACAAAAGTGTGATCTTTTTTCTTCCATTTGTGTATTTTTAAACACATAAGGAATCTGGCATGATGTGCCACTATAATATACACTTAGTGAAATATCAAAATGACAACATTGTAGAATAAACCTGGGTTATGTTTAAATGTCACAGATTTAGTTGCAAACTCTGTGTGTGTGTGTGTGTGTGTGTGTGTGTGTGTGTGTGTGAGTGTGTGACGGGGTTATTTTGACATTACCTACACGTCACGTTTTCTTCTGTCTCGCTAGTATTTTTTTTTTTTTTTTTTTTTTTTTTGCGGTACGCGGGCCTCTCACTGTTGTGGCCTCTCCTGTTGCGGAGCACAGGCTCCAGACGCGCAGGCTCAGCGGCCATGGCTCACGGGTCCAGCTGCTCCGCGGCATGTGGGATCTTCCCAGACCGGGGCACAAACCCGTGTCCCCTGCATCGGCAGGCGGACTCTCAACCACTGCGCCACCAGGGAAGGCCTCGCTAGTACTTTTTTTTTTTTTTTTTTTTCTTTTTGCGGTATGTGGGCCTCTCACTGTTGTGGCCTCTCCCGTTGCGGAGCACAGGCTCCGGACGCGCAGGCCCAGCGGCCATGGCTCACGGGCCCAGCCGCTCCGCGGCATATGGGATCCTCCCAGCCCGGGGCACGAACCCGTATCCCCTGCATCGGCAGGCGGACTCTTAACCACTGCGCCACCAGGGAGGCCCTCGCTAGTACTTTTGACGGACGTTTAGATGGCATTTGACGTTCTATAACAGAGAGAGGCCCTTTTGTACCATTTATTTGGTCCTCACTCCAATACTGTGGGTAGGGCTCCATTCTCTCCTCTTCCATATTATGTAGGAAACCATGCACTTGTCACATGTGCTCCCTCATCTCCTACCCTCTGTCACTTTTGAAACGACAGCTGTTGCTCTTTGAGGCTCCCTTTACGCTAGCAGTTTTCTACCTCTCTTCTCCCCTGATCTCTGTTTTCAGGTATCCTGAAGGGATTTTCATGCGCCGGGTCAGTTTCCATCTCCACCTCACTATCTAATGAGTATCACTCTACCTGTTGTTTAGGCAAAGTCTGTAAAGTCAGTCTTGGCCCTTTCGCTCTCACCCCACATCTAGACCATCAGCCTATGTCTTCTTTAGCTTCAGAATATTCTCGGAATATGGCCAGTTCTCCTGACTCCCCACCCCTGTCACCCGGGCATCTCTCGCACAGATTACTGCAAAGGCCACCCTGCTTTCACCAGGGTATCCCTACAGTTTATTCTCTATACAACAGCGGAGTGAGCCTTCGTGTTGGTCTTCTTCTCTAAATACTCCTAACAGCTCCCTCTAGAGGCCCTGGGCCCATCCCGCCTGCCCTCACACCCACATGGCTGCCTTGCTCTGGCTTGGTTCCATGCTGAGGGCCTGTGCTTTGTTCATCCTCCTACCAGCTCTGCATGCGTCACTCCTTCAAATAGTCTTCCAAAGACTCTCCACTCAGACTTCTCCTTACTAGAGACGTTTTCCAGCCACCTTCTTTAGTGTCCCCCTTACTCTCCTTTATTTTTTTTCATACTCTGACAGCCTTTTGACTCACTACACATTCCGTTGTTACATGGCTTCTTCCCATAGGCTGTAAGCTCCTTGCAGGCAGCAGCTGTGTTCTGTTCAGCACTCGGTCCTCAAGGCCTACAATAAGACTCGTCAGGCAATAGGCACTTAATAAATATTTACCCAGTGAACAAGTGTGAAGATTGTGAGCTAGGGCTTCGACAGTTTCATCATTCCCAAAGATAACTAAACTCCAGGTGGGAAATTTGAAGAGACCCTCAAGGAGAACCATTTTAGTTTCACTCAAATTACGTATTCTTGGCTGTCCTGCTCTGTTTGCTCTTTACAAACATGCAGACTCCCACCTGACCTAGCTTTCTGTTGCAAGCGTGAAGGCCATAGAAGGGGGCTGCTCTTTAATGGGAAAAAGGTTAGATTTGGGTTTTAGTTCCTTTTGGCAGTGGCTAATGCATTGCTAATCTTCAGTAAATTGAGGTGCTCAAGAGATTAATAAAGGTTGCTGAGGCTGGTACTGAACAAAGGCATAGAAACTTGTTATCTATTCTTTCTTCTTGTTTCCAATGAAAATAACATGAGGAAATGATGGCGGACACCAGGCTGGCAATTTTAGTAATTCTGTTAGTACCTTTACCTGTAACTCTGTTTATTGGGCACAGTGGCTTCTGCCTCCATCACAACCCGAAATTCTAATTAATATTTGTACTAGAACAAGAATTGGATATTCGAGAACATTCCATGACTGCTGATTTTTGAAGTATATTTTTGTTTCCTGATGCGAATTAAAAATTGGCACTTGCCATCTGTCTCTATAAGGATTAAGTCACTAGCCTAGCTCTGAGGAACTAACTGCTCCAGGGCTATAGTCCTTGTTTTGCCCCAAATCAAACTGAACTCACAGCTCGCACGTTGTGCATTTTTTTTAAGTCGACACTGAGTCATCAAATAATTATGTTTTAGTAAATATGACCAGAGAAATAGATCCTTTGAATCTCTTTGTGTGAGTGATTGACTTCCTTTATGCATATTAACAGCAGGAATGGTCAGAAATGAGATGATAATCAAATTGAAATTGTATGTTTGTTTAAAAAAAATGACTTTTGCTTGTCCAAATGTGTGTTTTCCAACACCACCAAGCAACTGACTCAACTCTGACACTACCGAGAGACGCATCAGATCCAACAGGTTAAGGGCTCAGTTGGACAAGATTGCCTCACTTCTGACTAGCAGATGCAAGCTATTATCTATAGAATGGATAAACAACAAGGTCCTACTGCATAGCACAAGGAATTATATTCAATAGCCAGTAATAAACCATAATGGAAAAGAATATGAAAAAGAATGTGTATGTATGTATAACTGAATCACATTGCTGTACACCAGAAACTAACACCTTGTAAATCAACCATAATTCAGTTTAAAAAAAAAAAAAAAAAGACTACCCCACTTCCGACGTCAGTCCCAAGTCCTGGTTGTTACCTGTGCTTCTGACTGGCTACAAATAAGAGGTTCCTGTGTCCCCTTCCTTGCTAGAGTGGCTCACAGAACTCAGAAACATTTAGTTAAGTTTAGCAGTTGATTATAACAGATAATATAGAGGATACGGATGAACAGCCAGATGAAGAGGTGCACAGGGCGGGGTCTGCAAGGGTCCCAAGTGCAGAAACCTCTGTCCTCATGGGACTGCGGTACGTCACTCTCTAGGCAAGTGGATGTGTTTCCTGTTAACCTGAAATAAATAGTCTGCTGGGTATTTCTCCAGCAAAGATGGGTTTATTCGTGATCAGCGGAGAATTGCAGTTTGAGGTCTGCAACCACGGGGAACCAAGGGCAAGTTTCTGCACGGTAGGGGAAGGAGAACACTTTCGTTGAGAGGGAAAGAGACTTGAGAGGGCTGCAGTAAAGAGTCCCTGGCTTTTCTTGGGCTGCGTCCTAGCCAGGAAAGAAGAGCCGTCTTTCTTCTTGTTGGGCTCTGCGATGGTCTGAAGCCATGTGAGCTCCCCCTGCTGGTGAGTTTTCCGTTTGTTAATTCTTTACATTACCAACCTGGAAGCTCATGAGCTCTTGTTCGAGGGTTGTTATAGAGCTTCCTCTGTAGTGCTCCCCCTTCCCGGAAATGGGTGGGTAGAGCCTAAAGTTCCAGCCCTCTAATTAATGCTCTCTTGTGGCCCTACCCTAAGTCACCTCATTAGCATAAACTCAAGTGTTCTCCAAAGGGGCTCCTTACAAATGACTAGAGACGCTTCTCTCGCTCAGGAAATTCCAAGGGTTTTAGGAGTTTTGTGCCAGGAACCTGGGACAAAGACCACATACACTTTTTCTTTTTTTTTTGTTAAGCACTGCCTCTATAAACTATTTTCTTCACTTAGTTGTTTTTTTTTTAACATCTTTATTGGAGTATAATTTCTTAACAATGGTGTGTTAGTTTCTGCTTTATAACAAATTTAATCAGTTATACATATACATATGTTCCCATATCCCCTTCCTTTTGAGTCTCCCTCCCACCCTCCCTATCCCACCCCTCCAGGCGGTCACAAAGCACCGAGCTGATCTCCCTGTGCTATGCGGCACATACTTTTTCTTACATCACATCTATAGCGATTGCCTTTTAGACTGAGTCAGGCTAAAGGACGGTGCTGCTAGGTATAATTTGGATGTCTGTGGCATTGTTGTAAATTATGGGTTAACGGCAGTCCCAGGGATTCTTGTGATTGATCACGCTGCATCTGGCACAGTGGTTCTGAACACCCAGAACATTAGGAAGCTGTGGATAGAAGCTGACCTGCCATGCCGGGGTAATTGCAGTAGCACAACCAGGCGAGAGAATCCACTAAAATTAAATTAAAAAACCACCTTGGTAAATCTGACCCTGGTGTCATTTTCTTGAAGGACGTTTCCCAGTAACAATAACATGGAAAAATCCACCCTTAACCTCCCCTATCTCCATTTTATTAAATACTCAACACACTCACATTGTTTTTCCTGGGAGTTGTGTCTGGTAACTGCTAGTGGCTGAACTCTCCATTTCTGGATATTAGAGGCATAAAAAAATCATGATTTTTATGAGTGTTAGGTAGAGATTTTCATTTTGGCTTAGTAACAAACACTCTTATTATAGTTAAACATTACTTTAATTCAAAAAGGATATGATGCCCCCCAAATTATTACCTGTTAGATAAATACTTTTTCCCCCCAAATTAAAAACTTTTTGTGGTGGTAAAATATACACAACAAAGCATGATTTTACCAAGTTCAGGCATGCAGTTCATTCAGTGTCATTAAGTACAGTCACACTGTTGTCAATAACCACCACATTCCAGCTCCAGAGCCCTTTCAACTTGAGATACTGAAACTCTGTGCCCAATAAACACTAACTCCCCAGCCCCCTTGTGCTCCCAGCTCCATGACGACCACCATCCTACTTCCTATCTCTCTGAATTTCACTGTTCCGGGTACCTTATATAAGATAAATCATACAGCATCTGTCCTTTTGTGACTGGCTCATTTCACTTAGCATAATGTCCTCAGGGTTCATGCATGTTGTAGCAGGTGCCAGAATTTCCTTGCATTCTGTGGCTGAATAATATTCCATTATCTCTGTAGACCACATTTTGTTTATGCCTTCATCTGTCGGTGGACGCTTTGGTTGCTTCTACCTTTTAGCTGTTGTGAATAATGCTGCTGTGAATGTGTGTGTGTACAAGAATCTCTTTGAGCCCCTGCTTGCAGTTCTTGTGAGTATATACCCAGAAATGGAATTGCAGGATCATATGGTCATTCTATTTTTAATTTTTTTTTTTTTTTAGAGAACTGCCATACTGTTTTCCATAGCAGCTGCATCATTTTACATTCCCACCAGCAGTGCACAAAGTTCCAGTTTCTCCACATCTTCACCAATACTTGTTATTTTTCTGTTATTTTTTTAATTTTGGTGGGGGGAGATAGGGTTTTTTGGATTATTTTCTGATATTTTTTGTTTTTTGTTTTTGATAAGTGTGAGGTGGTACCTTGTGGTTCTGATTTCTATTTCCCTAATGACAAGTGATGTTGAGCATCTTTCTCTGTGCTTAGATATGGCCTGTTTGGAGAAATGTCCAGATAAATACTTCTGGACATAAAATTAGCCGAGTTAGGAAATACAAGATGCCTTGTAAGAACAGTTGTAAGGACCAGAGGTTTCTCTGCTGTTCCTCTGTGGAGCCATCCCCTCTCTCAATTCCCTTTTCCCTAGTTAGACAAGAGAGGCTGGAACCTTTCTTTGGAATAGTCTCCTGACCATCTGGTGCCTGTTCCCTCCCAGGGGACAGGACATGATAAGGACTTAGGAGAGTGACTGCCTGCAGATGGGCTTCCAGCCCAGGCCTGTCTGCAAGAACCGAGCTCTTGAGGTGGGGTCGCCACTTCCTCACCTGCTTCCCTCACTCCTGAGAGCTGTGGCGACTGGAATTTGCTCAGCCCTCCTTCCCAGGCCACTTCATTCTTAGGCGATTTGTTAATGGAAATAATGTTTATGTAATTTGGATTCTACACGTGCGGTTCCACCTTGGGTGTCAGTTGTGGTTGGGTAGGTTTTTCATGAAGTGCCTTTTACTCTTTGATCTTCTGTCCTTCGGAGTCAGTCTCATCGCAGAGAGCAGGGGTTTGCAAACTATTTCTGCAGAGAGTCACTTAGTAAATATTTTAGACTTTTGAAGATCACGAGGTAGGTCCCTGTTGCAACTACTCAAGTCAGCCGTTGTAGCCGCAAGTCTACACAGAAGATGCATAAAGGAGTAGTCCTGGCGCTGGTCCAGTACAACTTCATTTGGAATAACAGGCAGCAGGCTATATTTGGCCCATGGACTGTAGTTTTGCAGACCTCGGGCAAAGAGTTTCGCTCCGAACCACCTCTAATTTGACTGGCCTCCATTATTTTAACATAGGCAGATATCCAAGTGGAACAGAACCGGCAACACTTTTACGAACTGTCTCTTGAATATGTGTGTAAGCTTCAGGAAATCCAAGAAAGGAAGAAGTTTGAGTTTGTGGAACCCGTAAGTATAAATAGCAAGTTGCTCTGCTAGTTGAATTTCGTGATATAATAGGAATGTGTTTCTTTGAAGATTTAATTTATGGTTGCCAGAGGCTGTGGTGCATAAACACGAAGCAAGATGTCGTAAATTGTACACAGTACACCCAGAGCCATGAAGTCAAAGAATCACTTCTAAATAGTGGTTCTCGGCCTTATTTGCACAGCAGTGTGTAATGAGTATTATTCCTTTTGCTATATGGTCTCAAGGACTCTGCAATCAGGTACAATTTGTGCCATCCTAGCTGTAACTCCACCCTTTTAAAAAGAGTCCCCATGAAAGAAATTATATTGGAATGTGAGTGAGCGTGAGATATTTATGGGATAATCTTTATTCAAGTTTGTTCTAAAGCAAGTGCATCCATCCAAGCCTTGGTGCTTTCAGCAATTATTGGTAACCAACTATTTCTAATACAATTCACAATGCTTATGCAACCTAACTTAAGAACCAGTGTATGGAACATTTGAAACTATTTTGTAAGTTACTCTGACATTTCTTTATACTTATTTTAGAAACACATGATTTTTTTGTGCTTATATAGATGCACTCTGAGAGCTTCAGTTACTTATATGTTAACATATCTACGAATATATGTATCTTCTGAATCAAAATATAAAGGTTATTTTGTACTGTGGGTTTTAGCAAAAAAACCAGAGGTACACTGAGAGTCATGATTGTCAAGATTCACTTTAATTTTAACATAGACTATATTGCATGTGATTTTAAAAAACAGCTTTATTGAGATATAATTCACATGCCATACAATTTACCCACTGTGTGTATGATGTTGAGCAACAAACCAAAAAAACCCAAGTAATGATTCATTAAAAATTAGCATTCGTGGAAGCTATGGTCCAGTGGAGTAATTGAATTGCCCTAAATTAAACAATTAGAGAAAACCTCCTTAAAGCTTTCTTTTTATGTGAAATCATAATAATGGCCTACATTTTATTTACTGAGCATTTACAGTGCTCAGTCATTGTTCAGGTTGTTGTTCTAAGTACTTTTCTGTGATCATGCATGTATTCCACACAGTACCCTACTGAGGAGATATTTTAATGATCCCGCTTAGCAAATGTAGAAATTGAAGTCGAGAAACTTCAGTAATTGGCCCCAGTTGGGAATTGACCCTTGCTGGCCACTTGACGTCAGAGTCCCAAATTCCTTACCATTACGCGGTGTGACATTCTGAAGACAGTGAATCTCAGGATTTCCTTAACCCTCACCCCAAATCACTCTTACTCTAGATTTTCTCACATGTGGGGGAGAAGCAGTGCCCTCTGATCAAGAGGGGCAGGTGGAGAGCTGGTAGGAAACTCAGGGCTTAATTACTGTCCTGCCTCTGCCCCTCTCTGCTCCAGTCACTGAGCATCCTTGTCAACAAAACAGAGAGGTTCCTCTGCACTGGATGCCCTTCGAAAGAGCATTTAGCTCTTTGATCTATATTTCATTTTCCTTATAGGTTCTATCAACCTATAGTGATAAGGTTTGAATTATAAATGAATATAGGGATTCTCTTGACTAAAAAGGACAAATGGGTGATGTAGAATTCCATTTCTCCTAAAAGCTGTCTAATGGCTCTGATATTTAAGGAGAAAATCACAAATCCTTTTATTTTTTATAGGGACCAATTAATGAATAATAGGCAGTTCGATTTAGTTGAATTCTAGTGACTTCCTTTTAATTATTGTACTTCGATGGAATCATAATGAGATGAGGCCAAATACGTGGCTTTTTCATTTATTTTTTTCACTGAGATTTTTTGGGTGCTAATGTCACCTTTTCTCCTTTGTTTTAGATGCTGTCATTTTTTCAGGGAATGTTTACTTTCTATCATCAAGGCCATGAACTTGCCAAAGACTTCAATCACTACAAAATGGAACTACAGATCAACATTCAGAATGTAAGAAAACGGAAGCTTTCTCCTAAAAAAGATGTTTGATAGGTGTAGGTTTGATTTCTTTGGTGTATGAAAAGCCTTAAACGAAGACCAGGCTGATCTGTTGGTACCGAGAAACTGAGGCTACGCTGCCACCTTCTGGTCAATTCTTGGTGTAACAAACTGTTCTCCAGCTAAGGGAGGCTCCGAATTCTGCTGCAGGCGGCTCTGTTTTTTTTTAAGAATTCATTTCCTATAATTTATTTTTCTTCCCTTATTTTCAGAAAAGTCATGAGGTATGTTTTTACAATCAGAATTTCACATAATTTGCCTTATTTTTTATTTTTCCAGTTATATAATTGACACACAACACTGTGTAAGTTTAAGGGTTACAGCTTAATGACTTCACTTATTATATTGCAAGATGATTTCCGCATAAGTTTAGTTAACATCTATCACTTCGTGTAGTTAAAAATTTTTTTTCCTTGTTGTGATAACTTTGACTATCTACTCTCTTAGCAACTTTGAAACAAGTCATGTGGCAGTGTGAATAGTTATTCTGCACTTTGTGAGGCAGTTCTAAGGATAACCTCTGTTGTGTAAGTCTTAGTCCGCTCTGTATGAAACAGACAAAACAGTCCTCCACTTTAAATTTAAGGCATTTCAATTCTAATTTAAATTTCTTCTGTTACTTGTATGTCTTATTTGATATTTATTCCCAGAGAGGCTAACAGTTCCAGTGGAATTTCTTTCCTGTGTTTTGTGCCTGCCTATTCACTAAGGTATTGGTGTTCACAGTTGCTGTTGGCCCTTTATTGTTTTCCTGGAAAATGTATGGTTTCTGTTAGGTCTTGGATAAAGAGTTTATTTGAGAACTATTAAACAGTATAATGTATGTGGTTTTGATCAGAAGGTGGTAGATGTTTTTCCTTTCAACACTTTTGTTGATTTTGGAAGTGTCCTCATTGAAAAGCTATTCAAGTTATGTTTAGTGTAATTTCAAACCTTGTTAAAAACACAGTGAGTGAGTCTTGGGACAGACTCTCAACTCATCCTGAAAGACATACAAGGAGAAGGATGGGGATCTCTGTGCTGTTTGCTACCTGACCTTCAACTTCTTATAATCTTAGAAATTGAGGACTAATGGTTTTTGTGTAGATTTTGTTTCTAAGTTATTTTGGTATAGTTCCCTACATTTGAGAATGTAGGTAATGAAATCTCTTGTGTTTTGTAATTTATGCGTCAATTCGTATTTGAAGATTCTACATTCTGTTCAGTTAAATGACTAAAAGAGTAGATTCCTCCCTACACCCTCCAAGATCAGTGATATAAGGTAACATACTTTAAAAATATGTCAAAGTGTATATGTGTAGATTAGTCCTAACTGCAACAGTGTCTCTGTAGGTAGTAGAACATTTAGTCTAATGATGCTGTGATGTATCAGAATATTTCTGAAGACAGAAGAACACAGCATTTGTAAAAAGAACATTACATAGTTTGGAAGATTAGGTTATAATCCTGATTTCCACCCCCCTCCACTAACTGTATAACTTGTGTCTGTACCTTATCTGTCAAGGGCAGGGCTGGCCTGGATGAGAACCTTCAGGCCTAACTGATCCATAATTTGTGTAAAATGAGGAGGCAGGGTCCCTTATTCAAAAATGAAGAATTTCAAGGCAGTGATGGCAGAGCATTAGATCAAGTGCGTGACCTTCTGAGCTCAGGGCTGTGGGTGACGGCATGGGCTACCTGCCTGTGAAGCCAGCCGGGCCTCAGAGTCTGGGGTGAGGTATGGGGACACATCAGCGTCTCCTGGGGGCTCCAGAGAAACTGTCCATGTACAGCTTGCTTATGTGGAAGTTCAGACCCAACCTGGCATCAGGAGCCTATAGTTACCTTAAATACACCAAAATAATTTCAGCGAGATTCAAGATTTAAATGGGAGTGAGCAATAATACTCAGGCATGAACTATTGTAAGCAACACTTGAAGACAGCCTATCATTTGAAATGGGTCAGATGGTTAATGGAATCTAACTTAGTCTATTAAGAACCTAACACACGTACTTGGTAACTTTCATTTCTCATAAAGAACTGGGCGAAGAACAAGCTACTGGTAAAAATCTTTTCCTGTGTCCTCTGGAACTTCAGGATTGTCATCAGGAAGTTGCCTGGGGTCGTCCACCTCTCTGCCTTTTGTTCTGGCTCTTTCTGAGGCTGCTCCTGCAGCTCTGCAGGTAGAGGCTCTGCCTTCCGCCTCACCTTCAGTGTTGAGGACACCTGATCCGGAAGTTGCCTGTGCTCTTTACTTTTGCTTCTAGCTCATTCTTTGCCCTTCAGAAATACCAGCACCTTTGAAACACATGCCACTCATTCTACCTCACCTGCTATATCTCAGTATTGCTGTAATTTACTACTTTCTTGGCCATTTCTCTCATTCCCTGAGGATGTCAGCTTTTAGCATATCGAAGGGAAAGTGTTGGCTGTATAAAACTACATATTACAAAAATCCCAGCTGTGTGTTACCTTTTTTTTTTTAACTGAAGTATAGTTGATTTAATGTTGTTAGTTTCAAGTGTACAGCAAAGTGATTCAGTTATACATACATATGTATATATCTATTCTTTTTCAGATTCTTTTCCATTATAGGTTATTATAAGATTATGAGTAGAGTTCCCTGTGCTACACAGTAGGTCCTTGTAGTTTATCTATTTTATATATAGTAGTGTATATATGTTAATCCCAAACTCCTAATTTATCCCTCCCCACCCCTCTCCCCTTTGGTAACCATAAGTCCATCTTCTACATCTGTGAGTCTATTTCTACTTTGTAAATAAGTTCATTTGTATTATTTTTTTAGATTCCACGTATAAGCAATATCATATGGTATTTGTCTTTCTCTGTCTGACTTCTGTGTTACTTTTTATGCTATGCGTATTTATGTATTGAAAGAAATATACCGAAATGTTGAAACCAAATCTTAGAGTTAACTATCTGTGCACTATAATGGTAGAGATAATTTTGGTCAACTTTTAGGTATTTTACTCTAGCAAAAAATGACAAAAACCATTTTATAATCAGAGAAAAGGTAAAAGTTATTTAAAAGTGAAAATAACCTATTTTTGCCCAACTGGTTTCACCTTTTCTGTTGTAAAAATGGTTAGACCTTTTTTTGAGAGAGATTCAGTCTTTTTCCATTTTCTATAATCTAGAGTAATTAATGGACAGCAAAAAAGAGCAAGATGGTTTTTTAAAAAATAGACTTTCCAGAAGAATGTAAATTACATCAAAATTAAAGGATATTAAAAAACTAATTTAAAATTTTTGTGATCTCTATCCCCAAAGGAGACTAGAATAGAATTCTTCTCAGGAAGAAGTAGAATCCTAAGAAATTTTAGGGATTCCGAAGGAGTACCCAGAAGATACTAAGAATGGTGAAGAATAAATTAAGGATATGCACAGATATTTTTGTTACAGTTTTGTGAGCAAAGTAGAACACTAAAGTGATAAACTATGTTACCAAACAACAACAACAACAACAGCAAAACGATTGGAAGTGACTGTGTAAAGTATGAACATGATTGTTTCTGAGAGATGAGTTTCTGGTCGCTTTTCATCTTGTTTATACCTCCTCTTTTTGCCTCCAGGCAGGGCTGTTTGTGCTGTCCCCCTCTCTGTTGTATAATGTTGTGAATTAGCTTTTATAATCCAAAAAAAAAAAAATTAAAAATGTACTTTCTCTTTCATTCAGATAAAATTTTAGTTTGATATTGAAGATTCTCTTTTTTCCTTTGTTAGGGAATAATTGTCACGTTTCAGTGACTTAATTGCAATTAAAATAATAATAATAATGCCACTTATATTTATTTTGTTACCATGTGCCAGGTGTTACCTATGTGCTTTTCTTTGGATTGTACACATTTAGTCTTCAAGGGTGCCCTATGATGTAGATTTTTTAATTCCTACTTCACAGATGAGGACCATGAGGAAAAAGAACTTGCTGAAGTCATACTGCTTTAAGGCCAGGGCACCGTTGGAACTTGGGCAGGCTCATTCCAGGGCCCAAGGCAGTTGCTTTCAGATTTAGTGTTGGTGTAGAAATGGGTTCACTCATGGTGTATCTGGGGTCAGTAAATATAGGAGCCGGGGAACATCCCGGCATGGCCATTTGGCATCCCTGGACCTTAACAATTTCTGGGTAACATGGGAGTCCCTTTCATGGTAGGATCTCAGATTTAGGTACCGATGGTAAACCTCAGCTCGCGTCTACCTCTCAACAGTTCTAACCGGCGTTCCCCTCACTCCCATGGAAGGTGTCCTTCGGGGGTTTAGACTTGATCACCTGTTGACCTGGCATCCGCTGCACTCCATTCCTTACTCTGTCACCTCCCCATTCATAGGGCACTTGAGGAGATGTTTGAGGACTGCCCTGAGGGGTGTGTGTTAGCACCCTACCCCTTCTTTTCTGTTTCGTGATTTTGGGAGGTTACTAAAGCAGGCTGCAGGGGGCCCACCCTGATGTTTTACAGCTGCTTCGGGAAACCCTCTTTATATTGTTAATTATCCTTTTGCTCCCTGAATGAGGTCATGGGGCCAGGATGGGAACACTTAAATGAAAAATGGCAATCTGTACTTGGAATTAGCCTTTCCATCTGCCTGTAAAGCTTTATTTCTGGGTAAAACTTAGTGTGAACAGTGCCTCCTCTCCCCGCTCTTTCTTTCCTCCTTAAATATGGGTGTGAACCTGTGCTAAGCCTGACCTGCCAGTTTTGTAAAGTACTCAGATGTGTCTGAATTCCAGCTTAGTCTCCACATTGAATCCTCCTCCCCCAGGTAGGTGATGTAATGAAATATTTAATTTATAAGACTTAAGGTTCATTGGTTTGGAAATTTGTTTATTTATCAAAGCATGCAAGGAAAGGAAATACAGCAATGTTGTTTTATAAGCATGGGAGAACGCTAGGCTATCTCGTAGGTTATTGGGAGGATTCAAGCACCGTAAACTGCTCTGTCAGGACATTCACAGTGTAAACACTCTCATGTGACCTAGGGTAACACTTAAGGTCTAACATTATTATTATGTGATGATATCTTCCTGTTCAGCCAGAAATTAGAATTGGAAATTGCTAGGTTCCAGCCGCTCTATTATTTGTGCTCAGATTTTGAGAAATGTAATTTTCACCCTCATTTGTAATTTGCCTAAAATGATACATTACAAAATGTAGCTGAACCTTCCTTTCCCTTCCCAGTGCAGAGTCACATCTGAGGAAGGAGGGTGGTGAGGGCAGGGTGTACCGCATGGAGGAGTCTGTGGCCGTGGAAGTGGGCGTGGGAAGCTGCACAGGCAGCACGTACAGAGGAGGTGGCTGGCATGTTTCGGAGATTGGTTACCTTGAGCAGATACGTTAATTGAGCAAATAAGTAAATCTGTTGAGAATAATGGGAGCCAGGTTTTTTACTGTCTGAAAAGCAATGCGCAGAATTGGAAAGGGGTGGGCTAGAAAGAAACCTGGAGTACTGGATCGGAATTAAGGGTAATGGTATGAACTCATGGGTTTTAAGATAGATAGATACAGAAGTGGTGACAGTTATATGTACATACAAATGTGTATATATATAAATGTATCCACACACATACACACATACCTACATGCATTTTCTCAGTCGGTCTTCCAGGAAGACCTAGAAGCAATAGCACCGCCTTAGCTGTGAGCACACTGTCCCTAGATCTTGGTTTCTAAATACGACCAGAGTGAAGTAAGTCAGAAAGAGAAAAACAAATGTCGTATATTAACGCATATATGTGGAATCTAGAAAAATGGTACAGATGAACCTATTTGCAGGGTAGGAATAGAAACACAGACGTAGAGAACAGGTGGGATGAATTGGGAGATTGGGATTGACATAAATACACTACCAGGTATAAAATAGATAGCTAGTGGGCACCTGCTGTATAGCACAGGGAGCTCAGCTCGGTGCCCTATGATGACCTAGATGGGTGGGCTGGGGTGGGGGAGGGAGGTCCAAGAGGGAGGGGATATGGGGATATATGTATATGTACAGCTGATTCACTTCGTTGTACAGCAGAAACTAACACACCATTGTAAAGCAATTATACTACAGTAAAAAAAAAAAATACTACCCTCCCCTATAAGGAACAATGACTCCTTTGGAGAAATGGCTGGTTCTAGGACTGGGACAGAGAAAGTAAGGTAAACCTGGGATACCTTTTTGGACCAGAGGGTAAGGGGTTACTCAGAGAATTAAGGGGGTATGTCAAGAGAAACAGGAGCCAGCTAGAAGGGGCCTCTGCTGGTCAAATCTAGGACAATTTGAGCATTAACTTAAATAATGAGAATTTGGGATACAACTCATTAAGTTAATTGTGTGTGTGTGTGTGTGTTTGTGCATGCACGCACATGTGTGCACTAGCATCTATACATATATGACATGCACATATGTGTGTATATGTGTGTGTATGTATGCATAAATATTAGATACACAGAGATAGAAAGAAGTGAGGGTTGCGGAGAATCTCAGTAAAGTGACAAAGCAGGTGAATAAAATTAGGGTATAATCAGTATTAAGATGGGGACGAGAAATCCCAGAGACATGAGAAACAGGAAGGCAGGAGAGGGAACAAGCCATTAATAAATGAGTCCCACCCTCTTTGCAGCCCTGTACATTCTTATAGTACATAAATTTAAAAAAAAGCTCTCAGCTTGTGTTTGAAATAAGCCTCTGCAGTTAAGTTTCCCCTTTACAGTGTACATTTATCAGACTCTCCATCCCCCTAAAAAATGTACTATTCTATCATTTTTCTGCGTTTAGAACTCTTGGTAATCCCTTTCATTGTAGGGAGGAGAGAGGAGGAATTTCAATAATAATTTTTCATCTTAGCTCTTCCACAATTTCACATCAGCAGTTTTTCGGTATTAATACAATTATTTTTGAGTGTAGATGGAAGAAATGTCCAGAAACTTGGTGGTGCTGACTCGTCAGGTTTGCCTGGGTATTTTCATCACTTCACCTTGCATGTCCATTTTCAATCTAGCCATTTGACAGAGATATTGACATCCCAAGTCTCCTGGGCTTCAGAAATGTGATTTGTCTTTTTAGATATCAAAGACATTATTTGTAAGTGAGATTCCCCCCTACTTCCTTCTTCTATGAAGAAACATCATTTTCAAGTGCAATTGCCATGACCTGGAAAAAATGACACCGATATTTATTAGTTTGCAAAGAAGAATTAAGTTTTTCAGATTCTGAATTCTTAGACATATTGCTGATATAATAGTAATGAGTCAGATTGATTGTTGCAAAGGAAAGACTTCCCAGATAGATGTTTTATGGCCTATTTTTTAAAAATGTATGATTTAGTAATATTGTGAGACCTGCAGGCAGGAATTCTTATGTTGAATAATAGAATTATTCTTGGTGTTAGAAAGCTTCAAAAGTAAATAACCTCTAGTAACCTTGGTTTCTATATCTCTGTTAACTACTTAACCACTAATTTTTTTTCTTTGCACAATGATCTCAACAAAGAGATACATGGGAAAGGATGGGTATATTTTGAGAAATTTATACAAAAACACTACAAATTTAATTATAGTTATCCAGAGACTTAAAAATGTACATGAAAAAGCTCCTGTGGGAACTTAAAACTTGTATGTGTTTTTTAAATCCTTTTCAGACACGGAATCGTTTTGAAGGAACAAGGTCAGAAGTGGAAGAGCTTATGAACAAGATTAGACAGAATCCCAAGGACCACAAACGAGCAAGTCAGTTCACAGCGGAAGGCTACCTGTATGTACAGGAAAAAAGTAAGAGGCTCTCCAACCGTGATGAATAACTAATTAAAAATTATTTTAAAACTCTCACTGTAATTTCATACTTTTGGAGTAATTATTCCTACCACTTTCTTGCTCTCTCCTATCCTGGAAGGCATACGTTGGGTTCTTTGGGGGAAAACACATTCCTGCTCTAGGGAGGGGACGGTGAGATTAGGAGCTCTGTGAACACCCTGCTTTCCAGCCACACACCCCCGAATTCTGTGCCACACTTTGTTAAAACTTGCTTGCAAGGGAGCGGGGATTTGGTGACAGACTGAAAGCGAGGTGGGATAGTACCTTTTTCCTCATTTCCTCTCATCCCCATCTTTATCTCACTCTCTCACACACACACACACACACACACACACACACACACTCATATACGTATGCACCCCTCTCCCCATAACCCTGTTCCTCCATGTTAAAGTCAAGAAGGACATATTTCTCTTCTTCTTTCACGTTATTTCTTTGCACATTTATTTGAGATCCTTTTTTGTTCTTGTTGAAATTATCAGGGCAATTGCATATGGCTACAAAAATATACTCCTAGATGACATGCTAACTTGTCTCACTGAATTTTCAGCATTGTTGCCATCTTAGTTGTTCTGCAGTGTGTAGAGTATCCTTATTTTGAAATTAAGTCACCCCAAGACGATTTCAGACTTCTGACAGTTTGGTATTATTTTAACAAAGCTCTTAAAGTTTACCTCTTCAACTGCAGAGCTTGATTGCTAGTCAGTAGGGGGAGGAGTATGTGAAAATGTTTCCGTATTTCCTGTTTCTCTCCCTTCCCGCCTTTGACTGTAGTTGGGGTGCTTTAGCGTTTTTGTTTGTTAAGTGGCTGATTTACAGGATTTTCAAACTGACCAATTTCATAGCAGAGAGGCTCATGGAACAGCCATGTGATACGGGTGTTCATGTTATATGCAGTCACAGAATAAGCGTTCTTTTTCCATTTGCCCTTATTTAATGTGGGCTTAGTCTTCACGGCTCATGATGAGCAGTTACTGGCATGGCAGAACTCTAAATTTTTCTAATTTTTTAATCTTTTTTTTTTCAAAAAAACTGAGAGGTAATTTATTTTTACATATTTTGGTTGAACAGTAAAAGCATGCCGTTTCTAAAGGTGCCATTAGTAACAATAGCACAGCAGCTATTGAAGTGTGTATAGAGTGAATGTTTTATTTTTAAAAGATTAAAGTATAGTTGATTTACAGTGTTGTGTTAATTTCTGCTGTATAGCAAAGTGAGTCAGTTATACATATATATATTCTTTTTCATATTCTTTTCCATTGTGGTTTATCACAGGATATTGAATATAGTTGCCTGTGCTGTACTGTAGGACCTTGTTGTTTATCCGTGCTATCTTTACTAGTTTGCATCTGTTAATCCCAAGCTCCCAATCCTTCCCTCCACCTTTACTTTTTTTTATCCTCTTAATCTCAGTTTGTTTATTTAACTTGAAAGAACTAAAAATACAGGGTAGAGACATGAGAAGGATAGACATTTTGTATTATATGTCCAAAGCGAAAAATAACAGGAAATTTTGATTTTTAGATTCATAACTGTTGCTTAACTTACTGGCTTTGAGAGAAATGGGGCTGGAATTGGACTGAAAAAAAAAACAATAGTGACAATTCTTCACTTGTTAGCAGTATGCCAGGCACTGTGCTAAACTCTTTATCCAACTTGTTTCATTTAATCCATTAAAAACCCCTATGAAGTGTACAGTGCTGTTATCACCCCATTTACCAATGAGAACATGGAAACACTGAGGAGTAAACAGTGTTTCCTGGATCATACACCTCCTCAATGCTGGAATTGTCCTAGGCTGGAGTCCGTGTTGTACCTTCTCCTGCAGTATTGCCTGAAGCTTGGATGGTGTGAAAAACCATCACTCATCTCTATGCTCAGAGCTGGCTGGGTAGGGTTGGGTGGTGTCAGGAGGGGATGGCAGCTTCATCAGTGAAGGACCTTGATATTTGGGGCCAAAGACTCTGAGGTTTGGCTTTGCCATTTCTCAGGCATTTGGTCTAAGCCTAAGACTTTTTAGATTAAAAAGACAGTAGGGCTTCCCTGGTGGTCCAGTGGTTAAGACTCTGTGCTTCCAATGCAAGGGACACGGGTTCAATCTCTGGTCGGGGAACTAAGATCCCACATGCTGCAAAAAAGCTTAGCTTTACCATTGTTAGTAAGGGCATCTACTTACAAGGTGCTTTAGTGGATTTAAAGCACTAGATGGATTTATAGACTAAATGCTTTTCTGCACTGTGATTCGACAGTTGTGTCATTTTTTAGAGGCCAGAATTGAATCCAAAACCATCACATATATTCAGTGGAATTCTGGAAACCCTCATGAGCTCTTCATACATAGAAACAAACAAGAAGCATAGTTTACAATTAAGAGATTTTCAGGTATGAGATAAGTCTAGCAAATTATTTGAAAAGTATGTCTTTAAATTACTTCCATGTTGCTGAAAACTCTTAGGACTGTCTCTACGAGCCTTCTTTCTTCCCCTTGTTTTTCCCTTGTCTGAGACCAGCTGTGTTGCTGATTTGTTTCCTTGAGCTGTGTTAGTTGCTGCTTCTTGGGTTTTTCCTCTTCAGGATTGTGTTTGGAACTCTGCATATCTGCTTCTTTATGAGGAAAAAATGTAAAGTCCTATTTCTTTTCTTTTTTTCTTTTTTAATTTAATTTTTATTTTGTTTCTTAAATTTTTATTGGAGTACAGTTGATTAACAATGTTGTGGTAGTTTCAGGTGTACAGCAAAGTGATTCAGTTATACATATATATGTATCTATTCTTTTTCAAATTATTTTCCCATTTAAGTTATTACAGAATATTGAATAGAGTTCCCTGTGCAATACAGTAGGTTCTTGTTGATTTAAAGTGATGTCTCTTGTTGAAGGGCCTCCTCCGTTTGGTTCCAGCTGGGTCAAACACTACTGCATGTATCGGAAAGCGGCCAAGAAGTTCAACATCATTCCATTCGAGCACAGATCTGGGGGAAAACTAGTAAGTCTTTGCTTTTATTTATTTATTTTTTAAAAAAATATTTATTTATTTATTTATTTATTTATTTATTATTTTTGGCTGCAACAGGTCTTAGTTGCAGCATGCAGGATCTTCAGTTGCGGCATGTGGGCTTCTTAGTTGTGGCATGCATGTGAGATCTAGTTCCCTGACCAGGGATCGAACCTGGGCCTCCTGCATTGGGAGCACAGAGTCCTACCTACTGGACCACCAGGAAAGTCCCAGGGCTTTGCTTTTATACTTCATATTCTCTGTGAGGTGGTCTTTGAGGGTATCTTTTTAATGTTGTCTATATTCACTCATGATAAATACTTTCATTTTGCTTTTAGAATGAAAATCTTTTTTTTTTTTTTAATAAAATAGGCCAGAAAATAATTCCTGTGTTTTCTGAATTGTTGGCTTGGGTTTTTACTGTCAGATTTTTTTTTTTTTTAAGGAGAAGAGTAGAATCATTTTGTGTCCCTGTTACTGGAAGATCCTACCTACAACAGACTTTCATGACTCAGTGGTTTGTCTGCTCAGGATTTACACGGGAGGCCTGCTGTGCACACATAGATTCATATAAATGAAAAGATTATATAGAGTAGATGATCTGTAACGAAGTTTACTGTTTTTCACTTAAACTTTAATGTTCTCGCTTAGACACTCCCCATTTAGCTTACTCCTCCCACAGAAGTAAAAAGCAAAGGAACTCGTGATAGCTGGAAAAGAGCAAGAAGCCCTTAGGAGCTAGCTGGGTAGGAAAGGTGATCTTTGTTTTAAAACAGAAGCTGCAGCTCCTGGCAACAATAGCAGTCAAAACAAAGCTCCTCCCACTAGTATTGAACATACCTGGTAATGCGTTTTAAGGTTAATTCATTGCTTGCTGGGTGGATGAGCATAATTTTTCTTATGTGAATACAGAATTAACCCAAGTTCACTTGTATTTACACATACTTTGCATCTTCCTGAAAAATATTTAAAGCCGCTTATAATACAAATGCATTTTTGTGATATTGAAATAGACATGGACCTAGCTGATCTCCCTGTGCTATGCGGCTGCATCCCACTAGCTATCTATTTTACGTTTGGTAGTGATAGGGAGGGTGGGAGGGAGGGAGACGCAAGAGGGAAGAGATATGGGAACATATGTATATGTATAACTGATTCACTTTGTTATAAAGCAGAAACTAACACACCATTGTAAAGCAATTATACTCCAATAAAGATGTAAAAAATAAAAATTAAAAATTTAAAAAAAAAAGAAATAGACATGGAAAATCAAGTCCATGGCAAAGAGGAGGAAGTGAGGATGTCACCCTTGGAGGGTGATGGGTTAAGGCTGAGCCTGAGGGTTTTTGTTGTTGTTGTTGTGTGGTGGTAGTGTTGTTTTAAAGATTGCAGTAATTTATGTTTGTCAAATGTAATGTGTCAGACGCATAGAAAGCAAAATTTGTTGTTAAGTGAAGCATCAAATATAATAAAAGAGCAAATTCCATGAATGAACAGCAGCAGTGCACTATTCATTCACCAAATGCCCGCAATTATTTCACATTTCAGAGGGCCACTGATACGATCAAAAGTTGTAGTAAAAAGATAAATATGGGTTAACTTCAGCATCTCTATACATTTCAGTTATAAACTGAGCATGAGGTTGGAGTGTGAGTTTCCTGTCAAGTCCCAAGACATGTCTGCTTAGTGGTGTCTTTCTGTTTTAGCTACCAAATAATAAAATATATATTTAAAAACATGGCTCTGATATTTTGAATAATTTTATGTTAGAATGCTTGTTTAATATTAGAGGTCCCCATGTTCCAGAAAATATTAAAATATTCTAGAAGTGTTTACTCAGACTCCTTACAGTTTCTTACTGGGAACCTGCTTCTGCGTTGCTTCTGCTTCCTGTTTTCCACCTCTTTTTAGTGCTCTTAAAGAGCATGATGAGGATGGTTTAGGGAGGTAAATGGTACCATATTTAAACGAAAACTCAGGAAAGATAAATTCAGAGTGATTCACTTTAGGAAACAGCAAAACCATATAGTTGGAGTGGTTCCAGCTTTAGATGCTCACAGTGGCTGATCCAGGGTCCTTAGTGTACTTTTAGGTAGATTCCTATGGAACGGAAGTTTTTATAGGTCAGAAATGGTTACATGTGGACTGGTTTATATGGTATAATGTAATGTGACATACAAACACATTATCCTTCTTTTAACAAGGGGACAGTAAGAGAATAACAAATATAGGCATGTGGAAACTGTATTGTTAATCCACCTTTTAAAATTAGCACTCATAAGGTCTGGTTTAATTTTACTGTAATCAAAGCAGGATCTTGAAAACCTTAAGAAAAGGACAGTGACAAAAAAGAATTTGAAAAAGAATAGATACATGTATATGGATAACTGAATCACTTTGCTGTACACCTGAAAGTAACACAATGTTGTTAATCAGCTATACTTCGATATAAAATAAAAAGTTAAAAAAAATGGCTACGACTCTAAATAAACTGGTTTGAAAGAGAATAAGATAGAGGAACCTAAAATCTGAACCTTGCCTCCTCCATCAAATATAGGGTGTTTAATTCTGTATATGTTTATATGGTAGTCTTTGAGAATGTTTAAAATGATTCTTTGCAGGGGGATGGAGAGGTGTTCTTTTTGAGAGAATGTACCAGAAGACATACTGACTCCATCGACAGAAGGTTTTGTTTTGATGTAGAAGCTGCTGACCGGTAAGTTATTGGCATTATTGGACTTTATGAAAAGAGTCATTTAAAAAAATGATTAAAAAAAATAGAAGTTAATTGCAACTGAGATGTCTATGGCCTGGAAGAGTGGTATCTTGTTATCTTCCCAGGCTCTGTATTCACTGTGGGCTGTTTTGTCTTGGTCACTGTGTTTAGCTGTTTAGTCTTGGCTGAAGTTTGGCATCATTTTAACTAGTGTTGTCACTGAAAAAATGACCCTGGAGCATTTCACTGTTGATCTCAGCCTTCCATGTATATACTCTGTATGTGGTGAAGGGTCATAGGCAAACTCTGTTTATTCAAAGACTAGTTCTCATTTTTTCTTGTGGTATGACTTTTAGTTATTTAGTTAGAAAAGAATCTTTGCTAGAGAGAAGGAAGTAAAAAAAAAGAAAAAGAAAAACAAAGCTTGTTTGTCAATAGTACTACCTGTCTGGCATTTATTTGTGTGTCCTGTAGCACTAAGGAAAATCATGGTACTCGTAGAATACTTCCTTTTTTAATAGCTGACACTCTGGAGGTTCCTTGCCAGCCCTGGTTTTGGTAACAAGGGTCTTTAGATAACACTGTTTCATACTTGTATAATAAAAGTTTACAATATGAGATTTTTTAAACACAAGTTCATTTTAGGTCAGGACCCAGGAATACACAAATAATTAATTCTTCTCTTCCCTCAGATGATATAACTGAGTCTATGGTGTTAGTGCAGAGGGGGAAGATCTGTGCTTTACTTTCCAATAAATGAATTGAAGACCAGGTACATAAAAATGTGCTCTTATGCACCATGATAAATATGGCCCTACAAAGAAAAGGACAGATGGCTTAATATGCATTTAGCCAAGACTGGAAAAAAATGAAAGGGAACGTCATGGTGAAAGAGGTTAAATTTCAAGCCAGTTAGGACTGGTTCAAAAACTTTAAGAAGAGATTCGGGCTGTGTAATACAACTTGAGCATAAATATGTGTGCATACACCCATTGTAAGCATTTACTGAGTTTTCTCTAAGTGCCAGTGTTCTGAATTCTTCTGTGCTTTATCTCAGTTCATCCTCAGCCCAGCTCCATCAGGTAGACATTAACCTTCTCATTTCATGGTGAGAAACTGGGGCCTAGAGAGCTGAAGTGATTCTCCTAAGGTCATGTAGCTAGTAAGTGGAAGAGCGGAGATTTGAACTCTTGCATCTGACTCTAGAACCCAAGCTCTTAACCACTGTGCTGCAGGCGTCAGAGTATAACCATGTAAGTGTGTTGTTTCCTAAATAATTGACAGAGGCGAGTCAGCAATGCTGTCTACTAGAAAATGTGTTAAATGAGATTCATCTGCTTTGTCTTGAAAGGATAATTCTAGTACTTCCACATATTAACACAATTCGTGTTATTTTTGTCCAGCCCTATATTTTCTCTAAGACCTTGATCATGCCACGTACTCTCCTTCAATCGGGATCTTTATTACGATTATAACTACTTTCCATCCCTCGTAAAGGTTGATGAGGGGTTACTACGGAGTTATTTTCCTCATGATGTCATCTTGTAAGGAGACTCTCAGAACTGGGGGAGACCTTAGAGCTGATCTAGTGTAGTGGTTTTCAAACTACTTTATAGGGATGCCTTCTTTTCAAATAAAACCTTTACATTTATGCATATGTGAAACAGAAAAAAAAAAGAGAGTTCCCTTACTAAAGTGGGGTGGGGGCCTGGATCCTTACCCTCTCAGCTTCATTCTTCTTGCAGAAATCTCTAATTTATTTCCATTGACGCTCAGAGCTGCTCTCTGGGAACTGGGTGTGGAGGGACCACTAATCTAGTCTAAGTGATTCAAGAAAGGCATCCAGAGGATCTGACGTCTAAACTGATAACTGAAGGTTTATTTGGAGTCAGCTGGGATTGAGACACATTCCAGGCAGAGTGATTAGTATAATATATGTAAAGTTCTGGAGACAAGAGAGAGCGTGGTCCACTTGAGGTCCCCCCCCCCCCCGGGGGACACTCAGCATCACTGGAGCAGAGAGCCAGGGAGGATGGGAGAGGAGGCTTGAGAAAGGGGGCAAAGGCCTGACCTTGAGGTTTTTGAGCTTAACCTATTAAATGGTTTTAAGCAGGGCACTGAGTGATAGAGTTATATTTTTCAAAACTCACTCTGGCAGAGTAGAGAAAGTTGAGAAATGGCAGGAGTGGTTGGAAGGGTTATGGATTGGTGTGGTGGAGCAGGAATGGAGCCCAGTGCATCTGTTTGAGGGAGACTTTTTTTTTTTTTCGGTACTAGGGCCTCTCACTGTTGTGGCCTCTCCCGTTGTGGAGCACAGGCTCTGGATGCACAGGCTCAGCGGCCATGGCTCACGGGCCCAGCCTCTCCGCAACATGTGGGATCTTCCTGGACCGGGCACGAACCCGCGTCCCCTGCATCGGCAGGTGGGCTCTCAACCACTGCGCCACCAGGGAAGCCCTGGAACTACTTTTAGAGTCTTCCTTATATGGTGTGTCTCCAGTTCTCTTCCGTTCATGCTTTTCTTAGTCATTTCAGTATCATTTCAGACGATTCATGTAGGACTTTGCGTCTTTCTCCTTCAGCTCCTCTCCTTCGGTCACCTGTTCTCCACCTTCCCTCAGCCATTCCCTCTGTGCTCTCTCCTTAGATCATGTCATTACAAGGACAGGCACCCCCTCTGTCATCTCAGTTGCAGGGCTTTCTCCTTCTGACACCCCCTTCTGTTCTTCACTGCTTACTCTTTTCTAGTAAGTATCCTTAGCTTACAATCGACTGGTCCTACTGTTCTCAGCCCCTCACACCCTCACTTCTTTCCTTGCCGAGTGTGAATTTCAGTCATTCGTTAAAGTCACTCTGTTCAGTACACTCAGCTCCATTGCCCTTCCCTCCCTTTACTGTACTTGTCTGCACAGCTCCACCTTAAGTAAGATTCACCTCTGCCTTCTCTCTTTCTAGAGAAATGTATTCTACCGTGTTCACTGGGATCACTTCCGATTCCTGACCGCTGGCTTCAAATCCCATTAATCCCAACCACAAACCCTTTTCCATGGTCTTAGTTCCTTCATGCTCCTAGTTGACGGATATTTCAAGTTTCCTCCTTGTCTAAGCCTCTGGCACTGCCTCCTGGTCCTGATGAAATAGAGGTAATTCGAAGAGCTCATCCACTGCCATGGATACCCACTCCATCATCAGTGCCCAGTGTCCTGTCCGTACCCACCCTGCTGTCCCTGTCACCATGGGAACTATCTGTGTTCCTGACTGAGGCCAGCCTCTCTGTCTAGCTGTTTCCGTTCCCTCTTCACCTCCCCTCTCTCCTGGTTTAGGATGTCACTCAAGCACTTCTGCCTTTCTTTCTTTTGGACACCAGCTTTGCCTTTCTACTAGATGAATCCCATCAGTGTACAAAACTGATTCTTAATTTCATCCATCTTTTAAAAAAAATACCACCACCATCACCAGTGAAAATACCCTGCCTTGACCAGTCTTCTCTTTTGTCTGCTGCCCATTTCTCTTTTCCCGTAAACAGTAGAAATTCTTCTTCTTCTTCTTTTTTTTTCCTCACAGCATTGGGTCTTTGTTGCTGTGCACGGGCTTTCTCTAGTTGTAGCGAGCGGGGGCTACTCTTCATTGTGGTGTGCAGGCTTCTCATTGCAGTGGCTTCTCTTGTTGTGGAGCACGGGCTCTAGGACCCGTGGGCTCAGTAGTTGGGGCTCATGGGCTCTAGAGTGCAGGCTCCGTAGTTGTGGTGCACGGGCTTAATGGCTCCGTGGCACCTGGGATCTTCCTGGACCAGGGATTGAACCCGTGTCCCCTGCATTGGCAGGTGGATTCTTAACCAGTGCGCCACCAAAGAAGTCCCAAAAGTTCTTCAAAAAGCTCTTATATTCAGGTCTCCCATTTCCTTCCTCTTGTGCTCCTTTGCATCCTCTTCAATCAGGCCCTTGCCGCCACCTCTCCACTGGGTTTTTCTGTTTTTGTTGTTAAGGCCATCATGATCTTGTTGTGCTACAGCCAGTGGTCAGTTCTCAGTCCTCTTGTTCTTTCCTGGCAGTAGCATCGGACATGGCCAGTCACCCTCTGCTCTGTGATACACTTGCTGCACGTGGCTCAATAATGTCACACCTGCCTGTTTTTCCTCCCACCCCATTGGCTTTTCATCTTTTTTGGACTCCTTTGCCAGTTCCTTGTTTCCCAGACCTCTTGATGTTGGAATTATCTGGAGCTCAGTCTTCAGATCTCCTCTCTGCAGCCCTAACGATCTTGTCCGGCCTCAGGACTTTCCATGCTATCCATGTGTTGGTAACTCCCCAGATTTATTATCTGTATCTGAATCTCTTCCCCGAACTCCAGGTTTGTTTTTTTTTTTTTTTTTTTTTTTTGCGGTACGCGGGCCTCTCACTGTTGTGGCCTCTCCCGTTGCGGAGCACAGGCTCCGGACGCGCAGGCTCAGCGGCCATGGCTCACGGGCCCAGCCACTCCGCGGCATGTGGGATCTTCCCAGACCGGGGCACGAACCCGTGTCCCCTGCATGGGCAGGCAGACTCTGAACCACTGCACCACCAGGGAAGCCCTGAACTCCAGGTTTTTATATCCAGCAGCCGACTCAGTTGCTTCTGGGATGTATGATAGGCATTTTGAATAGTGCAGAGGTTGGAGAGACTGAATGCTTTTTGTAAAATTTCCAGGAATTCTTGGGGGAAAGAAGATATATTCTCTTTATGGACCCAACATTTTCTATGGGTATATTAATTCAAACTTATCATATAAATACTACCATGTAAATCTTTTTTAAAATGTAATACATGCTCATTGTAAGTCTTGTTGTAAAGCTCTTTGGTTAACTTGGAAAATATCTTTATGTGTGTATCTCCTTGAGCCTTTGGGCTCATGTGACTGTAATTAAGTTGAATTACAGACTTCTGTTGTCTTTGCTTTATTTCCTGATTTCTAAACAGGGGAACATCTATTCAGGTTTGATGTTACCATCAGCCCCCCAGGTTTGATGTTTCTGGGGGCTCTTAGTTCTCTGCCACCCCCCACTGTCAATATGTTGCTGTTGGTCTCCCACTTTTGGAGCAAATTCTGGAGAGAGGGGAGTGTACTCTCTCAGCAGTCTCCACCCTGATTCTGGGGTTTTGAAGGCATTTATTCAGTGAAAAGTTGAAATGAGATAGGCTCTTCTTTTGTCTGTTTCCCTGATTCCTGGCCAAGCCGACTATTGGGGATTACAAGCAATTTATTCCTTGTTTATGAGATATGAATTCCGTGAGGGTAGGAGCCTCGTGTTAGTTCCTACAGTGCTTTATATGTGGTGGGCATTCACCAAATTTGTACTGGATTAAATGAAATTGAATTGTTGCTTAGCAGTGACAGGACTGGGATTAGATTCAATCAGGCGATGGTTAGTGAACTGTCCTTTTCTTCCGCACACACTGCAGCACTGTGAGCTCCAGTATTTGTATTCTGCTGAAAGAAAATAAACTTAACACGTTTTAGAGCATGTGGGTATTGCAGATGGGTTTCTGATGGGGTTTGTACAGAATGCCTACTGCGGACCTTCATAGATAGCAGTTTCACCATTGATTGCATATGTTCCATGTAAAGTTTTTTGTCTTCTTTCCTGGTATCAGTCTTTGCTATTTTTTATTCCTTTTGTTGGAAGAGCAGTCAGGTAACATTGTGACAATAGGCAGTACTTCCATAAACTGCAAAATGGAGCCTGGCCTTGCGTTTGATCTGTGTACATGTAAATCAAGAGCTTTCACTTAATTGTTACATGAATTCAGATCAGGTTTGATTGCATGTAACAGAAAAACTCAAAATAAGATGACTTAAACAGTGTAGAAGTTTAATTTCTTCTCTTTGTTAGGAAGTCTACAGGGGATCCAGTCATCGTTGGTATGCTGCTTGGTGTCAGACACTGCCCCCTCTTGTGCCTGGTTTACCTTCCTGGTCACCTTAGGTCCAAGATGCCAGCTCCCATTTATTATGTAGCATTGTCTGTTGTGGTAAGAATGCTTTCCAGAGGAAGTGCACACTACTTTTGCTCATATACCATTGGCCTGAGTGGAGTTGTATGGTTATACCTAGCTGCAAGGAAGCTGGGAAGTGCTGAGGCAAGGAAATGTCTGGAAACAGAAGAGAGCAATCTGTGTGCTGTTCTAATACTTGGGGAATCTCTTAGGAAGAATGCATGGGAGAAGAGCTGGGTGGGTTGATTTCCAACTAGCCGTTACTGCTTTGATTCTCAATGGTTAGGAGGGTGTGTGGTTCATTTTCCTTCCCTCAGTTCACTGAAAGTTTACTTTGACTATCTTAGTTGAGAGGCAGCATTTAGGAACACATGTGCCAAGAACACAAAATGGAAAGATAATCCAGAGAATGGGAGAAAATACTTGCAAATGATATATCCGATAAGGGACTTGTATCCAGAATATATAAAGAACTCAGAACTCAATAATAAAAAGACAAATAATCCAATTAAAATGGGCAAAAGTTCTGAATTAGGCACTTCCTCAAGAAAATATACAGGTGGTTCTAAGCACATCAAAAGACACCTAACATCATTAGCTATTAGGGAAATACAAATCTAAACCACAATGAGATATTACCCACGAGGATGACTATAATTGAAAAGCCAGATAAAAACAAGTATTGGTGAGGATGTGGAGAAATTGGAACTCTTACATACTGATGGTGGAAATTTGAAATGGTGTAGCTGTTTTGAAACACACTTGTCAGTTCTTCAAAAAGTTAAATATAAAGTTACATGACCTAGAAAATTCTGCTCCTAGCGATGTGAACAAGAGAAATGAAAACCCATGTCTGCCTAAAGACTTGCACAGGACTGTTCATAGAAGTATTATTCATAATAGCCAAAAACACAAATATCCATCAACTGATGAATAGATAGATAAATGTGCATGGCCATATGATGAAGTATGATTTGACAGTAAACATAAATGAAGAGCTCATGCATGCTGTGTTTCATTTTGAGGCAAATTACTCTCAGAGCCTGAGATTGTCTTTGCCAGTATTTTATTTAACACAGGTTCACTGTGGGAATTATAATAATTTCACAAGCCAGTAGCATATAGGATGAATAATGTCTCAATGTATACTGTCTCTAGTAGAACACGTAACATCTCTTAATAAGCTAATAAAGAAATAGCATGCTCTAAACCAATAATAGATTAATTACACTGTTGTTCCAGGCAAGGGAAGATGAAGGGAATACATTTAGTTGAGGTGTACCTTTCTACCAGTTGGCTCTTGGGAGGAGACAGCATGACCCATTGAGAGCAAAAGTGCAAAGTCCCCAGTTGCTAGGGAACGAAGGGGCCAGTGTGGATGGGCAAGATCTTCTTTGTGGGGCTGCTGCATGGCTTTTGCCACTGCTGGTAAGAGTCATCTTCACCTCAGCAGGAGCTAACGCCCCACGGTCTTCAGAGAGCTATTTAGATCAACAGAGGGTAGCCTTGCCCAGACCGGACACACTCGAGTAGACCTTACAAACTGTGTATTCAGAGTCCAAATCCCCCCTCTCCATGGTTGCTTCTTCACGTGTTCTTATTGATAAGGCTCCAGCAGCACCCTTCACTAGCTGAGTTATGGAGTGCTCTCGGCAACCTCAGATGTGGATGATGACCTCCTGACTCACAATTTCACGTTTATACCGAAACAGTAACTTTGCTCTTGAAAACAACGTCACTTTTTATTTTTATAAAATGATTTTTTCTTACAAAAACTGAAATTTATCAAAATCTTTTCAAAAAAGTTTTACAGCAAGACATAGTTATTTCATGTTCAATGTGGATGCATTTTAAAGCATAGGATATGATTGTCAGTGGCTAAGCCCTGGAAACATCCAGTCTGGTAAAAAGTGAATAAAGCAAAAAAAAAAGCAGGAAATGATGAGGAGGGCTTGGTGGAATTCAGAGAAGATTCCAAGGCAGCTGGGTGCAGAGTCCTTCTGGTACCCCAAAACTGTGTTCACCTGTCGGTGGGTGTCAAGCCAATAGATAAAACTAAGCCAAAGATCAGGAGAAGGAAGGACTTATTACCTGCAGCAAGTAAGGAGAACACCAGGGATCTTTCCCAAAGCAGTGTCTCTCCCAACTTCACTTTTAAAAACAACTTTATTTTTGTCATAAACAAGAAGATTTGAAATTACATCAAACCGCTACAACATGCTACAACGTGGATGAACCTTGAAAGCAGTTTGCTGAGTGAAACCAGCCAGTCACAAAAGACTACATATTGTATGATTCCATTTATATGAAACATCCAGAATGTTCTACACAGGCAAATCTGTGTAGACAGAAAGTAGATTAGTGGTTCCCCAGGGCTGAGGGTTTGGAGGAAAATAAAGATAACGGCTAATGGGTATGTTTTTTTTTTTTTTTTTTTTTTTTTAGGGTGTGATGAAAATGTTCTAAAATTGATTTTGGAGATGGTTGTACAGCTCTGTGACTATATTAAAAGCCGTTGAACTGTACACTCTAGGTAAATTTTATGGTGAATTGTATCTCAATAAAGCCTAAAAAAAGGAACACTGCTGCAGGTAAAGGAATGCTTACCATAACTAAAATCAGGCTTTTAAATGACTATAAACATTCACTACTTCACGCCAGTCACACTTCAAATACCATGGGCTGTGAAATGGTCACGTCACTGGTTTTAGGTTGGAGAAGAGCATTTTGTGTAGTTACTTTCCCCATGGCAAGCTGTAGTTTGTCAGGAGATGCAGCGTTCCTCCCTGAAGGGTGAAATATCCCCTGCTCCAAAAATTTTGTTATATAACTTGCTTTTCCATTTCACTGGCATGCCTGCCACATGCTACATTGTGCTGTGACCCTCACTCACTTGCTTGGTAAATAATTACCATTCTGTGAAGTTCTCCCACACATCACAGCCAGGCACCACTTAAAGAAAATGCTTCCCATTTTGCTTTCATTAATTTGACATTTCAAATATTATATTTGGTTTGATGTTGCCTAGGTCCTAGTATATTGCACTTGAAAGGATGTTGGCAAGATACTTCTTATTTTTATAATTCACCCATTTGTATTTTCATCATGATGATGGGAAGATGAAATCACCTATGTATCTGAAGCAGTATGCATTTTAGCCTGCATTTATACCAGAGACTTTATTTAGCAACATGGTAATGTATTCTTTATCACTTTAAAAGAGTGAATTAAGAACATACTGCTTCCAGAAGCTCATGCAGTTGGACTGAATAATAATGAGAATGTTTCTGTAGCACATTAGCTGGAGTAATATTTGTGAGTATTTTATAGTGCATGCCATTCAGGCAACTAAACGGCCACTGACTCTGTTTGACGCTGAGGACGGGAGAGTCAACCAGAGACTAAACGGCCTGACCTTAGGGGAACTCACAGACTGGGAGTGTTTGCAAACAAATAACAGTTTAGAGGTCTGTCTAAGGTGCTTAGGGAGCCGAGAAGCTACAGGGAATAAGGCTGGCTGGAAAAGGTTATACTAGAAAAATTTATTGTTAAAATTTAATCTTGAAGATTTGGTCACAGTTTGGAAACTCGGAGGAAAAAAGGCCCAAAGCAAAGGAATCATAGAAATCTTGGGAAAACATGTTAAGGTCATCCTTGAAGTCTGAGGTTCTCAACAGCGAGTGATTTTATGTCTGGGGACATTTTGATTGTCACAATTGGGATGGGGAGAGCAGCAGGGGTGCAGTGCAGGCTGTTGCTACTACTGTCTAGTGGGTGGAGGCCAGCAGCGCTGTTAAATGTCCAGCCCAGGACCGCCCTCCCCAGTAAAGCACCGTCTGATCCAACCTGTCAGTAGGGTTGCTGTTGAGAAGCCCTGTTTTAAAGCATTTGAAAAGACAACTCCAAGAGTTTGTGGAATTGAATAGAATTGTACTGTTTTCTTTTACGTGTTTACAGAAATGTATTTATGGGTGTACATTTCTTTTAAAAAAGTGTAATAGCATAATTTGTTGTAGTGCAGGGGATGCATAAAGCCACAATGCAAAGGGCTCTCTGTCTGGCGTTATCCTTTCGGGCGTGGTACATTATTCAGGATTTCTGCGAAGATTCCAGGGTAGAGAGAAGAGGAAAGGAAGTCATTTTAAAAGAATTTAGGTGGAATTGGTAGAAAACGGAGTGGGCAGAATTAGAAATAGCATTTCTTGTATATAGCCTTCTGTGTTTTCATAGAATGTAAGATTTTTACCCTAAGGATGGTATTGTTGATAGTGGCGTACTGAAAGCCACATTTTATTATTGGTTCCGATATTTAAATGGAAATCTGAATTGACATTCATATGAATTTATTCATGAAAATGCATGCTGAAGGACACTGGAGTGTGGATCATCAAAAAGTCTTTAGCTTTTGTAAATAAAGTCATAGGGCTTCCCTGGTGGCGCAGTGGTTGAGAGTCGGCCTGCCGATGCAAGGGACGCGGGTTCGTGCCCCGGTCCGGGAGGATCCCGCATGCCGCGGAGCGGCTGGGCCCGTGAGCCATGGCCGCTGAGCCTGCACACCCGGAGCCTGTGCTCCGCAACAGGAGAGGCTGCAACAGTGAGAGGCCCACATACCGCAAAAAAAAAAAAAAACAAAAAACAAAAACTCATAATGAACAATTGTATACAAGGGTTTGTGTGGACACACATTTTCATTTCTCTTGGATAAATACCTCTGAGTGGGATTGCTGGGTGTTTGTGTGTGTGTGTGTGACCTTTAAGAAAATTGACAATTGTCCAAAGTAGTTTAATCCTCTTACTACCAGCAGTGTATGAGAGTTCCAGCTGCTCCACCCTGTAACCAGCCTTCGATGATGTGTTTTTCATTTAAGCTAATCATGACTAGTGATGTTGATTGAGTGCTGTTCCAAATGCTTTCTGGCCAATTATATTTCTAACATTGTGAACTGTCTATTAAAGTCTTTTGCTCATTTAAAATATGTTGTTGGTCTTTTTGTTATTGAATTGTAGGAATTAAGTTCTCTGGATACTAATCCTTCATCAGCTGTATTAATTATGCATATGTTAATTTTGAGTATTTTCTCTGATCTATGTTGTGCCTATTCATTTTCTTAACAGTGCTTTGATGAGAAGAACATTCTAATTTTGATGAAGTTGAATTTATCAGTTTAAAAAAGTTTTATTGGTAGAACTCTTTGTTCTGAGAAATCTTTACCTATCCCAAGGTTGCAAAAAACATTTTCCCATGTTTCCTCCCTCCCTCCCTCCTGGGGGGCTCCTTGGTTGTGGCATGCATGTGGGATCTAGTTCCCTGGCCAGGGATCGAACCCTTGGCCCCCTGCATTGGGAGCACAGAGTCTTAACCACTGTGCCACCAGGGAAGTCCCTGAATGTTTTCTCTTTAAAAGCTTTATAATGGGTCTATGACTTGTGAAGATTTTTGGGTAGTGTGTGGTGTGATTTGTGGAGATTGTGTGTTATTTATCTTTTCCTATACAGATATCCAGTATTTCTAGCACTATTTGTTGAAAAGTTCTTTCCTGTCATTGGATTGTTTTGGCACCTTTGTCATAAAACACTTGTCTGTGTATTTGCAGGTCTAATTCTAGCTTATTCTGTTCCATTGGTTTATTTGTCCTTTTGCCAATTCCACACTATCATTAATACTGTAGCTTTATAGTAGATCTTGAAGCCAGGTGGTATGATTTCTCTGGTTTTTTTCAAAATTGTTTTGGCCATTCTAGATCCTTTGCATTTCCATATAAATTTTACAGTCAGTTTATCTGTATTATTTTAAGTATTCTGGATATGAATCCTTCATCAGCATCCTTCATCAAAAAACCTGCAGGCCAATATTTTCAATATGGAGTTTTAATAATTCATGAGTCTGAGCTTCTATTTATTTAGTCTTGAATTTCAGCATTGTTTTATAGTTTTCAATGTAGGGTCATAGATAACTTTTGTTAAATTTCCCTAAGTATTATGTTTCTGGGTGCTATTTTAAAGTGTATTATGTTTTTCATTTCATTCTCCAATATACTGTTAGTATATAAAAACGCAGTTCGTTTTTTGTCCTACACTGTTGCTGAGTTGATTTATTGCTTGTAGTTTAAGATTTTTTATTTTTTATTGTGCACAATGGTATCATGTGTGAATAAAGACAGCTTGCTTGCTTTCTTTCCAATCTGAATGCCTTTTATTTCTTTTACTTGTCTTTTTGTACTGCCAAGACCTCCAGTAATAATATGTTGAATGGAAGTGGTGATATTGGGCATCTTGCCTTATTCTCCATCTTAAGGGGAAAAGCATTGATTATTGACTGTAAAATATGATGTTAGCTGAAGATTGTAGGTGCCTTTTATATTGAGGAAGTTTTTGTCTCTTCCTAGTTTTAATCATAAGTAGATGTTGACTTTTGAAAAAAAAAAGACTTGTCAGCATCTATTGAAATGATCATTAAATATTGTTCTCAAATCTGTTAATGGGTGAATTGCAGTGAATTTTCTAAGTAAACTAACCTTGCTTTTCTGAGATAAACTCTACTTGGTAGTGATGTATTAACTTCATTGGGTATTGCTGTATTTTTTTGCTAGTATTTGGTTGAGGGTATTTGTATTTGTGTTTGTGACAGATATGGTATGTTATGCTCTTTTTTGGTAATGTCTTTGTCTGATTTTGATATCAGGGTTATGGTGGCTTCAGAGAGTTGAGAAGTTTTCCATCTGGCTCTGTTATTTCAAAGTGTCTGTGTGGTTTCTTCCTTAAGTGTTTGGGAGAATTTACCTGTGAAGCCATCTTGGTCTAGTGGGTTTTTCTGTGGGAAGTTTAAAAATTACAGATTCAATTTATTTAGTATGTAAAGTGATATCCAGATTTTCTAGTTTTGTGTGTTAGTTTTGATAAATTGGTTTTCAAGGAATTTGTTTATTTCCTCTAAGCTTTTGACTTTATTGGAATAAATTTCTTCATAATACCTCTTATTTTCAAAGAGGATCTGTAGTGGTACCTCTTTTTTAATACTTGGTACTGAAGTTTTTCATGTTTTCCTCAATAAGTCTTGCCTAGAACTTCATCAGTTTTACTATTTTTTTTTCAGATGACCCATATTGTCCATATTATATTTCACTGTTTTTTGCTTTTATTTTTATTTCCTTTGGATTTTGGTTTTCTTTTAAACATTTCTTAAGATGGAAGCATTGATTTTCCATTTTATTTGGAATGTAGACATATAAATCTATAGATTTCCTTCTAAAACAGCTTTAGCTTGCATCCCACAAATTTTGATGTATAGTGTTTTCATTGTAATTCAGCTCCAGAAAATTAAAAAAAAATATGTGATTAGGTCATAGGTGTTGAATTTTTACTCAGGTGTTATCTAGAAAGAGGATTTATTTATTGATTTATTGATTGATTGATTGATTGGCCGCATTGGGTTTTCGTTGCTGCGCTTTGGTTTTTCTCTAGTTGCGGCAAGCGGGGGCTACTCTTCATTGCCATGCACGGGCCTCTCATTGTGGTGGCTTCTCTTGTTGTGGAGCGCAGGCTATAGGCGCGCAGGCTTCAGTAGTTGTGGCTCGCGGGCTCTAGAGCGCAGGCTCAGTAGTTGTGGCGCACGGGCCCAGACCAGGGATCGAACCCGAGCCGCCTGCATTGGGAACACAGAGTCTTACCCACTGGACCACCAGGGAAGTCCCTCATGTCTTTTAATATCAAATATTTATCCATTCTGATTTTCTTCATTCTTTTCTGCAGAACTTAGTTTCTATCTTATGCTCTTTCCCTTAAGTTCCTTAGGCTAATTTAATTTGAGTATTTCTGCTGGAGAATTCTTTCATGTTTTGTCTACCTGAAAATGTATTTATTTTACCTTCATTTTTGATGGATGTAGGACTCTGGATTGATAGTTTTCTTTTTCCCCCAGCACTTCTAAGAAGTCATTTCTGTTTTCTTAAGGTTCCATTTTATTTTTTTTTCTCATGACAGGTCATCTATATTTCTTACTGTTCTCTTGTATGTCATCTCTTTCTTTTGCTGCTCTCAAGATTTTCTTTTTATGAGGTGCCTAAATGGGATTTTCTTTGTTTTACCTTGCTTGGGGTTCATTGAAGTTCTTGGATATAGGAGTTGATAATTTTTCCAGTTTCAGAAAATCTTAGCCATTATCTCCTCATATGCTTCGTTTGCCCCCTTTTCTCTTTCTTCACATTCTGGAACTCTAAATGCATTATGTTAGATCATTTGATACTGGTTTCAGTTACACCTGCAGGATTTTAAATTACAGAGGTGGCTGAGTGATGACA
This sequence comes from Mesoplodon densirostris, assembly GCF_025265405.1. Classification (NCBI taxonomy): domain Eukaryota; kingdom Metazoa; phylum Chordata; class Mammalia; order Artiodactyla; family Ziphiidae; genus Mesoplodon; species Mesoplodon densirostris. The sequence continues at coordinate 230,686,348 of NC_082661.1, forward strand.
TGTAGAGGCTAATGCCACTGGAAGAAAATTTTATTCCTTACACTTTCCAAGAGAAGAGGGCACACCATGCCACATAGGGCCATGTGGGGATACACCAGGTTTTGGTCAGGAGTCAGGAAGGAGTGAGGGGAAATCCTAGGCTAGAGCTTTTACTGGGGTTTCTGGAAGGCAGAGAAGGGCAGAAAGCATAGGATTAGCTACTCTGAGTAATATTGGTGAGCTCTAGGCTGTAGGCGTGGTTTTCAGTTGTCTGGTATCTGGCCTGGGGGTGATTTGAGGGCAGGGGAAATATTGGCTGGACATGTGAGTTAGATAAAGGGGGCAGTTGGGGATATAGACTTGGGTTTGGTTGCTTTGCATGTGGAAGGTGTGTTCCTGAACTCTTCATCACTGTTAGGTTTTTTTTCGTTTCTTGCATATCCATTTGTGTCTTTTTAATAGTTTCCATCTCTTTGCTGAAATTCTCATCAGTTTATGTGTGTCGGCCGCCTTTTGCCATGGATCCTGTAACATATTTACTGTCGTTTTTAGGTTTCAGTTCCCCTCCCCCAGCCATACCTGGGCTATTTCTGGGTCTGGTTCTCTTGACTACTTCCTCTCTTGATGTTGGCTTACATTTCTTTGCTTCTTTGCATGCCTTGTAATTTTCTGGTTGAATACCAGGGATGGTAAGAGAGCAGTAGAGACTAAGGTAAGTAATAGTCGTATCTGGTGAAGGGCATGCCCATTTTTCCATCAGGCTGCTCATGCATAGGGCTGTCAGGTCAGTTGGCGGTTGAGCTGAGATTGGGCGTTGTTGTTACTTTAGTTAGATTCTGTTAGTCACGGGCTTCCTGTGATTTGAGGATGCTGTCTGAACCCTCTCCGGAAGCTCTCCCGCCCTGCCCCTCAGTCTTAGTGGACACACCTCTTTCAGCTCTGCTCTCAGACTGCCCCTGAGCACCTGGGGAAACACTGCGGGAAGGAGTGAGAGGGTGGGTTCACATTCTCTTCGTGTCTGTGTCTTCTAAGGATTTAAACCATCACACCAGCTCATACTCTACCTTTAAAACTTTGTGAAAATCCTGTTTTCCTCATCTCTGATGGCTTCCTCTTTGTCCTGCTGCTTCACAAAGGATAAAAACAGCTGTATGTGGGCACGTGCCTTCTCTCCAAGAAAGGACTTGTTGCTTTCTGCATTTTAGTTAACTAGGGATTTTTTGCATTTTCAGTTCTCATATGGTTCTTCACTTTACTTTACTTGACCTACTTGTTGTGCCGTGCGGCATGTAGGATCTTAGTTCCCCGACCAGGGATTGCAACCCACGTCCCTGCATTGGAAGCATGGAGTCTTAACCACTGGACCACCAGGGAAGTCCCATCAGATGGTTATTTAAAATAAAACAAAACAAAACTGTGATTTTATACGTTCTCCATCTTGTTCATGTTCTTAAGGTGAGAATGATGTTGTCTTAACAACTTCTACGCAGCTGTTCTCTAATGATTAATGGGTTGAATTCACTTTTACTGGAGAAAACAGTCCTCCATGTGACTAGATCAGTGCTTACTTGCTCTATTTGAAACACCTTTTTAGTGGACAGAAGAAAGAAGTTGTTATAAAGTCTTCCCCCTTAGTAAAATCAGGTAACATGCTTTAATTATCTCAGGAAAAAATGTATGTATTTAAAAAATTTTCCAGCCACCCTTATGAGAAGCTAATTATGACTGCTACATTCCTAAAACTTTTAAAAGTGTTTTGCTTGGCTTTGGCACTTTCCCCTTAGAGTATAATTTAGTGCAGGACTTGTCATGTGCTGGGTTTTTTTTTCCCCTCTTCCTTTTCAACATTCCTCTTAGAAAAGCATTAGAATATTCCCGATTTGTTACCATCATACATTTTGGTAGCTGCTTCTTAGTTTTTTCTCTTAATTTCTCCATTTACAGTAATATCAATTGCCATCTCATAAATGTCTTGTGAATGTTTCTCTCTGCTCTTGTTGTATATTTTCTTAATATACAGGCTCATTGATCTGCCATGTAGAATCTAAGGAAAATGCATGTCTTCCACATGCTTCGAGAGCACTATAAAAAATCAAGTTGAAAGGGAATTAATAGATATGGGGTCAAACATAGAATACAGATAGATAGTAGTTTCCTAAAACTGTTTCTCACGCATCTGCCTTGGGTAGTGTCTGCTGCGTAATAGTCCATACTGTTTTGAATGAATGAATGAAACGAGATTGAGGTGCTGATTTAAGAATAAGAACCTGCTTAACCTGTTTCTTCAGATTTCAGTTCTCAACCTTGTGTTCTACAGATAATAATTTTGGTTTTTTTTTTATTAATTAATGATTTTATTTTTGCTGTGTTGGGTCTTCGTTTCTGTGCGAGGGCTTCCTCCAGTTGTGGCAAGCGGGGGCCACTCTTCATCGCAGTGCGCAGGCCTCTCACTATCGTGGCCTCTCCCGCTGCGGAGCACAGGCTCCAGACGCACAGGCTCAGTAGTTGTGGCTCATGGGCCTAGTTGCTCCGTGGCATGTGGGATCTTCCCAGCCCAGGGCTCGAACCCGTGTCCCCTGCATTAGCAGGCAGATTCTCAACCACTGTGCCACCAGGGAAGCCCCAATAATTTTGGTTTTAAGTAAGGACAGATTATCCCGGCCAGGTACTCTCTTTTGTCTGGTCCACTTTTCCTTCGTGAAGTTTATCCCATTGCCTTTGTATGCCAGGAATCCACTTTGCCTTGCTATGCATGCAGGATTATCCAGAGCTTAGCACAGTGTGTGATACACAGCCCGTATCCGATGTTAGTTTGGTCGAGATGATTATTTATTTATTTATTTTTATTTTTTTTTGCGGTATGCGGGCCTCTCACTGCTGTGGCCTCTCCCGTTGTGGAGCACAGGCTCCGGACGCACAGGCTCAGCGGCCATGGCTCACGGGCCCAGCCGCTCTGCGGCATGTGGGATCTTCCCGGACCGAGGCACGAACCCGTGTCCCCTGCAAAGGCAGGCGAACTCTCAACCACTGCGCCACCAGGGAAGCCCCTAGATGATTATTTGATGAAGGAGGAAGAGGAGGCACTGTCCTCAGCTGGACCCGTGTAACGCATTGCAGCAATATCTGCTCCAAGAACCCCAGATTAGAAGGTTCTCAATCCTGGTTCTAGCTTCTGGGGAGTTGCTAATGTTTTTCCCTTAGCTACTCCGTGAAACGAAAAAGAGATAATTGCTATTTCTTTCTTTATGTAACTGTGAATAATCCAGCACATTGTTGTAAAATTTTCTGTTCTTCACTAGCCTCGTGGTCACCATGTTGTTCTATACGTCCATTAAATCTTATTAATAAAACATGTCTTTGTTTCAAAAACTAGAGACTTTTTATGGTTTAAGGATGAGATGCTATTAACACTGTAGTTTAAAATGTATCCTTAAGTCTCAGTTTGGCTTAATGATTTCCTAGCAATTGATTATTAAAAAAGGGGAAGAAACTTGAGAAATTTAAAATGGTTGAAACGTGTTTTAGTGTGCGATGTTTTATTTAGAGGTAAGGGCTTATAGTGTGGTAGGATGGGGCCCAGCTTTCTGTAATACTGGTGACTGATCCCTTTAAGTAACATATGGCAAGTGTGAAGTGTTCCAAGGGCTCACTACAGTGTGATGAATTAATTCTCCAAACTGGAATTGTTGTGAGTTACTGTGTTATTATTTGTCAAAATGGGAACAGAAATAGAATTCTTTCATTGTAGGTGATAGATTTCTACTGAATTTCTTATCTTGCAACAGGTTGGTTTGTTTGTTCCCTGCCATATCCCTCAAAGGGCTGGGGGGCTCAAGTCTGAGGCATCACGCCTCGGAGGCAAGGAGTAGAATAATGCTTTAGTTTTTATGCCACATTGGATTTCTATCCAGTTGTAATATGGCAGTTTCATCTGAAGCCTGACAGTTGCTTTTGTCCTTACTTTACTATCTGTAATTCTAGTTCATGACTCTTCATCATTCAACACTTTTGTCTTGTCTTCCAAGTTATCAGAACCGGTCATTATTTCTCTTATCTGCTGCTCTATGTACAACTTAGTTAAGAGTATCCAACCAGGGACTTCCCTGGTGGTCCAGTGGTAAAGAATCCACCTTCCAATGCAGGGGATGTGGGTTCAATCCCTGGTTGGAGAACTAAGATCTCATATACTGCGGGGCAGCTAAGCCAGCATGCCGCAACTATTGAGCTCACGTGCCTCAATTAGGGAGAGAAAACCCACATGCCACAACTAGAGAGAGAAAACCCGCATGCCACAACTAGAGAGAAACCTGTGTGCCTCAATGATGATTCCGCGTGCCACAACTAAGACCTGATGCAGCCAAAAAAAAAAAAAAGGAAAATAAATAAATGAATACTGAAAAAAAAATCCAACCATATACTGGTAGTAAATATTATCTTCCCTCGAGTATGAATGGAAAACCTTAGGGGAAAAACAAAAAGAAACTAGAAGGCACAGGAAATTTCATCAGGTTCGGTGTCTGATTTTGAGTATCATAAGTATAGTAAGTCCTTATTTGCTACAGTTGTTTTTGGCTCTCACCGAATCCCTTAACTAGTTATTAACGTTATATTGTAAATGATCTGTCTTTTATTCTTTATTCTTGGAGTGACAGCTTTCTTCCTCATTATTTTGTTGCCCATAGTATGTAGTAGCACCTCATGACTATTTATCAGGTCCATTCATTTGTTTTTCCTTCATCTTCGTCACTCTGTCTTATCCTCTGAGTCTTCTAACAAATCTTTGCACCCACCCCTCTTCAGTCTGTTTTCCGCCCAGCAGCAGCCAGTGTTCATGGACACCTTTAATCTGATCATGTTAACCCCCTACTAAAAACTTTCAGTGACATTTAGGATAAGCAAACCCTTAGCATGGCCAAGGAGGCCCTTTGTGGTGGGACCCCGGGCTGCATCTCCAGCTTTCCATCGTGTTGCTGGTCCAGCTGGCTTGTAGGACCCGTGATGAGGCTGATCCCAGCTCCACGAAAGTGCTCTCTTTCCTCCTAGGTTCCTCTTTGGTCTAGGGGACGACTCTGGCCCTATTGCTCCTGTGTGGCTCATTTATCCTTAAAGCCTCAGATTAAATGTCGCTTCCCCAGGGATGCCTAACTTCCAGGGTTAGGCCAGGCTTTCCTTTTCTAACTCCATAGCACCTTGAAATCCTGAAGTTGCCCAGAGACTGGCAGCGGAAGTAGCTCACCAACAAGTCTAGACCACAATGATTTAGCATATTTGAAACTGAAAGCTTTTCTATGTGGACATGCATCTCCTGCTGTCCTGCTCATTTCCTCTTTTCCTTCTAGGTAGCTGGTTTCACTCATTTACACTTACCTGACTCCCTGGCAGCGCTCTGTGTACTTGTAACTGATTGATTATTTGCACTTGTTTACCTTTTGCTTTCTCTGCTAGATCGTCAGCCCTTTGTGGGCTGTATGCTGAGCCCAGTGCCCAGCAGATAGTGAGATATTTAATAATTCCTGACCCTCTGGTACAAGACCTAAAGCACAACAGATAATATTTCAATGGTTGTTGAACTGTGTTTGTAAACCCTGTGTTTGTATTCACATGACAGACGTTGCCATTTTTAACCTGGGGTCCCGTTTTTCTCTGCTGGTTTTGCCATTCCTGGATTAGAAAAGCTGTTAACTTTCTGTTATATATTTGCTGTAGCCTCTTACTGTCCATTTTATACTTTAGTTCACTTAGTTACATATCAAGTGTTTGAATCCATTCTGTACACTTTTGGGAGAGGTCTTTAGCTATTTTTTCTCCTTTACAAGAATGGAGCAGTCATGCAGACCTGAGACCCCTGTGTGTAAATATTGTTTTATCACTTAACCGATGTAAAGAAAAACATGCCTGCCATCTGAAGTTTTCCCTCACAATTTTAATTAACTCTCCTGAGCCCAGTGTGGGTTACTAAGAATAAGGGCCAAAATCTTCACGTCCCATTCGAGGCACTTCTTAAAACAGCCTGGTTTTCTGGGCATCTTGCCTCGATTCTTGCTCCAGAAGGATGCTGTGCATAGAAGAGCAAGAGGAGGTGGAATCTTGGTTGTGAGCTCTGTAGTGCCAAGGTGATGGCAAAGCCGGGCCAATGCTGAAATGTTTAGGGTAGACAGTAAAGAGCCATTTTGCTGTTCAGGAGTGGGGTTGGGGGATTACAAGTGATTTTTTTTCCCCCACAAAATTCATAGTCCGGAGAAAATGGTTGAAGACAAGAGACTATCCATTGCAGCTATAGTTACTTGGTAGTGAACTTGAAGCACATAACTTCTCAGGCTTTATAACCATCACGTGGGGAGAAAGCCTAACGCCTGTGGGTGTGAACACTGGGGGCATCGCATATTTGTATTTGGCATGATGCTTTTGGAGTACTGCACGCTTTATAGTACTTTATAAAAATTGTAGCGATTATTGAATTGCACTTGATTCTTGCTGCTTGCTTTACTAGTAAGAGATTACCCAATACTTGAAAATGAGGTGAAGTACAGTTACAGGAGTGTTAACTTTAAAAAGCATATTCAGTATCAAAGGAGACTGGATGTTTACGTTCCATTTCAACCATCTATTCTCATTTCCAGTTGTCTATGGTTTGGAGTATTCTACCTTTTCATCCCTTGCTAGAAAGGTTCATTTTTAATACTTTTGATCAAATATACAAAATCTGTTTCATTGGAGAAACCACCACAGTTTAAGAGGAATTATTCATGGCTTTTCTACCTAGGACTCCTTCCCAATATGAAGAGTTTTCTGGAAGACTCTCTAAATGTCCACATAAACTGAACTGAGAAAGATTGGCATTTGGCCCTGAGGACCAACCCAGAGCTCTAAGAAAATACAGAGGAAACACCCTAAACAGCTAACAGTGCTGTCTTCTGGGAAGTGGAATTGGGACGGGGTGAAAGATGAGTTTCTGCTTTCACTGTGCCTATGCCTGGGCAACAATAAACATGTATCTCTTTTATAAATAAAATTTAATCATTACTAGCACCCCACACCTATTAGAATGGCTACTTTCAAAAAAAAAAAAGAGAAAATTACAAGTGTTGGTGAAGATATGGAGAAATTGGAACCCTGTGCATTGTTAGTGGGAATGAGCAACATTAAAAAAAAATTACATTTGACCCCTCTTGTGAGACAAAACTATTTCTCCCTACTCACAGAACACTTCTGTACTCAGAATGGTGTGGGTTTCTCTGCACTAAGCAATTCTCCAATTCTCTGTGGAGACCAAGTGTCCTATGATTGAACTCTGTTTTGACACTAACTAGAGTTCATGAAGACCCAACAGATCAAGGGCTCAAGACTGCCCCCTACCGCTTCAGAGGCCAGTCACAAGTCCAGGTTGTCAACTGTACTTTTGGTTATAAATCAGGCATTCCCATGACCCTGTCCTTGAGTTTGATAATTTGCTAGAATGCCTCACAGAACTCTGGAAAACAGTTTACCTACTGTTGCTGATTTATTACAAAGGATATGTTAATGGCAACAGACGAAGAGATTCATGAAGAGATGTATAGGGCAAAGTATGGAGGAAGGGGCTTGGAGCTCCCATGTCTTCTCTAGGTGCTCTCCCTCCAGCATCTTCATGGGCTCACCAGCCTGCAAGCTCTCTGAACCCCAGGGATTTTTATGGAGGCTTCATTGTGCAGGAATGATTGACTAAATCGTTGGCCATTGGTGTTTGAAGTCAATTTCCAGTCCTACCCCACTCCTGGGAGGTGTATGGGTGGGGTGGACCTGAAAGTTCTAATCCTCTAATCACATGGTTTGTTCCCTTGGCAACCGGCCCTCATCCTGAGACTTTCCAGGAGCCCCCCCAGTCCCATCAGCTCATTAGTATACAAAATGACACATCATGGCGGAGATTCTAACGGTTTTAGGAGCTGTGTGCCGGGAAGTAGGGTCAGAGACCAGACATATATTTATTATGTCATGCTGGACAACTCCACTTGTGGGTATATACCCAAAAGAATTGGAAGCAGGGTTTCAAGGAGATATTTGTACACCTATGTTGATAGCAGCATTGTTTACAGTAGCCATGTGGAAACAAGCCACATGTCCATTGATGGATGAATGGATAAGCAAAATGTGGTCTCTACATACAATGGAATTCTGTTCAGCCTTAAAAAGGAAGGAAATTCGGACACACGCTATAGCATGGATGAAAATGGAGGATACTTTACTAAGTGAAATAAGCAAGTCACAAAAAAGGCAAATACTGTATGAGTCCACTTCTAAGAGTTACCTAGAGTAATCAAATTCACAGAGACGGAAGGTAGAGGGGTGGTTGTCAGGGGCTGTGAGGAGGGGAAATGGGGACTTTTTCATGGGTACAGAGTTTTAGTTTTACAAGATGAAGAGTTCTGGAGACTGGACTCAACACTGCTCAACTGTTCAGTGAAAAATGGTGAAGATGGTATATTTTATGTTCTGTGTATTTTATCAGAATTGAAAATGTAAAAGAAACAATTACCACAATGAAAAATTAGAGAGTAGAAAAAGAGGTTTGTTTTTAGCAGCCAAGGGGTAACCTGATCTCTTCCTGGTGTCTTGCAGGCCTGGAGTTTCTTTGACCATGCAGGCGTTTTCGGAAGAGGAGAGGAAGCAGTGGTTGGAAGCTCTGGGTGGAAAAGAAGCTGTAAGAATAACCAATGGTTGAGTTTTATTTCACATCCTGTAGAGTTGGCTTGTGTTCGTTTTCATGTTGTTTTTGCTTTATAATATTTGAAAAAAGTTCCCTGCTGAAACTGGTGTCTGAATTCCTCTTGGAAGTATTCGGTATTCTAGAAATTTGGCTTGATGTAGCAGGGGCACACACGAGACTGATATATCATTAGTTTTTATTTTTCTTGACTTTGCCGCTAGGATTTGCTTTGCTTGAGGAAGTCATCTGAATCCTCAATTTCTTTTTTCCTACCTGTGACAGTACTTTGGGTGATGATCACAATAAATGCTTGCAATTTGATCTCAGTGGAGATGGAACAGTAAATATGAGGCTGTGCAGGCAATATTAGAAGTGACTGCTGTACTTATTTTGCATCATTTGACAATTTATGGTTCAGCCTAATGATTCACAGTGTGCAATATTATGTAGCCGTAGTGAATGGGCCTCTGTATTCAGATTGGTTTGAGGAATAAATTAAAGGCAGTGATAGAGATCCAGAGGCACAGGAATTCAGTCAGTTTGCCACTTTATTCAAGCATTACCTTCCTCTCAGTGGACTGGTGGCATTTGGGAGCTGAGAATTGGATAGCTCATCTATTGAATGGGGGAGTTAGTGAGGATAATTGTAGAAAACACCATAGAACCAATTTCAGTCAATGCTGCTTACAGTCTTATGCCTCTGAACAAACTGCCAGTGCAGGCACCAGGTGGGCTTACCTGGAGAGCATTTGCCATTTCAGCAGGATTTAAAATAAAAAGAGGAAAGAGCATGATTTGCAAAGTGGTAGAGGGGTCATAGATACAGCTTATGAAACGGGCAAAATATATTGTTTTCTGATGGTAGTGGGGAGCACCCTGAGAGTGCAGGAAATAAGGCAAAGAGGCTGGGCAGCACCACGTGTGGCAGTCTTGATGTGGTGTTTGAGAAATGGAAGCCCAAATTACATCTTTTAAAAATAAATCCTATATAGGAGAATGTATCATTCTTGGAGGAAAAAGGCAGTGGTTGGAATTGTGTATCATTTTCTTATACTTGATCTACATTTAGCCTCCTTGGTTTTATTTCTATTTACTCTTAATTTGTCCTTGAAAATTTTAGCTGGGAGTCAGGAGTACTTCCAGCATTGACCCTTGCTGAGATCCAAAACAGGTTATCCTAATCCTCTCTAGTAAAGGCAAGGCAGTGACTGGGACTTGCGCCCCCCAGATATTCAAGAAATTCTTTGGAAAGTGAGTTTGCTTATTTGCATAGCAAAATGATCCCATGACTAAGTCATGAAGAAATAAGTCTACTGCCAAAGGCAGTGTAACCTTGAAGACGTATAAGCTCTCCTTTAGAGTAAAAAAGCCAAGTAATTAATTCGAGATATACAGACAAAGGGAAGTATGTAGAAAGAAAATAAATATTCAGCTCTGTGTTTACAAGGGGACACTTAAGGCACTGTGTATTTTTTCCAGGTGACGTATGTGCCTTGCAAATAACGGGACAGCACTAGAATTCTCAGAGGCAGCCTGGGATCATCACCTTGATATTTCAGATGTGGTTATTAAAATTATGGGCAAGAGTCATGTGTTTCTTAAGTAAACAGCAGACTTTAGAAATAGTGATGAAAAAAATGAGCTTACTGATTAGAATGCAGCCGTTCATCTGAGCATTTCAAATTTCCATGAACTTTCAGTCCTGGCCCCTTCATCTTATTTTTGCTACTTTGGCAATATCTCAGGGAGAGACAGAAGAGACCCAGAGTGCTCCTTTTTGTTACCTATCTTTGCATGATAGATGATTAACCAATGTCAGTGTATTTTTTGTACAGTCCCTAGGTGTGCCTACTAGAATCTCTTCTATTGATTTGCTAAAAATATTGTTTCCCCCTTTTGTCTTTTATTAGCTGTTCCCTAGTTTTAATAGAGCCATCATCCCAAGACCAGAAGGAAGTAAGTGCTAATTTATAAAAATGTTGTCTCCCTTTCTCATGAGTTATTTTGTTTTTATTACTGATGTCAAACTGTTGCTGGGTGCTTACTCTCTTTACCCTGTCTGTGTTAGTCCTCTAAATAGTAGATGTCTTATTCATTGAGGACCTCCTCACATTTTCCTGGACAGCTGTAACCCTCCTTGATCTTTCCCATCTCTGAGCGTTTTTCTTCCCAGTCTTTCTATACAAAACCGAAAAAATCTTTCCCTGTAATTCACTTTGGTATTTGTTTTTATAGCCACAAATGAATACATAAGAGTTTCAGTTATGCATCTGTCAGCTTCCTAAGTTGTAAACTCCTGTGGTCCCCTGTTCTCAACCCTTCTCACCTCCACCCTTAATATCCTTTATCCTTAAAGTCTCTTGAGTATGGGCTGTACAAATAGTATAGCATTGCACCTTAGAAAATAAAGCAAACAACAACCAAACACGTTCAGGTATTCTAGGACAATAATTTTCACTTGCATTGTATGCACTAGAGGAAAAGGAAGTACTCCCTAGCTGTGTACTCTTGATTTGTACTGAGATAAAGTGAAAATGTGATCAAATTTGCTGGGTTCTTTATGAATCTACTTTTAATATCTTTGGAGGAATGAAGCTACCTTTGTCAGATGTCCACAGTTTGGGAACATTGTTAAATACCCATGATTTTGAAATGATCATGATGTGCATTTCACTTAGCCTGCCACTGGGAACTGACCTGGTGCCGGGGAAGGTTGTCAGTCCCCGAAGTACCTCCTCTTCCCCTCCTTTCTTTTGCTTTTCTTTCTCTTCCCTCTTTCTCTTTTCCCCTCTTTCCTTCTCTCTTTCCTTTCTTTTCTTGTTTTAGTAGAAAAATGAAAGCATGCCTCATTTTGGAAAAGTAGTTTTGCTAGGCAGAAAGAAACACTTGCATTTTATATAAATGTTGTGAATAGTGGATCCTGAAAAAAGTAAACCACTGCCCAATTTTCCTCCTTAAAATGCTGTCCGAGCTTAGTTTTAAACCTGCAAAGTTTATGTTCATGACTTGTTCATGCTATCCCCTCTGAGAACAAAGAGTTATTTAGTATTCCTGCTCCTGAGTTCTAAATACAGAATAAAGCATTCACTTTCCCTGATTGCATTTTTGAAACAAGAATTGCCTTTTAGTAGGGTATTCCAATAGGTCAGCCTAATCATGGTTAAGTTTCCATATTAGAAAACAATATCAAATTATATTTTCAAAATCTTTGTTTGCTACATGAATCAGCTATTTTAAATTCATTATGAAAATAATAAAATATTAAACGTTTAGGGCATGGTATAAAATATGAAAAAAAATTTCAAGCTCATGGCTCAAATACCATTTTTTAAAAGTATTTAAAAATATTTTCCCCCTAGGTTAAAAAAAAAAAAAGTTTTGTGTTCTCCAGCTTGTCAAGACATTTAAGAACTTTCACTCATATATATAATTAAAAAACAAACCTGAGCTGTTGTTGGAATTTGGGCAAAATGCTAACTATTTCTAAATAGCTTCCCCTAAAGATTTGTGTCACTTTCTTTCCCACTATTTAAAATACTATATTTATTAACTTAAAACCTAGTTTAAATTACAAGTTTATTTATATATGTTGGTAATAAATGTCTTGAAATTCCAGTAAATGCTCCTCTTAGTATATGAAATTCTCATTTACATTATTTAAACAGGGAATGCGTGGCCTTTAGCTTTCTTTTTTTAAAGAGTGAAATAAACATTATATTAGATTTAAATAATTTTCTGCTCTTTTTGTAAGGAAGAAATTGTGAGTAACTAATTGTGCCTTTAATATTTTATAACTGTTTCTTTTAGGTGCACAGTTGGATAAGATGGGATTCACAATTCTTAGAAAGTGCATCAGTGCAGTTGAAACACGAGGTAACATGATTGAATCATTTTATTCATGAGAGGCTATAGGTATGTAAAATCTAAGGATCATTTCAAATGCTTACTGCATGGTTAAGTGTTGTAGAAAGAAATATATTAATGCAAAATGCACATTCTAGGCATCAGAGATTCAGTTGTTCATTTACTCTGGCAGGGTGGGGTTTTCCTTTTCATTTACATGTTTCCCCCTTGCATTGAAACAAAGTCAGGGCTAAAATGAGAATCAGTAGAAGAATCAGCAGTGTCTGGACAACCAGTCTTAATCACTTCTTGTTCATGCACTAGTAAGATATTTCCATCTTCCATTGTCTTGTTGGCTTCCAGTTTAAAAACTGGCATCATGAAGGTACCATTTACTTAGAGTAAAATTCATTGATTTTAACTGTACAAATTGATGAGTTTTGACAAATGTGTATAGTTATGTAACTACCACCACAATCATAGAATGTTTCTATGTCCCCCCCAAATTCCTTTCTGCCCCTTTGCCGTCAGTCTCCACTCCTTCCTTGACCCTTGGCAGTTCCTGAGCTGCTTTTCATCACTTTAGTTCTTTTTTTTTCTTTTTTTTGTGAGCATTTTATATGAATGGAATTATGCAGTATATTGTCTTTTGAGTCTGATGTCTTTGTTTAGCTTTTGAGATTCATCCTGTTGGGTGTAGCCTTAGCTCATTTCTTTTTATCGCTAGGTGGTATTTCATTATATGGATATACTGCACTTTGCTTATTCATCCACCTGTTGGTCATATTTAGGTTGTTTCCATTTTAAACTTCAAGAAAGATAATCCCTCCCCATTTTAGTCCCCTGACTAAAAGCTCAAAGGTTTCTTGTTTAGAGTTCCTAAGGAAAAGCAAGGCCCTGGCACTATGCAGCCATTCCAGCAGACTTTGGAGACACTAAATATTGAACTTTGCAAAACAGGCTCTTTCTGGAGGGTGGATTTCTCTTTGTTTAGAGTCTAGTGAAGTATGGATCAATTGAATATTTAATTCACTCTCATACATTGTAGATCCCAGTCCTACTTTGGATGACTTAGCGGGATGAAGCATTGCACTCACGTTTTCTGTCAAAACAAGGTCTTTGTTATAAAGCCAAGACTGCCACCTGTGAAATGAGAGTGCTGGCTAACAGATGAATACGAGCTGTTGTATGATTTGGGTATTTGCCCATGGATAATAAAAACCCAAGCCACAGAAAGCTTTTTTCCCATTCTAACAGTGGCAATTCAGGCTATGACAGAATTTCATTCATCTCAACCTGCACTGAGGTTGAGCTGACAAATTTCCTCTTTTTCCTGGTGCTTCAGAAATTTCCAAAATTGGGATGCTGTGACTGTCATATCTCTCACGTCATCATTCACGTTTCTCCTTTTCCTGAGCTTCTTAGGAGCCTTCATTGTATCACTTGCCTGCTTATTATTTTGGTAAATAAAATTCTTTTCCCAAAGGATATAATTTATACATACTTGTTTCTGCCTGACCAGATCAAAAAATCTATCTAGAATGCTTTCGGATTGGTCTGTGTAGTTGTATGGAGTGTTATGTACATTGAATGGACTATGTATAGTAGAATCTGCATGTATTGAATGCATTTTTATTATAAATATGTAAATTGTTGGATTTTCTTTACAGAAGAATGAGTCTACAGATTCTAAGTTAGATTTTCCCCATCTAAAATAGAAGACAAAACAGCATATGTTTTTCTTTTCAAATTATTTTGTTCCTAAAAGTCTTCCATTACTAAAGCCTTTTGTTTTTAATGGAGTAATAGACAAAAAATTACAGTTAAAAGACTCAACTGTCAGTTCATGTTATTCAACGTGATGAGGAACAGTGTGGAATCGCTGAGCCTTTTATCCTAAATTTAAAAGTGCTCTCAGGGACTATTGCTCTTAATGATTTTCCCCACATCACCTATCATGGCTGTTGATTTTTTTTTTTAAATGCTACAGATGTTGTTGCGTCACTTCTTTTTTTTTTTTAACATCTTTATTGTAGTATTATTGCTTTACAATGCTGTGTTAGTTTCTGCTGTATAACAAAGTGAGTCAGCTGTAAGTATACATATAACTCCATATCCCCTCCCTCTTGCGTCTCCCTCCCACCCTCCCTATCCCACCCCTCCAGGTGGTCAGAAAGCACCGAGCTGATCTGCCTGTGCTATGCGGCTGCTTCCCACTAGCTAGCTATTTTATGTTTGGTAGTGTATATATGTCCATGCCACTCTCTCACTTTGTCCCAGCCCACCCTTCCTCCTCCCCATGTCCCCAAGTCCATTTTCTACATCTGCATCCCCATTCCTGTCCTGCCCCTAGGCCCTTCACCATCCTTTCCTGTTTTTTTTTTTTTTTTTTTAGATTTCATATACATGTGTTAGCATACGGAATTTGTTTTTCTCTTTCTGACTTACTTCACTGTGTATGACAGTCTCTAGGTCCATCCACATCACTACAAATAACTCAATTTCATTTCTTTTTATGGCTGAGTAATATTCCATTGTATATATGTGCCACATCTTCTTTATCCATTCATCTGTTGATGGACACTTAGGTTGCTTACATGTCCTGGCTATTATAAATAGAGTTGCAATGAACATTTTGGTACATGACTCTTTTTGAATTATGGTTTTCTCAGGGTATACACCCAGCAGTGGGATTGCTGGGTCATATGGTAGTTCTATTTGTAGTTTTTTAAGGAACCTCCATACTGTTCTCCATAGTGGCTGTATCAATTTACATTCTCAGCAACAGTGCAGGAGGGTTGCCTTTTCTCCACACCCTCTCCAGCATTAACTGTTTGTAGATTTTTTGATGGTGGCCATTCTGACCAGTGTGAGGTGATAGCTCATTGTAGTTTGATTTACTTTCTCTAATGATTAGTGATGTTGAGGATCCTTTCATGTGTTTGTTGGCAATTTGTATATCTTCTTTAGAGAAATGTCTATTTAGGTCTTCTGCCCATTTTTGAATTGGGTTATTTGGTTTTTTGATATTGAGCTTCATGAGCTGCTTGTATATTTTAGAGATAAATCCTTTGTCAGTTGCTTCATTTGCAAATATTTCTCCCATTCTAAGGGTTGTCTTTCAGTCTTGTTTATGGTTTCCTTTGCTGTGCAAAAGCTTTTAAGTTTCATTAGGTCCCATTTGTTTATTTTTGTTTTTATTTGCATTTCTCTGGGGGGTGGGTCAGAAAGAATCTTGCTGTGATTTATGTCATAGAGTGTTCTTCCTATGTTTTCCTCTAGGAGTTTTATAGTGTCTGGCCTTACATTTAGGTCTTTAATCCACTTTGAGTTTATTTTTGGATATGGTGTTAGGAAGTGTTCTAATTACATTCTTTTACATGTAGCTGTCCAGATTTCGGAGCACCACTTATTGAAGAGGCTGTTTTTTCTCCACTGTATATTCTTGCCTCCTTTATCAAAGATAATGTTACCATATGTGCATGGGTTTATCTCTGGGCTTTCTATCCTGTTCCATTGATCCATATTTCTGTTTTTGTGCCAGTACCATAGTGTATTGATTACTGTAGCTTTGTAGTATAGTCAGAAGTCAGGGAGCCTGATTCCTTCAGCTCCTTTCTTCTTTCTCAAGATTGCTTTGGCTATTCGGGGTCTTTTGTGTTTCGATAAAAATTGTGAACTTTTTGTTCTAGTTCTGTGAAAAATGCCATTGGTAGTTTGAGAGGGATTGCATTGAATCTGTAGATTGCTTTGGGTAGTATAGTCATTTCCTCAATGTTGATTCTTCTAATCCAAAAACATGGTATATCTCTCCATCTGTTTGTATCATCTTTAATTTCTTTCATCAGTGTCTTATTGTTTTCTGCATACAGGTCTTTTGTCTCCTTAGGTAGGTTTATTCCTAGGTATTTTACTCTTTTTGTTGCAATGTAAATGGGAGTGTTTCATTAATTTCTCTTTCAGATTTTGCATCATTAGTGTATAGGATTGCAAGAGATTTCTGTGCATTAGTTTTGTATCCTACTTGACCAAATTCATTGATTAGCTCTAGTAGTTTTCTGGTAGTATATTTAGGATTCTCTATGTATAGTATCATGTCATCTGCAAACAATGAATGCTTTACATCTTTTCCAATTTGGATTCCTTTTATTTCTTTTTCTTCTCTGACTGATGTGGCTAAAATTTCTAAAACTATGTTGAATAAGAGTGGTGAGAGTGGGCAGCCTTGTCTTCTTCCTGATCTTAGAGGAAATGGTTTCAGTTTTTCACCACTGAGAAGGATGTTGGATCTGTGTTTGTCATAGATGGCCTTTATTATGTTGAGGTAGGTTCCCTCTATGCCTACTACCTGGAGAGTTTTTTTTTTTTTATCATAAATGGGTGTTGAATTTTGTCAAAAGCTTTTTCTGCATCTATTGAAATTATCATATGGTTTTTATCCTTCAATTTGTTAATATGGTGTATCACATTGATTGATATGCATATATTGAAAAATGTTTGCATTCCTGAGATAAACCCCACTTGATCCTGGTGTATGATCCTTTCAATGTGCTGTTGGATTCTGTTTGCTAGTATTTTGTTGAGGATTTTTGCATCTATATTCATCAGTGATATTGGCCTATAGTTTTCTTTCTTTGTGACATCTTTGTCTGGTGTTGTTATCAGGGTGATAGTGGCCTCGTAGAATGAGTTTGGGAGTGTTCCTCCCTCTGCTATATTTTGGAAGAGTTTGAGAAGGATAGGTGTTAGCTCTTCTGTAAATGTTTGATAGAATTGTCCTGTGAAGCCATCTGGTCCTGGGCTTTTGTTTGTAGGATGATTTTTAATCACAGTTTCAGTTTCAGTGCTTGTGATTGGTCTGTTCATATTTTCTATTTCTTCCTGGTTCAGTATCAGAAGGTTGTACTTATCTAAGAATTTGTCCATTTCTTCCAGGTTGTCCATTTTATTGGCATAGAGTTGCTTGTAATAATCTCTCATGATCCTTTGTATTTCTGCAGTGTCCGTTGTTACTTCTCCTTTTTCATTTCTAATTCTGTTAGTTTGAGTCTTTTCCCTTTTTTTCTTGATGAGTCTGGCTAATGGTTTATCCGTTTTGTTTATCTTCTCAAAGAACCAGCTTTTAGTTTTATTGATCTTTGCTATTGTTTCCTTCCTTTCTTTTTCATTTGTTTCTGATCTGATCTTTATGATTTCTTTCCTCCTGCTAACTTTGGGTTTTTTTCTCTTCTTTTTCTAATTGCTTTAGGTATAAGGTTAGATTATTTGAGATTTTTCTTGTTTCTTGAGGTAGGATTGTATTGCTATAAACTTCCTTCTTAAAACTGCTTTTGCTGCATTCCATAGGTTTTGGATCATCATGTTTTCATTGTCATTTTTTTCTAGGTATTTTTTGATTTCCTCTTTGATTTCTTCAGTGTTCTCTTGGTTATTTAGTAGTGTATTGTTTAGCCTCCAGGTATTTGTATTTTTTGCAGATTTTTTTCCTGTAATATCTAGTCTCATAGTGTTGTGGTCAGAAAAGATACTTGATACAATTTCAGTTTTCTTAAATTTCCCAAGACTTGATTTGTGACCCAAGATATGATCTGTCCTGGAGAAAGTTCCATGAGCATTTGAGAAGAAGGTGTATTCTGTTGTTTTTGGATGGAATGTCCGATAAGTATCAATTAAGTCCATCTTGTTTAATGTGTCATTTAAAGCTTGTGTTTCCTTATTTATTTTCATTTTGGATGATCTGTCCATTGGTGAAAGTGGGGTGTTAAAGTCTCCTACTATTGTTGTGTTACTGTCAGTTTCTCTTTTTATGGCTATTAGCATTTGCCTTATGTATTGAGGTGCTCCTGTGTTAGATGCATAAATATTTACAATTGTTATATCTTCTACTTAGGTTGATCCTTTGATCATTGTGTAGTGTCCTTCTTTGTCTCTTCTAATAGTCTTTATTTTAAAGTCTATTTTGTCTGATATTTGAATTGCTACCTCAGCTTTCTTTTGATTTCCATTTGCATGGAATATCTTTTTCCATCCCCTCATTTTCAGTCTGTATGTATCCCTAGGTCTGAGGTGGGTCTCTTGTAGACAGCATGTATATGGGTCTTGTTTTTGTATCCATTCAGCCAGTCTGTGTCTTTTGGTTGGAGCATTTAATCCATTTACATTTAACGTAATTATCAATATGTATGTTCCTATTACCATTTTCTTAATTGTTTTTGGTTTGTTTTGTATGTGTTTTCCTTCTCTTGTATTTCCTGCCTAGTGAAGTTCCTTTAGCATTGTTGTAAAGTTGGTTTGGTGTTGCTGAATTTTCTTAACTTTTGCTTGTCTGTAAAGGTTTTAATTTCTCTGTCAAGTCTGAATGATATCCTTGCTGTGTAGAGTAATCTTGGTTGTTGGTTTTTCCCTTTCATCACTTTAAATATGTCCTGCCACTCCCTTTTGGCTTGCAGAGATTCTGCTGAAAGATCAGCTGTTAACTTTATGAGGATTCCCTTGTATGTTATTTGTTGTTTTTCCCTTGCTGCTTTTAATATTTTTTCTTTGTATTTAATTTTTGATGGTTTGATTAATATGTGTCTTGCTGTGTTTCTCCTTGGATTTATCCTGTGTGGGCCTCTCTGTGTTTCTTGCACTTGATTGACTATTTCCTTTCCCATGTTAGGGAAGTTTTTGACTATAATCTCTTCAAATATTTTCTCAGACCCTTTCTTTTCCTCTTCTTCTTCTGGGACCCCTATCATTTGAATGTTGGTGCATTTAATGTTGTCCCAGAGGTCTCTGAGACTGTCATCAATTCTTTTCATTCTTTTTTCTTTATTGTGCTCTGCAGTAGTTATTTCCACTATTTTATCTTCCAGGTCACTTATCCATTCTTCTGCCTCAGATATTCTGCTATTGATTCCTTCTAGAGAATTTTAAATTTCATTTATAGTGCTGTTCATCATTGTTTGTTTGCTCTTTATTTCTTCTAGGTCCTTGTTAAACATTTCTTGTATTTTCTCTATTCTATTTCCAAGATTTTGGATATCTTTACTGTCATTAGTCTGAATTATATTTCAGGTAGACTGTCTATTTCCTCTTCATTTGTTTGGTTTGGTGGCTTTTTTTTTTTTTTTTTTTTTTTTTTTTTTTGCGGTATGTGGGCCTCTCACTGTTGTGGCCTCTCCCGTTGCAGAGCGCAGGCTCCGGACGCGCAGGCCCAGTGGCCATGGCCCACGGGCCCAGCCGCTCCACGGCACGTGGGATCCTCCCAGACCAGGGCACGAACCCGTGTCCCCTGCATCGGCAGGCGGACTCTCAACCACTGCGCCACCAGGGAAGCCCGGTTTGGTGGCTTTTTACCTTGCTTCTTCATCTGCATATTTCTCTGTCTTCTCATTTTGTTTAACTTACTGTGTTTGAGGTCTCCTTTCGGTAGGCTGCAGGTTCATAGTTCCCGTTGTTTTTGGTGTCTGCCCCCAGTGGGTAAGGTTGGTTCAGTGAGTTGTGTAGGCTTCCTGGTAGAGGGGACTGGTGCCTGTGTTCTGGTGGGTGGGGCTTGATCTTGTCTTTCTGGTGGGCAAGGCTGTGTTCGGTGGTGTGTTTTAGGGTGTCTGTGAACTTACTATGCTTTTAGGCAGCCTCTCTGCTAATGGGTGGGGTTGTCCTCGTGTCTTGCTAGTTGTTTTGCATGGGGTGTCCAGCACTGGAGTTTGCTGTCCATTGGGTGGAGCTGGGTCTCAGCTTTGAGACGGAGATCTCTGGGAGAGCCTTCGCCAATTGATATTATGTGTGGCCAGGAGGTCTCTGGTGGTCCAGTGTCCTGAATTCTTCTCTCCCACCTCAGAGGCTCAGGCCTGACTTCAGGCTGGAGCACCAAGACCCTGTCAGCCACACAGCTCAGAAGAAAAGGGAGAAAAAAAATAAAAATAAATATTTTTAAAAAGTAAAATTATTAAAATAAAAAAATAAAAAAGTAATAATAATAATAAAAAAGAAGAGAGCAACCAAACCAGTAAACAAATCCACCAATGATAACAAGTGCTAAAAACTATACTAAAAGAAACATAAAAATCAGAAACAAGTCAGTTGCAGACAGTTGCCCACAAAGTCTACCGCCTCAATTTTGGTATGATTCATTGTCTCTTCAGGTATTCCACAGAAGCAGGGTACGTCAAATTGATTGTGGAGATTTAATCCGCTGCTTCTGTGGCTCCTGGGAGAGATTTTCCTTTCTCTTCTTTGTTCACACAGCTCCTGGGGTTCAGGTTTGGTTTTGGCTCCACCTGTGCATGTAGGTCTCCCTCAGGCATCTGTTCCATGCCCATACAGGATGGGGTTAAAGCAGTGGCTGATTAGGGGGCTCTTGCTCACTCAGGCCAGGGGGAGGGAAGGGTATGATAGCTATAATTGGAATGCTGGCGATCTTGTGGTGGCATAGGCGGGTGTGATTTTGCAACAGCCTCAGGTGTACTGTGTGTTCTCCCAGGGAAGTTGTCCCTGGATCATGGGACCCTGGCAGTGGCGGGCTGCACAGGCTCCGGGTGCTGGGGAGTGTGGATAGAGACCTGCGCTTGCACACAGGATTCTTGGTGGCGGCAGTAGCAGCATTAGTGTTTCATGCCCGTCTGTGGTGTCTGAGCTGATAGCTGCGGCTCGCGCCTGTCTCTGGAGCTTGTTTAGGCGGTGCTCTGCCTTCTGTGGGCAAGCGGGGAAGTAGCCCCTCTCCTCGTGCACCCTGAAACAATGGTCTCTTGCCTCTTAAGCAGGTCCAGACTTTTCCCTGGACTCCCTCCCGGCCAGCCATGGTGCACTAACCCCTGCAGGCTGTGTTCACGCAGCCAACCCCAGTCCTCTCCCTGGGATCCGACCGAAGCCCGAGCCTCAGCTCCCAGCCCCGCCCGCCCCAGCGGGTGAGCAGACAAGCCTCTCGGGCTGGTGAGTGCCGGTCGGCACCGATCCTCTGTGCGGGAATCTCTCCGCTTTGCCCTCCGCACCCCTGTGGCTGCGCTCTCCTCCGCGGCTCCGAAGCTTTCCCCCTCCGCCACATGCAGTCTCCGCCTGTGAAGGGGCTTCCTAGTGTGTGGAAACCTTTCCTCCTTCACGGCTCCCTCCCAGAGGTGCAGGTCCCATCCCTATCCTTTTGTCTCTGTTTTTTCTTGTTTCTTTTGCCCTACCCAGGTACGTGGGGAGGTTCTTGCCTTTTGGGGGGTCTGAGGTCTTCTGTCAGCATTCAGTAGGCGTTCTGTAGGAGTTGTTCCACGTATAGATGTATTTTTGATGTATTTGTGGGGAGGAAGGTGATCTCTTTGTGTTCCTCCTCCGCCATCTTGAAGATGCCCCTGCATCACTTCTTTTCATCAGTCAGGATAAAGCTAGTTTATGTTCCTGTAACAGGAAACCTGAAATTCTCTGTGGCTTAAGACAACAAGACTTATTTCTCAGTCAGACGTTGGTAGGAGGGCTTTGCCCTTCACTGATATCTGGGCTTCCAGGTTCCTGGTTGCCTTGCCTGGAGAGCTTTGGACCAACAAGTGAGTACTCTGGCTTTGAAGTGAGTCATTTGCTCACAGCTGAATGGTCAGAAATGGCCACATGGCCCCACTCAACCCCAGTGAGTCTGCATAGCACGACCCTACCAGGAGCCTGGAAAGTACACAGCCAGGAATATTTGGTGGATAACATTAATGACCACTGTGTGTACTTTGTGGGTCTACATGCCTATGTCCAAAGGCATTTAATGATACCTGATTGAAGAATTATTTCTAATCACTTTTTTCAGTGTTTTAAACATGACTCTCATTGTCTGAAAACTACCATTTCGTATGTTTTGGTTAAAGCAGTTAGTGTACCTTTTACCTACCATGTTCTTTTATTTTATTTATTTATTTTTTTATAAATAAATTAAATAATTTATTTTTGGCTGAGCTGGGTCTTTGTTACTGCACACGGGCTTTCTCTAGTTGCTGCGAGCGGGGGCCTCTCTTTGTTGCGGTGCATAGGCTTCTAACTGCAGTGGCTTCTCTTGATGTGGAGCATGGGCTCTAGGTGCGCGGGCTTCAGTACTTGTGGCTTACGGGCTCTAGAGCGCAGGCTCAGTAGTTGTGGTGCACAGGCTTAGTTGCTCCGCAGCATGTGGGATCTTCCCGGACCAGGGCTTGAACCCGTGTCTCCTGCACTGGAAGGCAGATTCTTAACCACTGCGCCACCAGGGAAGCCCTTCCATGTTCTTTTAAAAATAGCATTTGGTGTTCTTATCTACTTTGTTTGTGCCATCAGTTAACTATTTGCAAAGCATCAGACAAATGTCTAAAATTTACTATAGTCTTCAGTACCCTAAGAAAAGGTAACATTTTTAGAGTACTCACATACTAATATAGATAACATATATAATATATGACACATATATAATATAATCTGTATTGACCAAATGGGACTGTTAGCATTTACTGTACTTTTGGCATCAAAGCAAACCCCATTTCACTACAGTATCAGTGTCAGTTAACAGATCATACTCTTCTTTTCCTTAGAGTTGTTTGTTCATGAAGGTAAGGCACCTTTGGGAGTCAGATCACCTGATCTTTCATCCATTTACCGAGTATTTGTCAATGATGTGAACCAGCTCTTAATGGATCCAGGCAATCTGACTACCACTGGGAAAGTATTGCTTATGTTTTCCAAGCTGAAGGACTTGCTAAAGCAGCTGTTCTCAAACATTGTTGTGCAGTGGAATCACCTGGGATCTTTAAACAACACTGCTGCCTGGCTCTCACACCCAGTCAGTCTGATTTCATCACTGTCAGGTGTGAACTAGGAAGTTGGCATTTTCAACGCTCCTGAGGTGATGCTAATACTTAGTAAAGTTTAGTCACCACTGTCTTAATGGCAGTTTCTTGTGTGTTGGAGCAATGGAATACACAGTTGTTATCTTTGAAGTGTCCTGTTACATGGGGAACTTTCAACTTCTTTTTAAAAATAACCCAACCTAAACCCAGACAAACAAAACAGAAAACTTCCCAAGAAAGTAGCACAGTGTTCTTTTCCTTCCCTCAGTAACAGGTGACGTATCATAGTTAAACCCTAGTTCTCATCTGAAGCCAGGCAACCAGTGTTTATTGAGCAATCACGTGGTGTATTGATAAATAGCCTTGCTCTAGGCCGTTGAGATACATATTAAAGGCTGGTTACATATAATGCTTGATCCATGAATGGTAGACAAAATACAGATATTTGTAATTTAAGTATACCGGGTACTAAAATTAAAGTGTTACAATTTTGCATGGATCAAGGGAATTTGAATGCATGTCAATGGATTGCTGAGTACTTGATCTTAATTGAGGGGACTGTGTTTAGGAACAGCCTTCTTTGGATTTAAAGGAGTAGAACGGTATATTTTAGCATTTAGAGAGATGTCAGCAAAGTTGTGGAAACAGAACAAGCCAGATGGAAAGGAAGCATGAAGAAACAGAGGTAAAGAAGTACTCAGGTATTTGCATTTAATTGACAATGACCTGGGTAAGTACTAGAGGGTAGCGGGTAGCAGAGTAGCAGGCTTATTAGAAAGGTAAATATAAAAACCAGTATTAGTAGCCGTATGTGGAATGACCCAGAATTCTGCCTAGGTTGGAGTATTCCATAGGGGAGGTAACTGATTGAGGATGATCGATTTGGCGCTGGGGTCGGTCAGCACGGATGTGTCCAAGTGATTGAGCAGAGGAAGATGTAGTCATCTGGAGCAGTTGGTTGTACACAGAGAATCAGAGTTCTGCAAGGAATTTCACCTTCAAGTTTTAGTTTGGGAAACAAAGGATATTGGAAACTCACGGGTCCCTGGCAGACCTGATGAAATATATTAGGATCACCAGGGTGCTTCTTGAAAATGCAGATGCCTGGGCTCAGTCATCTTTGTTGAATCAGAATCCTTGGTGGCCGGGCCTCTGCGGGGGACAGTGAGAGGTCCGATAAGAACAGACAAGTGGAGATGGGAGTTTTCTCACCTTCTACTTTTTAGGGGATAGAAGAAGCTTTCCTGAGAAAGTAGAGTTTATGAGGGCTCCAGGTCCTGGTTCCATGTAACTTTTGGGATTACAAGAGAGAGCATAGTTGATGTAGGGTGCAGCCTCCACCCTAAAAAGTGAGGTTAAGAGAAGAAATCACAAAATGTCTCAAAGTGGCCAAGTTTCAGTGCATCGGAAGTCAAGGACGGTTTGAATCTAGATGCTTGTAGGTTAATCCAAGGCAAATTCGGAAGTGTTCACTCATCTCACTGCTTCGCTTCTAGCCCCTGCTACCTACCATCTCTGCATGATGCCTAGTTTCTGATGCCCTGTGGTAGTTTCTCCCTCTGTGGGAAAAGACGCCAGTGTTCTCAAGCAGTTTATACACGCTCTCGGGCATCGTTTGTGCAGCCACTCTGATCCATGGCGCTGTCACGATGGGGTCTGCTGTTCCAGGCGCCTGCACCCCTGGAAGATGATGATGGGTCCAGTCTTTTCCTTTGCCCCTCCTGGGCCTCTGAAATACCACTGACTCCAGGCTTCCTCGAGGACCCAGCAGTCGGGCTGCCTTCTAACGTACGAGGGGGAACTGTTCTAGGTGCACATTTGCAGGGTGTCAGGAGCAAGGAGTCTTGGCAGGGAAAAGAGTGGGTGTTGAAGTGGAGGTGTTTGAAAGGATGTGCTGCATCTGGGACCTGAGAGTCATTGGGTGAGACTGGAGGAGGGGCTGGAGAGGCATGTGGGAGAGAGGGGGCACTCAAGTTCCTCTGTGGAAAGTTTACCTTTCTGTGGGTGACAAGGATTTGTAGATTTACATTCCAAAGTGGTGCAATAAGGGAGGCATTTTGGACAGTTGTAGTTTGGTAAAACTTTGTTAACCTTTCAGACCCTTAGTTTCTAAAAGACTGGAACTAGGAAGTTCATTCTCACTATCTACTCCCACCCACGTTTGTGAAGGTCAAAAGAGCTAATTTTGGTAATAGTAGATTTTACTACTCATAAATGTATCTCTTTATTTCCTCTTTCCATCCTTCCCCTGGATTGTTTTTTTTTTTTTTACAACTTTATTGGAGTAAAGTTGCTTTACAATGGTGTGTTAGTTTCTGCTGTATAACAAAGTGAATCAGTTATACATATACAGATGTCCCCATATCCCCTCCCTCTTGCGTCTCCCTCCCACCCCTCTAGGTGGTCACAAAGCACCGAGCTGATCTCCCTGTGCTGTGCGGCTGCTTCCCACTAGCTATCTACCTTACGTTTGGTAGTGTACATATGTCCATGCCTCTGTCTCGCTTTGTCCCTGGATTGTTTTCATCCCGAGATGTGCCCGTTCTTCTTTTGGCACTTCTATTGCCTGGTGTCGTTAACTGTGTCTCACATATTTATATTGTTTCTGGAACTTTGCTTTTCCCTTGGAGTAGAGAAAATGTCTTATTTATCCTTTGCTTGCCTCTTCTCATTTCTAAGTACAATGTCTTGCACACATAGTAAACACTCAATAAGCAATTGCTTTTTGCTTGAGTATCCAGAGATCTGCTGAAAATGCCACATTGGCAATATTATGTGTTCCAACAATTTGTAAAATTATTGGAAGATTAGTGAAAGAATTTATTCTTCTGTATGTGATTGGAATTAGTACTTTCAAATAACTTGCAGGATTGGTTTTCACTCCATGAATTTGTCAACATCTTTCTGAATTATGGGTAATATTTTAGACATAGATAGAAAGATACATCATGTTACATATGAAAAAAATCTCAAGGTTTCAGAGCTTGGAGAATAATTTCCTTAAGTAAAGAACTTAAGGAACTGCCTCCCATGCCCAATACCTGGTCTTTTTTTGGGAACTGGGTGACACAGCATTTTTCAGGTGCATATGTTGTAAAATGTGCAAAAACAAAGTAAGCCTCTTTTGCTTAAAAACTTCTTTAAATAGTTGTCATGATTTAAAACCATATTTGTGTGCCACTTCTGTTTATGAATTTCTCTTAAAAAATTCTTCCATATGTGGATAATTTGAATATTCACTTTAATTTCTAGAGCATGGCAATAAATTGTCGGTCTAGGCAAGCTGTCAGTTATCAAATTCAGCTTTGTAACAAGCTGTGAATTCATGGGATAGAAGTAGGAAGCCACATCTAAGATGTGACAGTCTGAATTGTCACAATTAAAAGTGAATTTCTCTTTCTTTGGAAAGCAAAGTTTTAGGTCTTTGGAAAATCGTTCTGAAGTTGGCTTGAGGATTTTTCTGATTCCAGAGCACTTCTGGAATTGTATGGGGCCTCAAGACGGTAGAAGATGATAATGTATAGTTTCAGTATTCATCTTTGTGGGAGGGAAAATGCCCAAAGTGGACTTCAACATATTTTACTATGTTTGCACATTAATCTTCAACTGCCAAGGGCCAATTATGTGCAAAATGAAGAAAATAAAGAACAGCTGTCCCCAGAAAATTTACAGCAAGTAAACTGGACCTTCTCCCTTGCTGTCTTTTTGAATCAGAATGGGTGTGAGATGTGTGTGGGTGGATACAGAGGACAGTCTTCCATGGGAGGGAGCTGAAGAGTTGTGGTGTCTGCAGAAATGCAAATGCGGAGCTGAAATACTACCTCCAGGCGTTCGGGACTGATTTTTAATTTTCTCAATTAGTAATCTTATTTGTGTTAAGAGCAAAGAAGCGTCTAAAGCTATTAGCTTCCAAATGAATGGTTGAGTGAAATTAATACGGACAGATGGTTAAATCTTCTTGCTCCTGAGTAGGTGTGTGAGGTTTTGTGTGTTTGGCTCCCATTTGGATGAGGTCTGTGGGCATTTTATTGTAAGGCTCTCTCGGCACTCTTAGCATCAGCTGGAGAACAGGGACTCAGAAGTCAGCCTTGATCAGAATCTCTTTCTCCACCTCTTAGCTCTGCAGCCATGCAAGTGAGCTGGTTAACCTCTCTGTCTTGATTTTATCATGTGTAATTCGGGATAATGGTAGCAACTTTTTCGTAGGGTGGTTGTGAGAATTAAACAGGGAGGCTTGGGCCATTGGCGTATATTGAGTGCTCAGTAAATGTGAGTTGCTTCTTTAGAAATAAATCTGTGAATTGAGGCCAGTCACAATTCAGTGGTCCCATTATTGATGCAAGGCTCTGGAAACACTAAGGGACTTTGTTTTTTAAATAGTAATTTATATAGGGAAAGAAATCACCTGAGTTCACTTTAGTCACCTAATTTTAAGTGGCTATTGTAACAAGCAGTGAAATTAACTGGCTTGCCTTTCAGCCTCCTGTCTCTCTGCCTTATGGATACTTGAGCAGTTAAATGAAGGAAGAAAAGAGACTCAGGAGGAAGAGGATGGCTTTAGATTATCTCAAGCTTTCAGAAAAAAGAGGAAAAGAAAAGAAAAAAAAAAGGGGGGGGGGGAAAGAGAGGGATTGTCCAGGGTTGCCTTTGCCTAACATCGATTTGTCCCTAATACCACAGCTGCTCTGAGGTGGAGGAGAGGCAGGTGGCAGTAGCGAGACACCAGTCGACCTTTTCTAATATTCTGATCTCTGTAGAGGAGGGATAAACAGGAGCCTTGCAAATAGCAACAGGCAACTTTTGCCTTGAGTCTGAGTCTCTTTTCTAATTTGTAAGTAAGTAAAAATTTGTAGCTACTTAAACTTGAGCTACACGAATGATGAGTTTGAAAATAAAATGTACTCTTCCCTAGCTGCCCATTTATTCCAGCTTACTGTACTACTTAATACTTCTGGGTGTGTACATGATAGGTGGACTTTACTCAGAACTTTCTGGCTGTTTCTTGAAGGAAAGATACAGGGGAGAAATGGTCAAGGTATGGTTCCTGTTCTTAAATCTAACCTTTAGTTTCAAGACAGTGAAGGTGCTGAGATTTTACTTTACTTTCATGTGAACAAGTTAGCCTGTACAGTTTCATGGATGCTGGTAGGAGACACAAGACTCCTGGATCAGAGGTGAAGGACAGTTCATTACTCTCAGTAGCCAGTGTTGTACGTTTTGTGTGGGTGCCCTGAGCCCCAGTTCCCAAGGGCACTGCAAAGAGGCTCAAATATATCTGCACACATTGGGTCGTGTTTTAGGAGAAGAATAACTCTGAACATAGGAAACGCGACTCTTTTGAAATGACTAGGAAGCATGCCTGCCGTTTGCTCTAGATGGACATTGTATTCTCCAAGGCTGCAAGCAAACCTGTTCTTTGCTTCAGAGGGAGATGCTAGCACAGATGGTGTTCACCCACCCTGGGGTGTTGCTGGCAGAGATGAGTGGGTGGAGATGACGTGAGAAGATGCTCTGTGAGCAGTTGAGGCCAGAGCGTGGCAGATCCCAGGTGCTGGGCTGCGTATTTGCCTCAGTTCTGTAGGCACTGGTGAGACAATGACAGATCTGAGCAGGGGTGTGTTCAGATCTTTGACAGGAAGTAGAGTCGATGGGGGAGGGGCATAGAAGGAAAGGTGACTGGTTGGGTTTTAGAAATAATCCAGGCGAGAGATCACGGAGGTTTAAACTTGCCATTGGCAATGCAAAGAAAGGATGCATAGGAAGAGACACTGGGCAGAAAAATAGAATCTGGTGGCCTGTTGGATGTAGGAGGTAAACGAAAGGGAAAAGGAAAAACTGACTGTTAAGGCTTCCAGCCCTGGTAGCTGAAGACATCTTTAGCCAAGACAGAGAATGCAAGAGGAACAGTAGGTTCAGGGGGTATACGGACTGGTTTTGGATATCCCAGATTCCAGGTACCTGTGACATTTCTGTCAGAAATGCAGTGAAGGCTGCCAGAGAGGTATGGGCATTATTTTTAGTAAGGCCAAGTTTGGATAGTTGGAAAACCCTTCAGGTGGATGGTGAGGTAAGAAGATAGTGGGGCAAAGGTCAGAATCTTTGGGGATCTTTGCATTTAGAGAATGAGAGGAAGAAGAAGAGTGAAGGAGACATACAACAGTCAAAGGGGTAGGAGGACAATCAAGAGAGTGTGGTGTAAGGGAATCCACAAGGGGAGATTTTTTTTTTTTTTTTTTTCTTTTTTGCGGTATGCGGGCCTCTCACTGTTGTGGCCTCCCCCGTTGCGGAGCACAGGCTCCGGATGCGCAGGCTCAGCGGCCATGGCTCACGGGCCCAGCCGCTCCACGGCATGTGGGATCCTCCCAGACCGGGGCACGAACCCGTATCCCCTGCATCGGCAGGCGGACTCTTAACCACTGCGCCACCAGGGAGGCCCCACAAGGGGAGATTTGATGGAGGATCAACAGTGTCAATGCTCTAGATAATTCAGGTATGAGGAGGACCAAGAAACAGCCAATAGAAGTCAAGAAGTCATGAAACTAGAGAATAACGAGGTTGTACTTACATGTCATTTTTACAAGAACCCTGTAAGACAGTGGTATTTCTCCGTTTTACGCAATCAGCTGAAGTGAAGAGTCATCATTTGACTTGTGTGAGTCTCAGGGCTAGGAAATGGCAGACTACAACTCAAATCCAAGACCGAGTTTTTTTTAGAGCTGGTGCTCTTAACCACAATGAACATGAGGACATGGAGATTCTCTAGGCTGATCTTCTGAAGGCGTTGGAGATGAATGAAAAAATAGAAGACACATTTTTTTTAGTGTTTTAATTTTATTGGAGTCTAGTTGATTTATAATGTTGTGTTAGTTTCAGGTATACAGCAAAGTAATTCAGTTATAAATATACATATATTCATTCTTTTTTTAGATTTTTTTCTCATATAGGTTATTACAGAATATTGAGTAGGGTTCCCTGTGCTATACAGTAGGTCCTTGTTAGTTATCTGTCATAGATAAAGTAGTGTGTGTGTTCATCCCAAGCTCCTGATTTATCCCCCTCCCCGACCCCGTTTCCCCTTTGGCAGCCATGACTTTGTTTTCAATAAATGTAAGTCTGTTTCTGTTTTGTAAATAAGTTCATTTGTATCTTTTTAAAAAAATTAGATTCCACATATGAGTAATATCATATGATATTTGCCTTTCTCTGTGTGACTTACTTCACTTAGTATAATAATCTTTAGGTCCATCCATGTTGCTGCAAATGGCATTATTTCATTCTTTTTTATGGCTGAGTAATATTCTATTGTATATATGTACCACTTCTTCTTCTTCTTTTTTTTTTTTTTTCACTTTTTTGGCCACACTGCATGGCATGTGGGATCCTTAGTTCCCCGACCAGGGATAGAACCTGTGCCCCCTGCATTGGGAGTTCAGAGTCT
The DNA here is from genome assembly GCF_025265405.1 of Mesoplodon densirostris. Taxonomy (NCBI): domain Eukaryota; kingdom Metazoa; phylum Chordata; class Mammalia; order Artiodactyla; family Ziphiidae; genus Mesoplodon; species Mesoplodon densirostris. Next base: position 230,717,057 of record NC_082661.1, read on the forward strand.
TAACCACTGGACTGCTAGGGAAGTCCCCGTACCACATCTTCTTTATCCATTCATCTGTTGATGGACATTTACATTGCTTCCATGTCTTGGCTATGTAAACAGTGGTGCAGTGAACAGTGGGGTGCATGTATCCTTTTGGATTATGGTTTTCTCTGGATATATGCCCAAGAATAGGATTGCTGGATCATTTGGTAGCTCCATTTTTAGTTTTTTAAGACACCTCTATAGTGTTTTCCATAGTGGCTGCACCAATTTACATTCCCACCAACAGTGCAGGAGGGTTCCCTTTTCTCCACACCCTCTCCAGCATTTATTGTTTGTAGACTTTTTGTTGATGGCCATTCTGACTGGTGTGAGGTGATATCTTATTGTAGTTTTGACTTGCATTTCTCGAATAATTAGTGACGTCGAGCATCTTTTCAGAAGACAAATGTTTAAGGAACAGAGGCGGTTTGAAACTGTAGACAATAGGAAAGGGAAGTGGGGAGGGAAGATTTGAGTATCACTCTCTGAAGTGGTCATCTCGATCTGGGATGAAGCCATTCTGAAGTTACACCTGCCCTCTTTCCAGACCAGCTCCATCATGGACCCCTGAGGGTGTACCATCAACCCAAGGAAGATGTGTCCCCTTTGCTGAGAATCTCCGCAACGCCCTGGAAAGTCTCTCAGTGGCAGACCTCATGTCAGTGTGGGACCTGCATCTGACAATGTTTAAAATTCAAATAAACAGCAGTTTACATTTTCCGAATATTTTGTGTACTCTAGTTCACCCAATCTCTACAAAACTCAGTAGGTAGTTGAGCAGATATATCTTCTTTATTAGGCTTAGGTGCATATATTAGGCTCAAGAGACAAGTTGAAAGTGGCAGAGCTGGGATTTGAATGCTGGTCTTCGATTCTTAGAATTACTCTGTGGCGATAGAAGTAAAATGAGATGAAGCGTTGGGTGACCGAGCAACTTTGTGGTGATAGGGATGCTGAATTCTGCCAGAAAGTCCAGAGGCTGTGAGATGCTTCCTTCCCCAAGCTTCACACTGTGAGGAAAGATGGAAGGGCACATTGAATGAGTCAGAGCTAGGTCTCTTAGACCTGGGACAGCTAGACATCCGACACCTGGGGAGAGTTTGGGACCCCGAGTGTTTCTAGTGAGAGAGGAAACTCCTTGTTATTTTGCAGCTTCCTCCTGCCCTTCTCTAGGCATCCTGCCTGCTGGCTTGGTGGTTGTACAAGGAATAACAGCAAGTCTAGGGGTTGTCTGGTCTGAAGCAAAAATGCTTTCCCTTGTGCTGGCTAGAAACTGGATATGAGGCCAGCCACACGGAGTACTGGGAATATACTATAGTCCATTTGGACCCTAATACAAAGGTAGCCCTTAATAAACCACACACTCTTTATATCTGAGACTTGGATTTGAGAGGACGAGACTTAGAGTCAGGCCTAGATGTGTCTGAAGAGTCCAGAAATTATCAGTACTTCCAAAGAAATTGGCTTGGACCTGGAATTGGATATTTGCCTTGTCCTTTTTTTTGGGTATTTCTCACTCCTGCTGGAATGGACATGCATGTGACGGCCAGCCGCGGGAGTGCCAAGCTGGCAGGTGTCTGAGCTCAGCCTTGGGTTGGTCTGGGTGTGAAAAGAACACGTGAATGAAATCATGAGACCCCTCCTCTAGGTGCCTGCTGCTAGGGAGGCTCTTGATCCTAGCCCAGAAATGGATTTTTATGAAAAGAGTAGGGGAAAGCCAACGTGAAAGTGGAAGCAAGACTTCACAGGAAAGGAAAATGCAGATCAGTTCCTGGCAGATAGTAGCCGTCTGTAATGCTTTTCTATCTGCCGCCCAAATAATTATCATCCAGGGGAGAAATTCCAAATGTTATTGGTGAACAGGAATTTTATACTTTCCATGAGTCATTCATATTAAATAAACTTTGACTGTCTTCCCAACATATGCTTTATTTTATGACAGTGGGCTGTAGACTACATGCCTTGGTTAGGGTGACTTTTATATGTATTTTGCGAAGGTGTTTTGATATTAATCTTGATTTTATGCTACAGTTAAAAAGATTTTCATGAGTGCTTGTTATGTAAGGCTCATGCAAATGCTTTATAAACATTATCTCCTTTAATTTTCACAACAAACCCATTCCATCATTAACCTCATGTTTCAGATAAAGAAGTTGAGACCGATTGAGTAACTTCCCAGTAACAACTGGGAGAGGGGAGAGCTGGAAGCTTCCAGAATCTCCTTAAGCTTAATTTGTAATAGTTTGTATCTTATAACCTTAACAAATTTCTATTTCCAGGATATGTTTTGGTTTTGTTGTTGTCTGTTGTTTTTTTTTTAAATGAGGGAACCAAGATCTAGAAAGGTTAAAATGTTACTCAGTATCATTTTGAGCTACTCCTCTTTGTAAAGCTATAGGTAACCTTCTAACTGTCCCAGTGCTTAGAAATGGTCTCTTACACTGCTTTTTGCAGGATTTAATACATTGTAAGTGTTAAAAATAATGCATTCTTCTTCTAAAGCGTTAGAATCCTGCAGTTTTATATAGAGAGCATCTTAAATTTATGATGTTGAATGGTAGGTCCCTTTGATGGAAGAGTGAATCATTCTTGGTTCTATGTGCTTATATTTAAAACTAATTTCATATAAACATGTGTTTTTGACAGAACCTTAAAACATTATGGATCACCCTGTATCTGGGAAGGGTATCTTTGTGTATGAACCTGTTTATTTTTATGTAACTCAGTGTAGTGGGTGGACTGGAAAGTGTTTACTATGCTTACACAGACATATGAGCATAGTGCTTATGAGGGTTAGTTATAAATGTAGGTAAGGAACGCATTACCAGGTTTTTGTAATTCACCTATGACCTGAAACAATATTCATGAGTCTCTTCATTGCTTTTCTTTGAATGGCTTTTATAGTATCTCTTTCTTTTTTTAAAAAATTGAAGTATAGTTGATTTACAATGTTGTGTTAGTTGCAGGTGTACAGCAAAGTGAGTCAGTTATATATATATGTATATATATCTTTTTCAGTTTCTTTTCCATTATAGGTTATTACAAGATATTAAATATAGTTCCCTGTGCTATACAGTAGGTCCTTGTTGATTATCTATTTTATATATTGTAGTGTGTATATGTTAATCTCAAACTCCTAATTTATCCTTTCTCCCCTCACTTTCTCATTCGGTAACCTAAAGTTTATTTTCCATGTTTCTGAGTCTATTTCTGTTTTGTAAATAAGTTAATTTGCATCATTTTTAAAGGTTCCACATATAAGCAATATCATATGATATTTGTCTTTCTCTGACTTCACTTAGTATGATAATCTCTAGGTCCATCCATGTTGCTGCAAATGGCATTATTTCATTCCTTTTTATGTCTGAGTAATATTCCATTGTGTGTGTATATGTGTGTATAACACATCTTCTTTGTCCAGTCATCTGTTGATGGACATTTAGGCTGCTTCCATGTCTTGGCTGTTGTAAATAGTGCTGCCGTGAACATTGGGATGCACGTATCTTTTCGAATTAGAGTTTTCTCCAATATATACCCAGGAGTGGGATTGCTGGATCATATGACAACTCTAGTTTTTTGAGAAACCTCCATACTGTTCTCCATAGTGGGTGCACCAATTTACATTCCCACCGATAGTGTTGGAGGGTTCCTTCTTCTCTACACCCTCTTCAGCATTTCTTATTTGTAGACTTGTGGATGATGGCCATTCTGACCGGTGTGAGGTGATGCCTCATTGTGTGTTGATTTGCATTTCTCTAATAATTAGCGATATAGCATAGCATTCTTAAGCCTTGTTGCTAGGTATTTCCTCACCAATTTTTCCTAATCATTTTACATATGATACTGTTTCCCTTTTATTTTCAAGAATCTTTCAAGATATATAAGATATAATTATCAAACATATTCAAAATTATTATACACACACATACATGCATGAATATTTGTATTTGTTCATTACATAGCCAACAGGGGAGTTTGTCTTTGCAGTGCCGGTGAGATGTGTAAACCTTTATTTGTACTAATGCATGTCCATGTTTGTATATGCACAGGTGCCTCATTAATAATGACACATTGCAGACTTTTGATGTGAATGTGAACATGAACATTAATGACCTTTCACCCCTGTTGTCAACATGCACAAATGCAAATAAACATTTCACTTCCTCTGCAAATATTGATCAAATATCTCAGTTCACACCAAGCACTTTGCTGGTTTCTAGATGAGAAGTGAATGAATGTTAGTTTATAGACCCCTGGAATCTGATCATTTATTCTGTAGAATCACACACCTGGAAAGTTTTTTGCAATCATCTTGTGCCTGTTACCATCAAAAGTGTTGATGTTCCAGTTTGAGCCTTTTTTTATACTGTTATATCTATTTTTTTTCTTTTTAAAACATTTTTAAAAAATTTCATATTGGAGTATAGTTGATTTACAATGTTGTATTATTTTTTGTAGTTATAAATAATCTTTTTTGTCTCTTCATTTTCTTTCCACATCTCTTTACTAACCAATCATCAACTTATCAATTACTGATTTAGTTTATTCAGTTTCTTTGTTAAATGTATACCATGTGCTCTCAGGCACAGAATCTGCTCCTGAAGCCAAAAATGTTCTTTCCTAAGCAAAAGACTTTCTGGCTGGGTTAGTCCCAAGTTGTTCTCTGTTTTCATTTTAATTCTCTTTTTAATTTTACCCTATGTGTTCACTTTATTCCACCTCAGTGCCTAAAATATAGTAAATCCTCAATACTTTTAATGAAATTAACAGGAAATTAAGTGTGATGTAATTTCTAGCCTGTTATCTTCTCACTTCTTTCCAACTTCTCCTTGCTTTTCTTTTATATTCTTCTTCTCCCTGTTTGCCTTTCCTGTGTGTGAGTTTTAATTACCTGTCTTCTCTATTCTGCTTCCTTAACTCCAAATGGCACTGTTTTCTTCTTACTCACCTCATTGACTTGTCAGTTGAGTCCCTCCAGCCTTTACCTCCACCTCTGTTGTTTAATGGAATTTATCAACCCTCTAAAACTTTTTTTTCCTTTTGCTTGTAATTTTTTTTTTATTGTCTCAAAGTATCTTCTTTTCTCTTTTGATTCTCCAGCCCACCTACAAGGACCTCTGGTTGCCCACTGGGGTTCCCGAGTTCCAGGCAGCTGTTTTCTGGAGCTGAATGGACCCTCTGGGTCTGGTAGCATCATTTGGGTTTGGAGAAGGAAACAGTGAGGTAGAGATGATGATGAAACCTGACTCATTCCTACTTCTCGCCCCTCTCCTCAAGGAAGATGTGGGCAGTGCTTAGTGACAGTACTGTGTGAGATTGGAGGAGGCAGGTGGTGGGAAGGAAGGCACGTTTGATTTCACCTTGGCCACTTTGCCCAGGGACAGCTGTCATCAGCTGCTTGTCAGTGAACTTGAGAGCACTTACCTTGCCTTTACTACCGATCAGAACCAATCTTATAAATTAAAGAAAAAAAAATCCTTGGGCCTATAAACACTTTGACCCGATTATAGATTTTTGTTAAAAGTTAGAAAGTATTGTGGTAATGATACCTGTCAGTAAGCTTTGATATGCCGAAAAAGTTTTAATACCTTGGATTAAAAAAAATATTTTATGGGAGTACAGTTGATTTATAATGCTGTGTTAGTTTCAGGTGTACAGCAAAGTGATTCAGTTATAAATTTAGCCACTCTTTTTTAGATTCTTTTCCCATATAGGCCATTACAGAGTATTGAGTAGAGCTCCCTGTGCTCTACAGTAGGTCCTTATTAGTTATCTATTTTATATGTGATAGTGTGTATATGTCAATCCCAATTTTCCAATTTATCCCCCTCCCCCCCACCTTACCCACTGTTAACCATAGTTTGTTTTCTACATCTGTAACTCTATTTCTGTTTTGTAGATAAGTTCATTTGTATCCTTTTTTTAGATTCCACATATAAGTGATATCATATGGTAGTTATCTTTCTCTGTTTGACTTACTTCACTCATTATGACAGTTATTAGGTCCATCCATGTTGCTGCAAATGGCATTATTTCATTCTTTTTTATGGCTGAGTAATATTCCATTGTACTTATTACTACATCTTTATCCATTTGTCTGTCAATGGACATTTAGGTTGCTTCCATGTCCTGGCTATTGTAAATAGTGCTTCATTGAACATTGGGGTGCATGTATCTTTTCAAATTATGGTTTTCTCTGGATATATGCCCAGGAGTGGGATTGCTGGATCATATGGTAGCTCTATTTTTAGTTTTTTAAGGAACCTCCATACTGTTCTCCATAATGGCTGTACCAGTTTATATTGCCACCAACAGTGTAAGAGGGTTCCCTCTTCTCCGCACCCTCTCCAGAATTTATTGTTTGTAGATTTTTTTGATGTTGGCCATTCAGATTGGTGTCAGGTGGTACCTCACTGTAGTTTTGATTTGCATTTTTCTAATAATTAGTGATGTTGAGCATCTTTTCATCTGTACGTCTTCTTTGGAGAAATGTTTATTTAGATCTGCCCATTTTTTGATTGGGTTGTTTGTTTTTCTGATATTCAGCTTCATGAGCTACTTGTATATTTTGGAGATTAATCCCTTGTCACTTGCTTCATTTGTGAATATTTTCTCCCATTCTGAGGGTTGTCTTTTCGTTTTGTTTATTAATACCTTGGATATTTAAGTTTTTAGTTCTTAAGTGTAATGTCTGGTTTGGGCCAAGTTCAATCTGTATCTGCAGTTCTAAAATAATTTCAAGTCAAATCAACCTAGCTATACCTATTCTATACTCAAGTATTCTATGCAAGGCACCATGAAAACTATTAAAAATAAACAAATGAAAAAAGCCCAAATCAAAGTTAACCTAATATCTTTCCAGGTAATATCGCTATGTATTTGGGGAGAAAAGGAAGAACACAGGTCCACAATTCTTTTTTTTCTTTAATAATTTATTTATTTTTATTTTTAATTTTTTGGCTTTGTCGGGTCTTGCTTATGTCATGCGGGCTCTCTTGTTGAGGCACGCAAGCTCAGTAGTTGTGGCGCATGAGCTTAGTTAGCTGTCGCACGGCATGTGGGATCTTAGTTCCCTGACCAGGGATCGAACCCACATCTCCTGCACTGGAAGGTGGATTCTTTACCACTGGACCACCAGGGAAGTCCCGGAGTCCACAATTCTTAATCTGAAAATTCTGAGGTGGACGTGTTTGAGCAAAGGCAATATGGGACATATACTATCCCATATTTAACGTCTTCAGATAGGTTTGGTGTGGAAACTATTTTTAACATAGTGACATATGAATATTCATGCTGAGTGGGGAAAAATACAGACCTAAATAACCGGATGTCAGGTCAGGCATTCAGATTTTTGACTTTGGCAACTGTGAATAGCAGAATGTGGGCTTGTTTTAAAATGTGATCAGGTGATAAAAGAAAATAATTATGAGTCACGTTCAGAAAAAGGGAATATCAGAGGGTGTGGAGAAAAAGGAACCCTCCTACATTGTTGGTGGGAATGTAAATTGGTACACCCACTATGGAGAACAGGATGGAGTTTCCTTAAAAAAACTAAAAATAGAGCTACCATATGATCCTGCAATCCCAGTCCCAGGCATATATCTGGAAAAGACAAAGACTCTGATTGAAAAAGATGCCTGCACCCCAAGGTTCATAGCAGCACTGTTTATAGTAACCAAGACATGGAAGCAATCTAAATGTCATCGACAGATGAATGGATAAAGAAGATGTGGTGTGTGTATATATATACACACATATATATACAATGGACTATTGCTCAGACATAAAAAAGAATGAAATAATGCCATTTACAGCAACATGGATTGACCTAGAGATTATCATACTAAATGAAGCAAGTCAGACGAAGACAAGTATCATACAATATCACTTATATGTGGAATCTAAAATATGATACAAATGAAGTTATTTACAAAAACAGAAACAGACCCATAGACATAGAAACAAACTTACGGTTACCAAAGGGGATAGTGGCGGTGGTGGGGGAGATACATTAGGAGTCTGGGATTAACAGATACACACTGCTGTATGTAAATTAGGTAAACAACAAGGACCTACTGTGGAGCATAGCGAACTATAGTCAATATCTTGTAATAACCTATAACGGAAAAGAATCTGAAAAAGAATATATATAGAGACACATATATACTCACACAGATACGTATAGCTGAATCACTTTGCCGTACAGTTGAAACTAACACAACATTGTAAATTAACTATACTTCAATAGAAAAAATGGTGAAAAAAGAATATATAAGTTCAAAACAGATAAAAATTTTAATAAAAGGGAATATCACTGTGGGTGGTGACAGAAAAGGTGGGATTTTCTTCTGATTTGAAGGTCTGGATGTGATTTCATCTTGCTCAGTGTCGACTCTTGGGCAACTAGAATCACACCCGCCATGTATTTATTTGATGAATAAGTATTTGGCAGATGAATTATTAATGAAGAGAAGGGGAAGAACTTCCCCATCAGAGGAGACTTGTGCCTGAGGAGGGGATGAATTTGATCGTCAGGGGTCTGCTCTGATTGAAGACGAATACTCTGTAATAAATGTGGGTAGGTGAGGTGGGACCCCTTATGGGGAGTTATGTGTCTGTGCCTTACATGCTTCTTCAGCTGAGGAATTGGATTGGATCTGATGACTTAATTTTTAAACGGGGATGG